>NC_135707.1:10516863-10827617 GCF_964276395.1 Gasterosteus aculeatus | reverse complement strand
TAGAGGACAGGCTTACGGACATGGACGAGATGGCAGAGCGCCTTCAGGGAGCAATAGAAGAGGAATTGGGTAGGGAAGAGGCAGAAAAGTTAATTCGAGAAGAGAATGATGTTGAGCAGGAGGAACAAATACAAGTTAGAGGTATAACAGTCTCGAAGAAATCCTTTAGGACAACTGAGACAAAAGAGGAAGAAGTCGATGAATTGGAAGATCAGATAAAGCAGGTGTTTTTAAAAGGCTTGTTACCAGAAGAAGAAGGGGCCGAGATAAAGCGGGAGATGGAAATAGAAGTAGCAAGCGAGAGTCTGTCCGATGACACCTTGAGAGGGAAGCTGCACCAGATAAAAAAGGAATGGCAGGAGAAGGTGGAGGAGAAGTTAAAGTCCGGATTCTCTGACGTCACCAGTACCACTTCTGTAGTAGCGTACCAGGTGGTGGAAGGCAGGACTGGAAAAGAGTTCCTATAGTAGATGAAGGAGCGCTGACGCAGGCGGAAGTGGAGGATGTGCAGCGTGGTGTTGCTCTAGAGGAGACGGTAGAAGAGGAGGCGACCTGGATTAAGACGGAAACACCGGAGGCGATAACTGAGGGAGAGGTGACTGAGAGGCTTCAGGCCGAGGATCGATCTCCGGCGGCGGATAAGGACATCTGGTTCATTCTGTTTGAGCTCCCTCCATACAAAGCTGTTTTCAAACCACCAGGTACAGTGTGTGAAAATGCAAACCTTTACACATTTGCTATGAAAATGTTTTTTTTTTTTTTTTGATGATCGACTGTGGACATTATAAATAGCTCACGCAATTGAGAATACCCCCCCCACCAAACTCGGTCCACGCTTCTTCTGCTCTGAGCTTTCTGCACGTTTGCTCCCGGGCGTTCAAAGATTCTGTGTCTTTACTGTCACCGCTTAGTTACTACTGCGGAACGCGCTCAGGTGGATGAAGGCGAGAATTTCTCCAAGTCTGAGATTTCAACATTTGAGGAGAGAACGGAGACTGTAGAAGAGACAACAGTGAGAGAAGGAGTGTGGCGTGTACCAGAGATCCCTCCACCACAGACCATCATGGAAAGAGACGACGACTGGTTTGTGTGGCTGGATGTCGTTGCCAGAGAAACCTCATATGTACCACCAGGTACCGCTCAAACTTTGCCTCTCTTGCTGGTTGGTGTACAGGAAGTGTGTATTACTGTCAGCGTTAAAAGACGTGTGTCCCTGCTTCACCCGCATTAGTGACGTTGGAGAGAAGGGACCCGACGGGGGCGGAGAATGCCGCGTCTGTGGCTGGAACGGCAACCGCCGAGGACACTAGAGGAGCAGTAGCTGAAGAGACAAAGATAATAGAAAAAGCACCCAGATATCTGCAGGAGATGCCAAAACGTCCACCGCCTGACAGGGACGACGACTGGTTTGTGTTGCTGGATGTTACGCCCAGAGAATCGTCATATAAACCACCAGGTAGCGTGAAAATCCGCCCTGGGCTGCTTTTCAAAACGTTGGCTCTCTTGTGCTTTATTTCTGTGCTTGCTCGCCAATGTACAGAAAGCGTGCCTCGCTGCTTGTGTTAAAAGACGTTCTCTGGATTCTACTTCGTATCAGTTGCCTTGAAGCGAAGTGACCAGATGGGTGCAGAGAGCTTTGTCGCTGTCGCTGCAACCGCCACCCAGGAGGACATTGAAGAAGTGGTGTCTGAGGAGAAAATGATGATGGACGCCGAGCCAAGACGCCCACTAGCGTTGCGGCAGCCAGTGCTCGACAGGGATGACGACTGGTTTGTGTTGTTGGATGCTGTTCCCAGAGAAACGCCATATGTGCCACAAGGTACTGCTTAGAATTCCCAGCCCCGCTTCACAACTTTCATGGAAGCAATCATCCTGAGCTTTATTTAGCCCTCCTGGCGGTGGCGTTGAATGTGCATCTGTTTTTGTCGCAGTTGCGGCCGCTGAGCGCGTTGAAGTGTCCCCAGAAGGACTTGTCTCCGTAATTCCACTAACAGTTGGCCAGGAGGGAGAAGACGGGGTGGGCATTGAGGCAGCAGACGCAGAACTGGAAGGAGCGCTGATTGAGGCGCGGGTTGTTGCACTGCCGGTGGGTGTGAGAGAACGAGACGACGTCTGGTTCGTGCTGCTGGATGTCCCGGAGAGAACACCAACATATGTGCCACCAGGTATGGCCGCCTTGGCCTCCTCCGGCCCACCATGAAGACTTCCCAGCGTATTTTAAGTGTCCTATTGCTCATTCATTGTGTTTGTCATCAGTTACCGTGGCAGAGTATGTTGAGGTTGCTCCTGAAGAAAGCATATCTACTGCGGCAGAAACGATGACTGTTGAGTCCAGGAAGGAGGTGATAGTTGAAGAGCTTGTGGTTTACAAAGAAGATGGAGGACTGCAGGAAGTATCCCAGCCAGTCAGGGAGAGAGATGATGATGACTGGTTTCTTCTACTGGATGTTGTTCCCAGAGAAGCTCCCTGCGTACCTCCAGGTACCCACAGCCTACAAGGTCCTTTCATTGGTTTTCACACACATTATCACACCAAAGAAGACTATCTCACTAATTCACGAGACGTCACACAAACCATTAGGTAGCTGTATAAAACATGGCGTCTCTGTCGGATGCTTCGTCTAGTTTGAGGCAACGTTCTGTTTGCTTTCAGTTTGTGTGGCAGTACCGAGCCAAATGTATCCAAGCGTTGAACCTCAGCCAATGGAAGCGATCACCACAGAGCAGAAGTTGCAGCGGGTTGATGCTGAACAGATTCGGCCAGAGCGAGAGGATGACTGGTTTGTGCTGTTTGACACCATTCGTCAGAAGGCTGTAGCGATACCATCAGGTACATTGGATATAATGCAATACACCAGAATTTATATTCAGAGACATTAAATCCAAACTCTTAACTTGCTTTGTTTGGTGGATACACTATTTTCGCTCAGCGTCTTTGACCGTCTGATTTTGTTCTAGTGGCCCGTGTTGACATTGTTCCGGATATGAGGAAGACTGTTGAGGTTGAGGTGACCTCCGCAGAGTCCGTAACATGGCAGAAGATGATAATTGGTGGTGACAGCAGGCATGATGAGACGCGTTCAACTGAAATTGGAACAAGCCAAGTGGCTTCGCTGTGGGAGAGACGGGCAGGAGGAGATGATTGGTTTGTCCTGTTCGACGTCCTACGCGAAAGGCCTGTTGTCATAGCGCCAGGTACCGGTCCTTGAGAGTGCTAAAGCGTGCACACACACACACACACGCAACTGATGCTTTCAACCATCAATAGCTCGAGCAACCGATGTATTCACACTGATTTCTCTGTTAGTTGCTGTGGTTGAGTATTATGTGGACGTGGCGGCAGCCGCTGAACCAAAACCAAAATTCATCCTGAAAGATGTGACGCACCCAGCGAAGCCGTTGGAGATTAAACCGTCACTCCCCAGACCGGTGGATGGCGACTGGTTTGTGCTGCTAGACGTTGCGCCTAAAGTACCAGGTATTCTGCCACTTATGCCGGAGTGGAATGGGACAGAATGGCGTCAGTGTGTTCGTTACATACATCTTCCTGTTCAGAGTGTGTTGAATTGGAATCGTGTTCTGACCGACGAGGCGTTGTGTGTGTGTGTGTGTGTGTGCGCGCTCTCCGTTAGCGGCTGTGGACGAACGTCTCCGTGCACACACGGAAGTAAGAACAGCTGAAGAGTTTTCAGCCAATAAGCAGAGAGCTCGGCAGGCCGTCGCTGTGGTGGAGGAGACGTGGCGGCGGGAGGCGGCGGTGCAGCAGAGACCGCAGGCAGCAGTGAGGGAGGTGGAAGATGATTGGTTCATTCTCATGAATGTGGCCACTAAGAAATCAGGTACAATAAAAGATCGTTTTTGCACAGAAACTAAAAAGCACAAATATTCCAATATTTGTAACCGTTGTTACACCGTATGTCAAGACTGCGCAGTCACCTTATTGGTTGTTAACTATCGTATTTAACCAGGCGCTCCATTTCAATATAAATGTCCTTGTATTTTCTACTCCATTTCCTTAATAACACTGTGTATTTGTGCTAGTAGTCCCTGAGCGCATCCAGTTCCTAGCGGAGGTCAGCGTTCCAACCGCTCGGGCCGCATCAACGATCGCTCGCCCGGAGAGGAGGGCACACTTTGAGAAACGCATCTTGGAGGAAAGACGTCCGCTCGCACAAACGCATGTCAATGATGATTGGTTTGTTCTACTAGACGTTGCCCCCAAAGAGTCAGGTACGGTCCGGCCGTCTGGGTTTTGCCGCTTTGCAGATGAGCAGCTCGCACACATGGCCGCGCTTTCTTCACCACGCGGGACGCTTCGCTACGTTTGCCGCCCGTCAGCAGGATCCGCTGACTCTTCTTCGTGAGAGAACGCGCCCACAGATAGCAACGGCGCGCGCCCCGTCGTTCAAGGACCTCTTACCGTGCTGCGTTTTGCATTAATGAAGAAATAACGCTTTCTTAATCTCAGCACTCAGCGCTTCGACCGCATTGAGATTTGCGTCACAGCATAACTTCATCTGACCGCATCCGTCGGTGGATCGCAACACGAACTAATCCATGCTTTTGCCCTAATCCGACTTTGTGGATATTCGCCTCTGGCCCGCCTCGTTTTGACGTCTGCTTGTCCTTAAAAAAAACAAAAACAAAAAAAAAGAATACACAAAGCTCATGAAGGTACAGTATTCCCTCGCAGTGTGCGCACGTATCTGATCTCATCGAGGCTTGAAACTGACGGTATGATGTGGCTGCTTGCATGGATGTGCTATTGTGTATTTCTTGTACACACTCGGGGGGAGTTGATCCGGTCCGATGCGGGTGTGATCGTCTCCCTCTGTAACACATCAGCTAAAGCATTAACGCCTCCATTTTGTCTGCATTTGGTCCAGTGGTGAGCACGCAGCGGGGCGCCCGTCCGGTCAGCGCTCCGGTCTTCTCCCAGGCCGCTCTAGCCGAGGCAGGGATCCCCATGGCCCCCCTCGATCAGCCCCAGACCTCCACTCCCATCAAGACCAGCCGCAAAGAGGAAAGAAAGCTGGAGGTCACTGTCGAAGCTGTGGAGCCCTCAAAGACGGAGGCTGTGGCTGAGGTCAAGGTATCTGAATTTCACTGTTTTTACACGGTTGTGATGTCATGCAAACTAAATGTTTAGTTGCAGGAAAAGCTGGTGTCTCTTTTAAAAGATGAACAAATGATTTAGCATTTGTCGTCATAGCTACTGCCTGGGATTGACGAGTCTATAAGACACGACAAAGGCTTTCTGGGTCTAAACGCCTCAGTCTGCAAGAACTGCGCGTGCTCAACGAGTGAGCGGAGGTTGTTCTGTGTCCGAGTGTGAACTGCGTCTCTCTTGCTGCTGTAGTCAGCAGTCTGGAGGGTCCAGAGAGAAATAGACTCTCCACTGAGATCCTCCATCAGTGGGGTCACTCAGGCGTGCGTCAGACGCCGGGGCTGCTGCATGTCGGCTCGCGTCCACTGTAGCTGAGACGTGCGTGCTAAAGCCGGCGCGCAGCGGATGCTAACGTGTGTCCCTCTCTCCCCCCCCCACCCCCGGGGCAGCACGCGTCCGAGGTGACGAGCACGGAGGTGGTGGAATTGCGACAGGTCAGATTCTTAGCCTGGTATCCGTTTTTTCCCGTGGCCATCTCTTCACCTCCATTCCAGCAATATCCAGCTTCCCATCCTCAAGACTAATCTCCTGCTCTCCCCGTGTCGTGTTTCTGTAGAGCTAGGCCTCTAATGAAATCCACAACAGGCTCCGTGCCTGAGGGTATATTTAAATAATGTAAGGAAAGATGGAAAAGGTAAACTGAGAGTACCTGGTAAAAGAATAATATCAGGACACAAACGAGCTGTTTCAAAGTCTGTGTGTTCATTTCTTCATTGCTTGCTATTGTTCTAAACCTTGGAATGCAACCATGCATGATTATAGATTTGTGCACTTTGTTACTACTGTTCTCGTTTTTTTTCCTCCTCTACAGCCTTAGGCTTTTTCTTTTGTCAGCACGTTGTATTTCGGCTCCTACGGTCACTTTGTCTTTTGTTTTAACACTGTTGTTGTAGTATGCATGTCCAACGTGTGTGGCACTGAAACAAATCCACACATTTTTGTTCTTTGTATTTTTCACAGAAAAGAGCTAAGAGAATTGAGGGTGACTCAATTTATATCAGACATAGCCTTTTAATGTTGGAGGTTTGTATCCCATCCGGAGATCCCATCGATCTCTATCTCTCTATTTTCTTACTCTTTGGCGCTACTGTTTAATATCACGCTTGCATGTGGCATGATTCACATCTTTTTGCATCAGCATAAATTATTGGCTGTAGGGTACATGGTGATAAATGTTTGTTTGTGTGTGTGTGTGTGTGTGTTTGTGTTGCAACATAACCCTAATCTCTAATTGTTTCAGGAGAGTGCTGTTGAGTTTACAACAAATAAGTAGTTGGGTTTTACAAATACACATAACAAATATATGTATCGAATCCAAATGGAGCTACTGGTTTATAGCAAATAATATATAAATATATAGTCTCCAGATCACTAGTATTCTCCTGTTCCTGCTTTTTGTTCCTTTATCTGCTTCAGTTTCCAACTAGCCAGAAATGCAATGTCATTTCTCGTCAGTTTTGCTAATTTAATGTTTAATTATAGAAATAAAAGTACAAATAATTTGACATATTTGCCAAAGGAATGACATTTGGAGAAACCGTTATCATTAAGTTGCTCTTTAGCACCACAATAAGATGTGAATAACAGTCAACAAACACTTCTGTTCATCGGCTAGATCTTCGTGTATGTTTGGTAAAATCTGATTTTTCATAAGCAAAGATCAACTTGGTGCTAAATGTTGCCAAATGAGTGTTGCTACTGCTTTTGTTCATGTGTGTCAAATGAACCGACTTCATCGTTGATGATGTGTTTTGTGTCTGCTATTATCACTGCTCCTGCTCTTCCATTTGCTGCCTTTTCATTGCAAAACTAATTCTACCAATAGACCATTAATGCAGCGTAGTGTAATTACAACACCTCCCCATCCAAAACCCCCGGAAGTAAACTACATTGATGAATCAGGGCAATGACTCCTGTGGAGGTTTCCTTTATAAACCAGAGTCATGAATCAGCTTCCATGCTGTATTTTTATGTTCAGGAGTTGCTGATAATCTATCAACAATCCATAATGTAATAATTTAGATTAAGTTACATTCCTTTAGAATCACCAATTAACCTTGCTTCTGCTTGTGTGACACATATTATACAAACAAAATACGACACTGCACAATCTCACTGTCACTTTTCTTAATTCTCTCCTGTCTCCCGTCCCTTGAACGTATCCTTCCTATTCCCTTTCCCTTCCCACCTCCTCCCCCGTCGTTCCCCTCTGGACGCTGCTCTCGGCAGGAGTTCGATAAGCCTCAGGAGGACCTGCTCAGGCATCACGCCAGCATCAGCGAGCTCAAGAGGAACTTCATGGAAGCCGCCACGGAGACCAGGCCCAGCGAGTGGGACAAGCGCCTCTCCACGCACTCCCCTTTCCGCACCCTGGGTATCAACGGTCAGCCTTTGCCCAGTGCAGATGGGGTAAGTCTCCAAAAGAACCCGCTCACCTTTTGAACTCCCTTTTTAACCAAAGTTCAGGAATTGGAGCCCCAAAAAATTGTGTGTTGAATTAGAAATCATCACAACGAACAACAGCAATTCCTGAATTGACTTGGTTAAAGCTGCATTTCTACGTGCACCGTTTTGTTTTCCATGGCTCTGCATTAGCAGAGGTTGATTGTGCTCGATTGGGAAAACATGGCTGCACTAGTGTGAGCGATGCCCGTGGATTTGAAACTGAAGTGACGTGTGTTTTCTAAAGTAGGTGTGATTCTCTGTTGGATTCTTTTCACATCTGACGAGTATATTCAGACAGAGCGGTCGATGAATCCAGTTGTCATCCCTGGTTCTCCTACGCCGTTGAGTTGAATGGGTTATGTGTGCATGTACGGACCTATTCAAGGAGCGAGCACGCGGTATGCCACACATGCATGTGTATGAAGAATGCAGTGTGTCCGGTTGAATAGTGTATTGATGGCGAGGCACCTTTTGGGACCGGTGCTCCGCTCTGTGAGATCTGACTCATTGGCTTCCCTCTGCGTCCCGACGTGTTTGTGTTGCACGACCGACAGACCCGACTTTGGAGATTTACCGCATGGCTCCCAGATGAATTTCTGCACGTTCTCACACTGAGCAGTATTTACCTTCTCCCCCTTTCCTTTTCATTAATGGGCTTACCCTTTTCTTTTTGCTATGCACAACCTCTCTTTCACACTGAGTTTACCTCCTTTTTTTTTTTTTCTTTTCTCCAAGCCCTGGTCGCATTTCCATGAAGCATTCCAGATCATGTCCGCAGCCTTTGCCCAACTCTCCCTTTTGTAAAAAATTATTCAATTCATGTCAGTGTCATTACTTTTATTCATTTGTTATGTTAGCTACATAGAGGACTTGACCGCTGTCTAGCAGCCCTCTGATGTCACATGAATAAACAATTACAATCTATATTTGAAGTGCCTTTTGGCAAGACGTCAACTCAGCTGCAGCAAAACTGTTTGGACACAAAGCGCCTTTTACTCCGGGAGATAAATGCCTCCAAGTGCATCATGTTGTCAGGATGCATTTATGTTGCATTAAAATCAAGGCTAAGCAAAACTGACAGCTTGGTGTCCGTAGTGAGATCAGTAGTGAATCAGCACAACAATACGACACCGGTCAAATGTTGTCTGCCTACTGGAGCGGACGAACTGCCCAGTTTTACAAGTCACTTTGTCTTTCTAGTTCACCTTTTGGCTGTGAATTGAGCAGAGAATAAAGCCCTACGCTGACAAAAGTAGACCGTGGTTATGTTCTTGCTTTTACTGTTTGACAGACAGCAGCAGCAGCAGCATTGGTATTTCCTCGGTCTGACCTGCTGTTTCAAATGAGTGGATGTTTCTCAAGAGGCCCCTGTTCATTCTGGTTGCACTGACTAAATTGAGCATGCTTAAACATCTATAACACGCATCCTTTTCTTTAATAAGATGCTACCTGTCTGGATTAACTCCTTTGTCCCCCCCCCCCAAAAAAAAGAATTGCAAATAAGGAAATTATATGTTTTAAATGCATGTTAAAATGCATGTACCGGTAACATGTTCGTGCTCTGGACAACCCGAAACATACTTTGAACATTTAATATTTGCGCAACTCTGGCTTTTACAAGTTTTGGTTCATTTTCTGTCATTTCAAAATTCCTTCCTCCTCTCATCCCCCCCCCCCCCCCCCTCCTCCTCCTCCTCTCAGTTTGTCATCCGCCTCCCACGCGGCCCCCTGCTCGACTTCTACTCCAAGCGCAGCTGAGGGGCCGTCTCGACCCCCGCGGAAATCCCACACAGGTGTGAGTGTGACCTGCGGAGACGTCCCCTAGTCCATCTGCCCATCACACCTCTAGCTTTCTCTTCCTCTCCTCCCTTCGCCTCCTCTTTGACATCACCGAAGCGTTCTCCATCTCTCACCCTCTGCTCCACTTGACACGCTGCCCTTCTTTTTTGGGCCTCTATGGGACTTGACTTTTATTCCCTCGGTTTCTGTTCCCCACTGCGGCACAATCAACCCGAGTTCTCCGACCAGGAAACAGACGTGTTCTCCAAAGACTGGTTGATCACAAGCGGAAATGACAATCAAGCCACTGCTACTTTGCATTTGTGAATTTTCTTTTCTTTTTTTTTTGGACTTTTAAGTCAACCAAAATTTGATCTGGAGACTTTTACTGCCCGTATCACTTTGAGCCTGCTTTTATACACGTTTTTTGGTACATTTATATCGCCAGTTGTCGAAGGATATTTTACTGTTTTTCTTATCCCACATAACAAAACGGCCGTCTTGTCACTGAGACTCGTATCAACATAGTTTCTCACAGAATAGTACTTCCTGTGAGACCTCAAGGCAGCTTAGTTGTAATCGTTTTTAACCTCTTTGTCACTTTATTTGACGGGGCAGCATGTAGCAACTGCAGGAGATTCCCTGTTGCATGACCTCTCGACAATCAACTATGACCAAAGAATAAACGGCATTCCATATACAGTTCATATGATTGTTTCCTCCTTGAATTCAAGTTTATGATTTTCTTGATGGCTGTTTGTCAAAATTAGTGTGACTGGCATGTCCTTTTTGTAGTCAATGTTTAATCCATTCCTTCTGACACCTATTGAATTTATTCCTGAAATGAACAATATAGAGAAACACCTGAATATGATCCACCTTATCTGGTGGAAAAATCTGTGGCCACGAAGGTCATAAAACATTCTAATTTAACCCTGACGCTCAAAATAAATCCTCATCCTACAGATCTGTATTACATCACAAAATGGATATATTGCACAAATTCTTTTTGAACATTTGTAACATGCATGATCACGTTTGTAAAAAATAACTACACACACCGCGTCATTAGAAACGACTTCACCTACCCATGATTCCATAGTGGCTGTGTTGTGTCTTCTGTAGAGCACGTGCATTAGTCTCCCCGGCAAAGGCTCAGAGACAAAGACTGCGCGCGAGGAGACGGGCAGCAATCGGGGCTTTTCAGGCACACCGAGTCCCTCTGTGAGCGCCAGGAGGGAGCGCGACAGTGTACATCTCCAGGTTGGGGAGGAGTCATGGGATCGGGGAGAGGTCGTAGCTTTTGAGACCTCCTTGGCGCCAATCGCAGAGGCGGAGATGGCCTTCGACCCCTCCTCCGCGGCTTTAGAGGGGACCCAGGAGGGACAAGGGCCGCGTCCCGAGGTGTCGCTGCGGCCCGAGAAGATCGTTGGATCTTCCCCGGCTTCCTGTTTCGGGAGCGATGCCCCACAGGCGGTTCGCTGCTTCCAGGTAGCCCCTCAGGGCGACACGCCGATTACGCCTCTCAATGATTCCCAGGCTCCTTTGCAGCACCATGACAAATCAGAGGGTGGTGCGAATGATGCTCATCGTTCCAACGTGGGGCTGGGCTGGGGGGTGGTCCTCGGCCGTGGTGGTGGGTTTCTGCAACACCGGCATGTTTGGTCTGCTGTACACTCTTCCTCTCATCGTCTTTGCAACCCACTCACGGCTTTCCGTCTCCTCGTTTGTTTTCAAGTGGTTGGTGGTGGGAAGGTCAATAACACCATCATTTGGTTGGCTCCTCCCCCCGCAAGAAGAATTTGGTGAAATGGCTGACGCAGTGGGGGGAAGGAAAACAAATAACTTGAGGACGGCTTTGTGAGAATGTGCATGGTGTAAAACGAATTGGTTGCCGTGCGGCTGAAGAGTCGCTCACGGGGCTATGCTCCCATCCACAGCCCCCTCTGGTGCAGACCCACACAGTCACCATCACAGCCGTCTCCGCCTCCTCACCCAGTGGCATCTCCACCACAGACGTGCCTATCGTCCCGACCAAGACCATCATCTATGAGTCCTCAAAGGTAGGGGCTGCAGCCCTGTTTGCACGGCGGAGATATCGGGGCTCTTCGACCCACGAGGACCGGCGCCTCCACGCTGACAATAAAGCGGCACGGCACTGGCTGAAGCTCAAGGTCCCGTTGACTAAAAATGATTACTCAGTCTACATTTTTTTTTCTTCTTCTCCTTCTTCCCTCAGGTGGAAGTTGACGGGACAGCTGAGGACAAGGACGGCGCAACTATGTCCAGCTCCAAGACCGTTACCTCAGACGCCACCAGCGGCACCACGGTCACCACCACTCACATCTCAAAGGTCAGCAGTGGAAGCTTGCTCTGTGGGGATTGTGTCTTACTTGCCTCTCAATTACACATATTTGACTTCCCACCACCAGGTAGTGAAGAGCGGATCCTCAGAGACCCGCGTGGAGAAGAGAATCGTCATAACCGCAGACTCTGACGTCGACCAAGACAAGGTACAAAACTCCCAAAATATCAAACAGCGACGAGCTGAATATTAGAGGACTAGTTTGGCAAGAAATACCCGCATTAGCTTTCTTAGTTGAGAAGTTTGATACTCTCGTATTGGATTGCCTGGTTGCATCCAAATGTATCATCTAATAGTACTAGTTTTGACTTGAGTGATTCATATTAAGGCTAATAAGTGCACGTAATCTCTGTCTTGCAGGAGAAAGACGGCGGAGCGTCGTCATTGTAACCGAATCTCCACCTGCGACACACATTGACCAGCTTTGTCTACGCACACAGAAAAGAAACATCCTCATAATCTGCACCTGATATTTTAGATAATTCAGTGGATACATCTTGGTAGATCCTCTTTGTTTTTAGTTTTTTTTCAGTTGTAGGTAGAGGGCTTCACAGTGCTCGAGTCTCATCGAGGTGTTAAAAGCTTAGTGAACAGAACAACAGCATTTTCACTTGAGTGATTCAGTAATGTTTGCTTTTATTTCCCTAGTGGTTTTTACATTGGTATTTTATAAGATTGCACTGTTTTCATTGTAGTCTAGACGCCATCATCAACGTGTGTTCCCTTGGTGCTGCTAGGGAAGTGTTAAGACTACATTTAAGGGAATCATTTTGGTTGTTTACATGTCTATTTAATTCAGGAAAGTCATTCCTTACTGGAATTACATACATGGCTTGAACAAGTGGAGTACAGAGAAATTTTAAAAAGTTAGTTCCCTCCTCAGGTACAAAACTACCAAGAACTAGCAGCCTACACATTGTAAAGTTTAAATTAAAAATGGATCTATTTTATAGGAGTAATGCTTTTGTAGTATTTGTACAAATGAGGTTTTTAAGTTATTCAGCCATCGGCTCATTAAATTGAAGGTTTCCACTGTGCTGTTTACTGAATTTTGAGGTCTCTACTTAAATCCTGAGACAGAATCATTCCGATTTGTTTCCTCTTGTAGTCCACCAAGTTGATCAAACGTGTAGCAATTGCCACATTACAACGAGGTGCTTCCATCAGTCCTGTTCGATAGAATTCATAATCGCTTTGACTATATTTGATACGTTTTTCAAGCTTTGGTCTGTTTAACTCAGGTTTTGATATTTGTTGTAAGACCACAGACCCTCCTCATGATTGTACACGGAACATTCATATATGTATATCCATCCCTACTTTATTAAATGTACATTCATGTTCAGCCAAGTTAGGTCAATAAATACAACGCTTGTCTGTCACAGTAACCACGCTTGTGAGGGGGAAGGCAGCTGTCCCAGGTAACGTGGCTTCTCTCATAGGAGCAACACCTTTGGTTTTTTTTTTACATGTTCTACGATACAGTAATTTATTTGTAAAGTAGAAACTGTCTGGTGTGATTTCATGTACTGTGATGTTTCAACACGTGCTGGTTTCCAAGCTTTTCACTAGAGATGTCACAAGGTTAAGCATTGCATTCATAACCAAGTTTGTAAAGCCTTTTTACCACCTAGTCAAAGTAATCGTTCTCACTTGCTGTTTCTTGTGCTTTCCCATAGAAAATAACACGCTTAACATATATGAATTCCTTGTAGGTATGTTTGTTAGCTTACTTTTTCTTTTTACCCAAGAAGAAGCCATTGGCATCGTGGAAAACGACAGAAGCTCCGCTGTGAAGACGATGTAGTTTCACAAAAAATAGTTGACAAATATTGTTGCATTGTGACTTATCCCTGTCTTTTTAAGAAAAAATAAAATATGCATTATTCTGCGTTTTATTGGCAGTTGAAGTATACCATTTTGAACGGAAATAAATATTTAATGCCATTTACTTGCTCAAACACCAAACTTATAAAAATCTGTCACATCTGCCTAGACAATCAAGCACTCTACATTTTAAGGGAACTTAACTAATTGAAATCAGGTTTCTGATTTCGTATCCACTGTTTCTTTGCAGTAGCACCTGATCACATTTACACTCATTGCTGTTTTCAAATAGAAATCATTGGGACATTCGGTTAAAAGGATTTGATGAGATGTAATGTTAACTTTTAAAACTATGGGCTGGTGGCACGGCTTCCTGTTCTATTCCCTTACCTGTAAGAAAGCAACAACGTGCACAGAGTTAAAAGTCACAACTCTAAAATGTGTAGAGTTGGAAAGACATCAATTCAAGTTGAACGCTGTCAGGAGACTGACCCTTTGGAATTAGTTAAATATTTTAATACAGAAAAGAAATAACTGGCCCCCACTGCACAGTGTGCCTCACTGTTTCAGTGAGTTTGGGAATCTGTACAGGCATTTGTTGGATATGTGATCCATTCCTTCAAGTAGTATACAGCAAAGTCTGAGTCCAGTGTGTGTGTGTCTGTTGCTCAAAGCGGTTTTCTAGCGAATTGTCTTGACCGGGCTCTTGAAAGTTGACGCAGCCTGAAGTTGCAGTTGATAAGCCATTGGGTGAATTTTGAAACCATAGAGCCTGAAAAACAAAACCAAAAAACAATCACCTCCTGAACTCAAAGTATTGTATGACACCGTTTCAAACCTGTTTAATAACTATTTTATCCAACTTTTTTGGCAATAAAGTTTCAAAATCCTACACACTGCTCATTTAAAGAAAATATTAAAAACCCGGCACTGATAAAAATAAATGGCATTTAAAACGCACCTCGGCACAAACTGGTTGGCTGGTCGCTTCGGACGATACTCTGGGTGCACCATAAACAGCATGTGGGGGAACCCTGTCCCAAAGTAGGCTCCATCTGTGTGGTGGTGTCTGGAGGATTTGGGGGTGTAAACATCCATGCACTTTGGGCAATAAAGCTTCACCATTGCTTCTCCGGGGATGTCTGACAAACCTACATCAGACAGAGGACAGCCGAGTAGGTCTTCACAGCCGCTGACAGAGGTCATGGGTTTAATGTTAAGAATGAGAAATGAAGAAAACATCCAATTTACCAATAGGAAGCATTGGTTGATTCTCGCAGTAGACTCTGGGGCAATAGCCAAAATCCCCTTGTTGGTACTTTTCCAACTATGCAGAGCAACACATTTCCACATCGCTGTTGGTTAATGTCATGAAGCAGTGGAAGCATTTGAAGTCACGGGACTGATCGCTCACCATCTGTGCAATGCCTCGGTTGGTGAGGATGTAACGCGCATGTATGAGCCCGTAGAGCATCTCTGCTGCCTGCTCTATCAAGTCGCTCTGATTGGGGTTATCTTCAAGTTCCTCATCTGTCAAAATAAAGTCATTAAGGCAGTTCAAGAGTTCGACCCGTTATCATCCTGTGGGAAGTGCTACTTGTCTTTATATTCTCACCTGGCTCCAGGTCAAGAATCATGTCCAAAGCCTGCCGATAGTGAGGCACCTGCTCATTCAAACCCGTCAGGTTAAACTTGTCCTGTATGTAGTCTTCATCAACCTGTAACACACGATCGGCTGCTTAGAAATGCCATCATTCACAGGAGCAAGGAAGCATTATGCAAGAGAAGACAGGATTATTTAGAACGTGCCAATAAGGAAAAGAAGGAGTTCTAATCAGATTGGATTGCGGTAGTGCTAAACTCGTTAGAAATATGGTCTTTCACATTTTAGTGAAACGGTCCATTGTGAATAAAGCGGAACAGAGTAGCACCAAACAGCAGGGAAGTGGCTGTAATGGGGAAGTGGTGAACATCGTCTAGCTTTCACTGTTGACCAATTTCAATCCTGTACCTCGTCAGAGACCAAGAGCAACAAGAATAGGAAAGAAAGAAAACATGTATATTTTTGGTCCATTTGCTTTGTGTAAAGAATACATTTTCACAGCCAGATTTGAAGAGTTACTTTAGTGAAATACAGACGCTAACTGCAGGATACAGTACAAACTATAATATATGTATAAATATATGTATAAAAAAAATATATATATATACACACACAACCGTTCAAAAGTTTGGGGTCACTTAGAAATTCCTATTTTTCAAATAAAAAAACACTTTTCAATGAAGATTGGATTCGATGAAGATTAAACAAAGCGGAAATATACTATATAGTATACTATATACTACTATACATTATTAATGTGGTGAATGACTATTCTAGGTGGAAACGTCTGCAGGTGTGTAGAGGAACATTTCCAGCAGCTATCACTCCAGTGGTCTAATGGTACATTGTGTTTGCTAATCGCCTTAGAAGACTCATGGATGATTAGAAAACCCTTGTGCATTATGTTAGCACAGCTGCAAACAGTTATGCTGGTGAAAGAAGCGGTCTCTGTGTGTGTGTGTGTGTGTACACACACAAATTTGAGGTTTTTAAGTTATTCAGCCATCGGCTCATTAAATTGAAGGTTTCCACTGTGCTGTTTACTGAATTTTGAGGTCTCTACTTAAATCCTGAGACAGCATCATTCCGATTTGTTTCCTCTTGTAGTCCACCAAGTTGATCAAACGTGTAGCAATTGCCACATTACAACGAGGTGCTTCCCTCAGTCCTGTTCGATAGAATTCATAATCGCTTTGAAAAAGAACTTTCATGTGAAACTCGCCAGTCTTTTCTCGTTCTTAGTAATGAAGGCTATTCCATGCGAGAAATGTTCTACCACGGTGTGAACTACTCCCTTTAGAGAACAACACAAACAGGCTCTGACCAGAGGAGCAGTGAGAGGCCCCCGGTGCACAACTCTGCAAGAAGACTACTTCATTAGTGTCTCTAGTTTGAGAAATAAGACGCCTCAACTGGCGGCTCCTTTAAATGGTGCCCGCAAAACGCCAGTGTCAACGTCTACGGTGAGGAGCAGACTCCGGGATCAGGTGTTTGGATCACACACAAGAACATTTGTGAGACGCAGAACACGTGAAAAGGTGCTGGAAGGATCCCTGACGTCATCTGCCGAGCACGGTGGAGGTGCTGGTCTGGGGGCTGCTTCGGTGCTGGTAAAGGGACATTTGTAAATTTCGAACATCTGACCTGCCGTCAGTAATCGCACTGAATTCGTGGTGAAAACTCTGCACGGCTCCGCATCTCCATTTCCGAACAACGCTAAAACGATGCACACATGCAAATGTTTCCTTCTGGGTGTCTGCGAACTTGGATGCTCTCGGGAGTCAAATCGGTTGCAAATTCGAATCCCGTTTAAAAAATAAGCCCGAGGACCAACCTCACAGAAGAACTCGTTCCCTCGGAGTCCACAGAACCAGGATATCCAGGAGACCTCTTCGGAGCTGCTCATCCTCCTGACGGGCCAAACCACATCGGAACCAAATGGATTTGTTACGTAACGTTACTCGATGTATGGTTACAGCTAAAAACCTGAACAATGTCTACCAAACACAGATTCAGTACCTTCCAGCTCGTTTGCACCAGACTGGATATGTTACCTTACGGACGTTGAACAGAAATTATATATGATTTTATAATTTATATATACTATAATATAATCTGAGTTTTGCGTCTCAGACCTGCTGCTAACGTTAGCTCGCATGCTAGTGCTTGTTAGCTCTAACACGTTATAGTAACATACAGTGTGTCATTTGCTATGTAACAGCAGCATGTCCTCAACATCAGAGTTACCGTCTCCTGCATGTGTACAACTGTTTACAGAAAGCATTTTACTCACCCTTATTTTATGTAAGTTATCACATCAAACTGCAACCGTAGCTAGTTTTTCCTCGCTTAGCCTTCTGGATAACTAATCCGTTTCCGGTCAGTCAAAGCTTTCAAAATAAAAGTTCAAAGTTTCTTTATGGGTTATCTTCTTATAAAATAATGCAGAGAAAGAAAATGGTACAAAATGTGGCAGATTTTGGTACAAACATGAAAAAACAGTTTGCTTTACTTTAACTTTAATGAATTTCCAACAAAATAATTACACCAACAGGAAATATATCATGTCAATATTGCCCTTAACACAGTGCTATTCCTATACTTTATACAGTACAGTATTTTGTCTGATATGATAATGGGCACAAACTTACAGTCCAGATATTACAAGGACCGTTGCATTTAATTAAGTAGCTAAAGCCACATCATATGAGTTTTGGTAGCCTGCTATTTACAAAACCTTTACAATTTCTTAACTTCATACATAATGGACATTATATACTATGCTTGCTTTTTCTTCTATTGACATTGATATTTTAATGATCTGGGTTGTAATAAAATATGAAAAAAAATCATCTCTGCTGGAATTGGTATCTTTCAAGGCAGGTCTGAAAATGTTTTGCGGGGAGGTGGTGCAACATCTTTTTGCTCTTGCTCCTTCCCCATGCCTTCAAACATCAAGATCCTTGAATGAAGAAAATGTCACGTCAGCTGATATACAACACTTACACTTGTAAGCTTCAGACCGTAAAACTTAAACTACTATTGATTGAAAGATGATATATGGATATATTATGTTGACTAATCATGTGAATGTATTTACTTACAGTTTCAGAATTGCATTTCTTTTTCCCAGCATCATATTCAGGAAGTCATTGTAGCTGATAGTGTCTTTTGATGGCCCTCCGGCAACTTCTGCCATCATCTTTTTCAGCTCCAAGTGGGTCTTGGCCAGGCCAAGTTTTTCCAGCATTTGCTTTAACCCCATTAGATCTATAAAGTTGACAGTTCCAAGGCAGAAAATGTGTAAATGTGCTATTCTGCATAAAATCTTTGAGAATGCAGGGAATTTTTTGCAAAAACTATTTTACTTTTTTAAAAGGCAAGTACCTATTTCTCCTTTGTCATTGAGATCAAACTCCACGTACTTTTCTGTAACACAAGCAAATGCAATCTCATTCATGTAAGAGACTAAATAAAATAATCAACAGAGAATATGTAGCCCTTTCATACCCACTTTTAAACATTTCAAGCTTTGAACTTAGGTCTTCCTCTTCTGCATACGTGGGGTCTGACAGAAAAGCCTGGGGATTGATACCAAGTAATACCAATCAATCAGACATATTATTGGTATCACAGAGGTGACATATGTTTGTGTTCAGCCCATATTTAGCTCAATAATTCCAAAATTCAGTAAAGTCTAATGGAACTCAATAACTTTTTCTGAAGATCACAACTGACCTCATTGATAGAATCCAGTTTTTCTTCCTGTTGAGCCTTGAGGAGACCGTACGCTTTACCTCCTGTGAAATGATATTCAAGACAATGTAAAAGAAGGTAAAATTAAAAAGACTTTACAAAAAAACAGGTAAGCTAACCTTGAGCAGTGTTGTCCATTATTCACAGTGCCGTCAGCCTGTCAACACTCAAAGTGTGGTCAGCTATGATGGCGTATGTCTAAATTAAGCGACAAGAGGAAGTGAAGTTAAAAAGTTTCGCTTTGCATTCGTGAGGTTCCTCTGTAGTTTTTAAGGCTGAAGCAAAAAAAGAGGTCAGAATGTACAGCAAAAAACATTTGACATACGAGTGGTTTTCATGCATAATCTAAAAGTTAATTAAAAAAAATTGACATTACAATAAAGGATGGAATACAGCAAGACTGAGTTTTTAATCAGTGAGCAATGCATATTTCTCTGCAGAAATAGCCTCATTATGAGGCATACTTGAATAAGTGACGCTCTCTTTCTCAGGAAATCATTCACAGAAATAGACATGTGGTCATGTCAGCGCGCCTCTGGAGCGGTCGGTAGTTGTGTGCCTTGCTCGGGGCCTCACGGTGATGTTAATTGATTACTTAATTACTGCTCTTTAACACATAGAGCTCAAATTGAAATGTGAACTAAATATTTCATTATGTCAATTTAATGTAGTGACTGGCTTCTGCCACACGAGGGCTCTATTTACCACAGACTTTGGTAAACAGAACCAAAAGCGATGTTTGGCTCGGAGGTTCGTTTCATGTGGACTTCTGTGTGACTTAGAGAACTGAAAATAGGTGGAGACCAAAAAAAAAAATAGCCTTGAATAGAATCTCATTTTGTCGCTCCACTTGGGGACATCACTTGGAAAATGGCACATTTCTATTTGCGGGGTCTCTTAGTTCTGTTGATAATCATATCAGAACGCACAGGTGAGTAGGTGACTAAATTATGACTTTCCCAGATTCAAAATGTATTTAACTTTTTATGGTCAGTATTCCAAAGACTTATTAACGCCAAACCAACTGTGACTGTTATAAATGTAGTATACATACACTTATTTAACAACGGATATAATAATAATCATCTTCTGGTAACATCAAGAATGAACTGCCTTAAGCTATTCAAAATCCTATAAATAATGTACTGTTGGTGTTATTCTAAAGGGATTCTAATATTTACCTCTCCATCGTTTTAATGACATCTCAGCTGAGACACTGACTGCTTCAAAAGAAGAAGATGTACTTCTTTCCTGCTTTGATTCAAATGTGATGGATCCAAGTGGCCGCGACAGATTCAAGTTGATTAAGTATGCTACAAATTCCAGTTCGATGGAGGTTATACTTGCCAGGCCTACAACAACCAACCACGCGGATGCTAAAAGAGTAACATTGGAGGTTAATGGAACTAAAGTGTGTGTTTTTCTGAAAAAAATCCAACCATCCGATGAGGGACTGTATGGATGTGAAATCTGCAAAGGGTGGGACTGTACTTTGAAAAACGTTTCTTTAAAAGTGAAAGGTAAGATTACATATTAGCTACTCATTTTTCCTCTTTGTCATAGAAATGTCACGTACGTATCACACAAATCTCACCTTTTTTAGATTGCAAAACCCTTCCAGCAGTAAAGGCAAATGCTAGCGCGCCCGTTAACCTGTCCTGCCCGGTGGACAACACGGACCCCAAAATATATCCCCAAAATATATCCTGGTTTAAGGTGAAATCAGGCAACGCTGTATCTCTCAACTCTGAAGGGGTTGAAATGAATGGGACATCCTTAGCTTTCCTGTCTGTGCAACCCAGTGACAGCGGTTGGTTTGGATGTAAGTACGTGCTCGGACAAACTCAGCGCTGCTATGAATTTAATCTACGGGTCCAAGGTAAGATTTTAAACTACCTTTATTATCACTGACAACAACCAAACAATATGTATGACTCCTATGTACCTTTTCTATTTCCTTTGTAAAGACAAAAAGGAGGTTGTGGCCACAGCAGTTCCAGGTATTGCAGCAAGAACTATTCATATATTTATATATATATATATATATATATATATATATATGTGTATTATTAATCTTAATTAAATTCCAGTTAAATGTGGTGTTGTAACTGCTTGGCTCTGCTTCCTGTATTCTACCCAGGACTGGAAATCAGTGAGTCTGTTAGGCAGACAAAGACAAAGATGGAAACTGAGACGGAGACGGCGACGGAAAGGAACAGTGTAGCATTTCTGCCTGTTGTTGTGACTTCAGTCATTATTGGCACTGCCATAATGGCTGCACTGATAGGACTCTTCGTTTACTGCAGCCGTAACACCCAAAGAGTTACGCAGCAGACCCTCAGGCACACGCCACCAGGTTTGATTCTTCTCTTTAACCTCGACGAGCAATGCCGTGTAGCGCCTCATCGGAATAACTTTGGGTTCTCTCTGGTTGTTAAGGTACTCTTATGCATGCGTATGAGGTTGTGAATGTGACCCCTACAGAAGGTGAGCATCCCGTTGTCTTCTTTTGACAAGCTACTGTGACCTTTGTTTACCACTTTACCGACAATTTGTCAACTTTATCTCACAGATGGTGCGTGTCTAGACAACTCTCTGTACCAGCAGTTTGTGGATGAAAGCCTGTGTACTTGTAAGTAATACTACTTGTAATCACAACTACTATTATATGAAGTCATACTTCTATTTGCATCTTATCAAAATAGCCAAATAACAAAAGTCTCTCCATCATTGCAGTTCGTTATTAGTAATGTTCAATCTGCTCAAGACAAAGAAGAAGATTTTCCTCGAATGAGCAAAGTCCTTAATGTCTATTCATGTGAAATGAACACACCTGTAAAGTGTTTGTCTTCAAAGAGTAATTTAGATTTAAATAGATCAACATAGAAAATGCTGAGCTTTGATTGTTTTTTTACTTAGACTGCTGAAAAGAGTCGTTCTTATTGCCATCTTTGTGTTCATCTACTCTAATCTAGATAATAATTAAAAAATAACTTGAGACCTGTCTGAAGTGTCATCTTTATTTTAAACCTTTTACCCAATTTGAATACATATCTATAGCATGATGTTTGGTCGTGAAGACGTCACGAGCACTGATCTGCTCCCCTTTGAAACTGACTTAAAGTCAAAAGAAGCATTCATTTAGTTCACAGCCTGTAACAAATCGTAGAAATCGTCAGTGGAGGTGATAGTCCCTCCTTCGGGTTGCCTCTGGTGTTGCACATCCTCATTGTTTACATCCTGGATGACCTCGTAAAGAGGAGTCTGTGAAGAGGAATTATTACATTGGCATGTATTTGCTTGACAAAAACCATTATTTTCAGCACAATTATGTTTATTCTCCTACCATTCCAATACTTGACTGCTCATTTCCTGCCAACAGATGGAAATAAAGGAAATAAACATTAGCCATTTATCTCAAAACGTTCTCCTGTAGTGGTTTCCACAGTAGCCGGTTTTCGGACCACATTTACTACCTGCATCCTTGTGGTGCTTCCTCTTGTTGCACATGTAGAGTCCAGTTACACAAATCAGGAGGACCAAAGGAAGTAGCACCCACGCAGGAGTTTGCAGAGCTGTTGACACCAATAGTGATCAGGCCCTCTCATTAAACATTTAGCCCTTACGATGGCATCATACTTACGGTTAACAGTGTGCCACTTCTTTGACGCCATCACATCACTGTCTCTGTGCACAGAGCACGTGAATTCAGCCGGTGCCATCGACAAATCGGGGAGAAACAACCTGTTTGTGAGCGAGTTGTTGACCCTCATTAAATGGCCCTGCCGGCTACCAGACCAGGTCAAAGTGACGTCCTTTCCACATTCTTTAGTGCAGGTAAGCACACAAGCTAAAGTGAGATTATCTCCCTCCGGCTCACGCTCCGAAACAACTGTGAAGACAGACGTGAAAGGAAACGTTTTAAAAGCACTGGCCCCAAATTAGATATGGGACAATTCACGCGCCTCGCTTTGGCATCTGGAGTTGTGACACCCACCATCGAGGGTGTGCAGCCGGACTTTGTTGACGCCTCTTTGCTGCTCAGGGGAGTCTGTGCACGTGTAGTCCCCCGCGTGCAGAGCGCTCACTCTGCTGATGACCAGTGATGAATCTTCACTGACATGAAATGCCTCCGTCGGGTCTCCATGTGGTGACCCTAACCCCATATCATGCGTCAGTGTCCTTTCACCTACAGCCCACTTCCCTCCGCCTCTCACCCCGAGAGAAGAAGTGGCCCAACAAGAGAGTGACACTGGCTCGCCCACTGCAGCAAACACTTCCTCTATGCCGTCTGAGGGAAAGGAAGCTCTGGTTACACGTTGTGGACATGTTAAACCGCATTGTTCATTAGGCGGAAGGGGGAGTTAAGTACCTTTTATTGTCGTTGTGTAACGGATGGTTGCTTTAACAGTGTCGCCCTGGGTCAGCTGGCATTTCCATTGTCTGTGATGGTCCGTCGGTTTTTGAGTGATGATCAGTTTAGAGAAGCATTCAGAGGGATTTTCAACCTTAAATCGGTCCCCATTTAGAGGTTTGTTGTCTCTTGTTCTCCACTCGATGTGGATCCCTTTTTTGTTACATGGAGCATGTCCTCTATATATATTGAGGAAACAATGAAGCTCTATGGTGTCCACCGCAGGAGTGGAGCTCTCTGTAACTGCAAAATAAAAAAATAAAATCATCTTGAACTTTGCATCGTTCAAAAAGGCCTCGAGTCGCTTACCTTCAAGAATCTGAAGTGAAACGCTTGAATTGAGCGTGCCGGTGTCGCAAGAGTAAAGCCGTGCGTCGGTGAGCTCCAGGTGAGTAATCTCCAGAGAGCAGTCCTTCAGCAGGCCGAGCCTGAGGGCCTTCCCACCCGGCGCCGTCACCTCTCCAGCCTTCACCACCTCGGTGATCGACTGAAACTCTTCGACCATGTTCCAGTTCACAGAGGAGCAGGATTGGATTGAGGGTACGCTACATGGCAAAGTAACATCATCTCCTAGTAACGCAAACATGTCCAAATGATCTGTTGAGGAGATTAAGACGTGAGGTGGTGCCCCTCCCTCATGAACCGACAGTATTTCTATACAGTTATACAGTAATTTTGATATTCAGTAATTATTGTTATGATATTTTAAATTTTACTTTGTTGCATTTAAGTTTGCATCCACAGTATAATGAAGAACTATGTGCTATAGTTTGCGAATGACAGCACCCTCATTGGACTCATCTCTCACCCTGAAATATTTCACATGTTGGCCTAGTACCTCAACATTTTGTAAATAAAGTTATCTGAGTGTTATTATGTCATAATACAACATATTAAAAAGATAACTTAATTCATATTCACCAAATAACGGAGGTCCAGCCGCTGCTTGTGTGAGAGACAGAAGAAAGAGCCTTAATAATGAAATGGAAACCATTCTTCTCTTTGCTGTTTTTTCGGATATTTTCTTGCGTATTGCTAAATCCCTCAGATAGCAGAAGCTTTCTAAAATCATATGTTCAGGAAATTACATTGCCAGCTCATCAGTTTAGGACCAGCCCAAGAGTGGCACATGTTCATCTTTTCACATTAACCCTTTAAGTTTTGACAAAACTGTGGCCAGTGCACCAATGAATGTTTCATGTGAACCTTCTTTTTTGTGTTTTGCATGTACTATTTTCTGTATTACTCTATTGTCGGTCACATGTACAATAGATAATCCCTCTAGCCACGCTTGTTCTCGTCTATCATTGGATAGCTCTTGATATTGGAAGTTAAAACACTGTTACAAGTAGCACTGTTAATACATCTATCATCAATACCTCCCTATCTGTAAGTGGGTCATTTGTAGGTGTTAACTCCACTTTCTGTAGGAGATCCGGTGCTTATCCACTAGGTGGCGCTGTCCCGCTCTACAACAGGTATTCATCAAGGAAAAACACTTCAAACTGAGCAGTTTCCGAAAAGAAAGCTTTGGCATGAAACTCATTGAATAATGTTCAGTACATCCTAGTAGTTTTTACTGGTGACGTTGAAGTTTAGTATTTTTATCTAACTTTGATGCAAGATGCTTTTGCAAGAATGCTTTTGTTCAACACTATTTAGACCCGGCCTGGGTTAAATGTTCTCTAAAGATTAAATAGATTGTTGTATGAATTAAGTTTAGGAAAAAAACTCCAATACTAGTATATTATATATCCACTATTTCAGGCAAAATGAAGGAAGTATTAATAAGAAACATACACATAGATTTTTTTTTACACGCAAAAGTAAATCACAAAAACATTTATTTGCACGCAAACACACAGTGAAAGCAACAAGTAAACACTACACCCTCCGTGATTCAGGGATGTGTCAAAGGCCTCGGACGTGCTGTAACAGTGTAGGACTTGACCTTAAGCACGACACTAGCGACTCCTCTCAGGTCGGGCAGAGAGGCCTCGTTCTCCGGAGGGATGAAGTGGAAATCTCTCAGTAAGTAGGCAGTGAACAGAAACAGCTCCATTTTGGCGACGGACTCTCCCAGGCAGAGCCGAGCACCCCCTCCAAAAGGCATCAGGGCTCGGGTGGAGCTTTCTCCTCCTTCCAGGAAACGCTCTGAAAGCCAGAGAGTAGCAACTTTATTTGAGATCTGCTGCGCACGTGAAAAGGAATTCACTTCAGCTGATGGTTGCAGCTGTACCTGGTCTGAAGCTGTATGGGTCAGACCAGACCGCAGGATCATGGTGTGCTCCGAAAAGATTAGGAATGATGACCGTGTTCTTAGGGATGAAGTAACCTGCAATGCTAAACATGCATGGGGCATTATACATTTTCCATCTCGTAAATTGCATTTTTAATTTCGTTTTTTCATTTTTAAATTCTACAAACATAGATTTGTAAAGCAGCCAGCATCAACGCCTTCTTGGCCATATCTGATCTTATTGACGAGTGACAGTCAGCCAACAATCCTCATATCGACACTCGGCCGACCTGCTGTCTCTGACGGCTCTGTGTGGCACCGCCAACGGGGCGACCGGCCTCAGTCTGAGCACCTCGTTGATCAGAGAGCACAGGACGGGAAGTCTGCGTCGGTCACTGTACTTGGGGTACCGTCCCTCCAGTACTGTGCACAACTCCTCATACACTTTGGCCTGCACCTAAAGAATTGAGAGACACTCGAGTCAAACCTCCGCGTTGGTAAATATGTCGTTTTAACGGTCAAAGACGAGCCCTGCCTCTGGTCTGTGCAGGAGGAAGGCCACAGTCCAGTTCAGCCAAGCCGCAGTGGTCTCTGTTCCCCCGATGAGAAGGTCCACGGTTGCCATGTGAACATGAATATCTGTCAAGCGCTGGAAACCCGCACACATGTAATTTAGACCAAAGGTGCTCACACTATACTGAATGTACAATTACAGTATTGGATGACATTAGATTGACCACCCGAAGCATTTCACATTTGACGTTTACTTACCACTTTGTGATCTGTGTTGTTGTTTCTTTCAAGGCCCTCGAGGAGGGATCCCGTAATGGCGTCCTCCGTTTTATTGTTTTGTGACTGCACAGTAAAAGCAACACCTGATTAAAATCAGCACAGCAGGATCAACGTTTTCTATGTTTCCATATGAGATCTTACAAATGATTTCACTGTTCTGGATGCAGACATGAAGACGTTTAACTTTGAATTGATTCGAAAGGCAACAATGATGTGAATTAATTTTCTTCACCATCATATCCAAGGAGACAAAAAAAGTTTTATTTTCAGATATGGTTTTCAGTTGATAACATTACTCATTTTGTTTTCACCAACCTTGTAGTTGTTGAGATGTTCTCTTATGATTTCATCTCTCTTAGCCACTTCTTTTAGGAGACGGGCAAATACAGGATTGGGTAATTTCTTTGAGAAAACAAATGACAACATGTGAGATCTCATTCCAAAGTTGTTGGCCAATCTTTGCCGGGATAATCGAGACAGAGAATATTAGCAGACTCTGAGCAGTGGGAAGGAATCCAGAGCAGAAATCCAGGACGAGCCCCACAGAGCAACAATCTCATTCAGACAACTGTGCAGCTTCTGCAGCTCCGAAGAACTCTTCCCATACTAGAAAACACAGAGGTTCATGTTCACTCATTCATCATGAAATGCACTGTCCAGTAACAGAATACCACATTATACAATAGAACATTATGTACATTATGACTGCACGAATGCAAGT
This sequence comes from Gasterosteus aculeatus, assembly GCF_964276395.1. Classification (NCBI taxonomy): domain Eukaryota; kingdom Metazoa; phylum Chordata; class Actinopteri; order Perciformes; family Gasterosteidae; genus Gasterosteus; species Gasterosteus aculeatus. The sequence continues at coordinate 10,800,509 of NC_135707.1, read as the reverse complement.
CTCCTAAGAAGAACAGACAGGCTCCTTGCCCCGCCCCCAAGATAAGGAGGCAACCAATCACAGCGGTCATATTAAGAAATCCATCTTTGACACTAAGAACGCACTCACTTCTTTTCCAAACGCCAAGGTGGTGATGACGTTACTAGCTGCCACTGTAAAATCCTCCGCCAGGTCTACAGGACTGCCTCGATAGTCCATCAAAACCTATAAAGAACAATGCTTTATCTTTTTATGTGACCATTGTGCAAATTCCCGAACATTTGGTTTGTATCTGTGACAACGCATTACAGGCCATCAAAAGAAAAACAATAACGCACAAACAAATTCACTCGTGTTCATTTGGTTCCTCTTGTGTTGTGTACCTCTCTCAGATGCAGCGCCTGTCTCTCGATCACATCGTGCAATGATTGCTGACAGCAGCGCTGCAAAGCACTGTGGACCAGGCGACGATGTGCCCTCCACTCTTCATTATAGTCCCCCAAAGAAATGGTGTGCCCTCCCCCAGACACAATATCACCTGATGCAAGGGAGTACTACACGTAGTAAGGACACAAACAAGTGATGCTTTACTATTGCTGTAGCGGGAGTTTGAGTTGTTCACCTGTGTATGAAACTGGTCTCCCAGCAAAGTCCGACCATTTTTTCACCAGTGCTTCTCTTATGATTTCCCCACTATTAAGTACCACCATGGCTGAAAAGAAACACAAAAAGACTTAATACTATTTACAAAAAGCTTTTTCAAAAGTTGAGTAATGAAATCCATCAATCTGAAAAGGGATTAATACTTGTGTTTCCACATTTGAGGCGGTAGATGTTTCCGTACCGCCGTGCCAAATTGGTCAGGTGGATTGGTAGATGCTCGTGCGTCAGCTCCATCATATTGCCGATGAGGAAGAGGCTGGGGGGACCCGGGAGGCCAGGAGACGAGGAGCGAGTCAGGAACCGACAGAGATGGTGCAGCAGGCCAGATGCAGCCTCTGCATGCACGAGTTAAGAGGGACGAAGGTAAAACAGAGAGACACTGGTCTTACAACTCCATTTGAAGTAAGCACACTCAAAGCTACACTAGTTTTCCATGTGACATTAATTACTATATTTTCATGAAATTAAAATATTATAACCAGCCTGTTTGAATACATAGACAACAAATAGTTACTCACCTGTACACTTACTTCCCCTGTGGTCTCCTTGTACGGATTGGTCTTTCTGACAAAAAATACCAATGAATATCATCAACAGCACCACTAGGAACGCAGCTCCCGCTGTGATTAATGATATTTCTATCACCATTTTGTGTCGTTTTGCTTAGGTCTCCTTTCAGAAAGGTGGCCAGCACACTGCTTGTCCCATTTATAGTCTCCTCATCTCTCTCTTGTTGGCTTGATGCAATGTTTTTCTCACTAAAATCAAGGATGTCTAAATATTTTGTCGGTCAACATATCTGATATTAAGATAAATACAAAACAGGCACATGGCCGGGACTTGCTGAAGGGCATGATAACATTTCACAGTTGTCAGTCAAGGCATTTCTTTTATAGAACAGGGAATTTTAATTCACCGTAAGAAAAGCAAAGAATTGACACGTTAGACCCACAACAGCCATATTTATTCCAATGAAGTGAGACAGTGCATATTCAATTACAGTCGTAGTGGGATGGCATACCATGGTGGTGAACAAGAAGGTATCTGAGTCAATTCAAAACCGGGTTGAAATGGACAGGTCAGGCAGAACAGTAGAACAAAATACAGAAAAGTTGCAAAAAACATTTCCCTACTCCTTTTGTATATTTCAAGAAAAATACAGATTTGAAGAAAAGAAAGGTTGCACATTGAATTAATACAACGATAGCTGTATAAAACGCACTGTACATGCATTTTCAGTTGGTATGTGACATGCAACAACTCAGAGATTCACTGTCTGTTGGATTTCATTAGTCATCTGTCATCTTGTCTCAGCTTATCCGGTGTGATAGAGGACTGATGTAATCTCAGCCGTGGGTTGCAGGAGAGAACCTGGACGGTCTGAACTTCATCTCAGCGAACGGAACAGAGGAGTCTTTACCTCTCCAGTCTATCCAGACTACTCCCTGATGCAAAACAGAGGAAGAGAATTGATGCTATTGAGTGAGTGTGCCCCACCATAAAAAGAATAAAGTGTTTAAAGTTCATTGTTAACCATCTCAGAGAGGTGAATTGTACCTGATTATTACTGTTGCTGCCATAAAGGCCATTCAGGTTGGCCTTGTAGCAGTTCTTGTACCACCAGCCTCCCATGTACGCCCGGGCACAGTTAATCCCAAGAGGATCAGGGTCCTTGTCCTTGGCTGAGAATGGGCGTCCGTTGTGGTACCTCATAGAGTCACCTGACAGAGACAGAGACAGTGACATTGATGCGTGTGTTGACACTTCACATAATGTAATAAGAAGTGCACATTTCCAGTAGTAGTTTTCACCTGCAGTTCCAGTGTAGCCAGACACTGCCAGAGTATAGTGCCTCTCCGCCGAATCAACGGAGAAGTTTACATAGTGGGCGTATGCAGTGTCATTTCCAGAGAGCATGTCCACTCTTAGACTCACAGGACCGACGCTGGTCAAGTTGTGAAGGAGCTCATTTCCTACAGCGATAGAAATTTAAATGGAACAGGTGAGGCGAGTTGTTTTAGAAATATATATATTTTGTGCAGATGTGACGGTAATAACAACTGTACCGAGCCAGAAGTCTTCGCTGAGATTTCCAAACCCGGCACTGTATTCATTCCATGTTTTGTAGAAATCTGTCTTTCCATTCATCCTCCTCTGGAACACCTAAAAACACACATCAGATTGTTTTCCACTAGCCATAAGGACATTGCCATCTTCTCTATGCGAAGTTTTCAAATAAGAGCAGTTTCTCTCACCGTCCAGCCGCCTCCATCAGTCTCCATGTCACAGTAGACTCTGACTGCTTGACCCGCTTTTCCATGAGGGTAGATGTCCACCTCTCCTGAGTGCAGAGCTCCATTCAGCAGCTCCTGAGAACACTCAGTGGGGAAAGGGAAACGCAGTTTGCCTAAGGGATAGAAATGAAAAGATTGTTGTGATAAAAACATTAAAGGAGCAGATTAATGAGCAAGTGCGGCGCGCTTAGTGATATACAAAACCTGTAATAAATTCTGTGGTGACAAGGGATGTGTATTGTCCATCCCTCTCGCCTTGTACCAGAACAATGTATCGTGACATTGGCAACAGGCCTGTCAACTTATACTCTGTGGTGGACTGGTCCAGGATCACCTCCTAAGGTACACAACAAAAAGCACACAAATGTATCACGTAAAGGTCAGGACTGTGTTCGGTGAGTGATTGTGGTGAAGGCAAATGAATCACCTTTGTCTCCTCTCCTGCCACCTGGTAGGTCAGTCTGTAGCTGTAATACACAACTGTGGAAGTTCTCCACGCTATCACAGCAGAGCGGGCACCCACCTCACTGGCTTTAACCACTGAGGGACACACAAATGTGTTATTGTCACACACTCTACGCACAAGCTCTGTATTTTTTTTAACATCTTTCGTCACCATTGGCTGTTGTAAATGTCGTTGAGATGGCCATGCTCTGCAGACTATCCTTCTGGCTGAGGATTTTGACTGTGTACAGGGTGCCTCGCTGCAGGCCTCTCAGCTGGTGCTCCACAGAGTTTCCAGACAGCATCACAGTCACTGTCACATTAGGAACTGTGCCAAGAAGAAGAAGAATTACTAGAGTAGCTATCAATGCTTTGTCATCAGTGTTTCATTTTGCCTCACTCACTCTTGGAGGACTCATAGCTGAGGATGAACCGGTCTACTTTCCCCAGACTGGGTGTCCATTGCAGCACAGCTCTGGTATCCGTCACGTTGATCACTTGCAGATGTGTTGGAGGAGCGGGCACTGCAGTCAAGACACAATCCATGGTGTGTCTCTTGCGGATTTCACACATTTAGACAAAACAAGTAGCTGTAGATAACAGCAAGCATCTAATTGAGTACCTGTAGTGATAAGGGACGTGAGAGCGTCACTCTGAGCTCTGCCTTTTGTGGTAGTTATAGAGATGATGTAGGAAGATCCGGCAGACAGCTTGGACAAAACCACATACGACAGCTGGGACTCCACTGTCACAAAGCGGCTCTCCCCTAGAACATAACACAGTACATGCTACATATCACACTGACACAATCAACGCTTCCCAATGTAAAAAAAAGCCCGATGATGCAGTACAAAGGCAGGCCTTAAACAAACCTGTCATGATGTTGGTGAACATGACCCTGAAGCTAGTGAATGCCGTCTTTGGTTTGGACCATGCAACGGTGATGGAAGACTCTGTTACGTTGCTGAAAACCATCTCTGTGGCTGGCTCAGGTCCTGGTTCGACAAACCAAAGAGATTATTTCAAATTTTACTACTTCCAGTACTGGTCATGTTTCTGGTAGTTGTGGAGGAAGTGCACTTGAGTTACCTGTAATTGCAGTTGCTTTGTGAATCTTTGATCTCCTCTCAGCAGCAGTGCCATACACATGCAGGGTGTAGCCTGTGTTTGCCCTGAGGTTACTGAACTCCACAGAGCGCACGTTGCCCGGGACCACCATAGAGATCCTCTTTGTCTCAATTTTGCCTTTAGATGCAACAGCTTTACTGGAAGTGGCGGTTGCGTTAGTACTCCCACTTGGTACCTGGACGTCAGTGGCGTTCTTCAGCGTGGAAAGCTTGTTTCCTTCAAGAGCTTCGTCTTCAAACTCCTCTAGGTCATCGTCGTCACCTCCTGTCCGTGGCTCTCTTCTGATCACCGTGAAGTTCTTGAACATCCCTTTTGGTGCCGCCCACGTGACAATGAAGCTATAGGAGGAGATGTTCACAACCTTTACAGAACCTAACCCAGATCCCCCCACACCCCTAACACTCGCAGATCCATGGATGGCTGTTTTGTTCTGCAGAACTCGAGACTCGACGAATGTTGATGCAATGCTTGAATTAATCAGATACTGACTCTTCTGTGTTAATTTTTCTTTTCCAATTTTGCCAGTTTCAGTGTTTCTGTTGACAACGGATTGCACATTTGTAGTGTCGGCCTTCACCTTCTTGTTTTGCTTATTTCCAGATGATTGAGTGACATTCTTCTCAGCCAGCGTCGACTGCTCCAAGGTCTCCTTTCCTGCTCTGGTTTTGTTTGTTACCTCAACCCTGGTCAGAATGGTCTCCGTTTTAGCCGTGCCATTAGAGTTATTCACATTACTCTGGTTTACATTGGTTTGAGGTTCATCCCTTAGATTGTCAGATCTGGAATGTGTTTTACCGGGAGTTTTTTGAATGACCTTTTTGGAGGTGAAGATCGTTGTTTTGCCTTTGCGAGCCTCCTCCTGCTTTCCTCCCTCATGTTTCAACGGAACTTGACCAACAGTTGGTCGATTGGACTTTGTGGCACTTGAAGAGTCTTTTGTAGTAATTTTCTTAACAGAGACTTCTTGTTTTGCTTGTGTCTTAACAAGACCTGCTTTAGCATTGGTAGACACTTTGAGTTTGGTGTCAGCTTCTTTGGCGTCAGGCCCCGTTTTCTGCTCCTTCTTCTGGAAGAGTGTGGGCTCTACTTTGGGTTTTTTCTCCTGCCTACTTTCCTTGTCTTTGTTCACCTGCAGGGTCACTGTCTCCACGGTTACCTTGACTTTTCCTTTGGTGGTTTCTGAAATTGTGCAGTACAGATTACACTCAAAGTACGACAGAGATATTATTAAAAGTAACGTTTCTCTCACTTATAGAGACGTGTCTCTTATGACATCCAAATAACACTGCATACGTTCACTTTTATTATACTCATTTCCTTGTGCATACTTACTGCAGTCCAGACCTGTGAATCCTTGTTGGCAGATACATTTGCCATTCTCACATTCCCCGTTGCCACCGCAGTCATTTGGACAATTTGCTGAACATGGACCTGGGCAGCAACAAAAATAAGCAAAACAACTGAATCCACCTCTCTGAGTCAAATGTCAAATGTGATAATCTGGTGAGTAGGACAGAACTGTACATTTATCTTTCAAAGAGGACATCTCTCTTTCCAGTCGGGCCAAACGTCCTTTCAACGCAGATATCTCGGACTCACACCCCCCATTGCATCCGCCGGGCAACAAGCTGATCTTATGCGTCATCACCAGAGGAGCGCCAGGCTTCAGCTTCAGCTCGTGCTCCTTGGCGTTGCTGGAGTCGCAGCCATCACTGACGACCACCTTAATTGGTTGCACTTGGGCAGGCTTTTCCTTGGTGGGGGTGATGGGAGCTTTGATCGCGGCGCTCTGATCAGCAGAAGGTGTGACCTTATCTTTGTCCGATGCAGGACCAGGTGTGGCGGCCTTTGCTGGAGTCGACGGAGAAGTTTGAACTACAGCTGGGGCAGGCTTGTCTTTGTTGGGCGGAGATTTAGCGACAACAGTCTGATTGAAGAGTGGCTTGTTTTTGGAAGTTTTAACACCGCTTGCGGTAGCGGTCTTTGGGGATGTTGACTGAATATTTGGAACTCCAGTAGGGACAGGCTTGTCTTTGGTAGCCTTCACTTCATTGACTTTTGAAGCCTTCACTGCTGCTGTGGCAGGGGCGGGCAGAATTGCTTGACCGACTGTGTTTGGCTTTGGGGTCGGGCGAATGGTCAGTTTGGAAAGAGCAGAAGTGACTTTTGGTTTTGACTGGGTGAAACCGACATTGGGTTTGGATGTGTCCCTCACTGTGGAGTTTCTACTCTCATTGGTTGTGGATTGAAAGGAGGGAAATGGGGTGAGGAGAAAGAGAAGTCCCAGAGTAAACAGCATTTTGAGCCAGAAGCAGTAGCCAGAGAATTTGGTCGACCCGTATGTATGTTACGGTAAATGATGAACTCCTTCCTCTATTCCTTCCAAGACAACTTTATGCCAGGTTTCTCCTACAAATGAAACACAAATGAAAGAGCTGAGTTGTAGCCAGCTTTTATAATTTCCCAAAAATGTCGGGGCTCTTTTTTTTACCCCATGAAAGGCTTTACTGAGCATACATGCACGTTTTCAGCCAGTTTAGCATACAGAGTTCTTATTCACACTGATGCTCCCTTCTACAAACTACTGGCTATTATGGTGCTAGACTCAGAAGAATTTCAGTCTTTGTGCCTTGTTCAAAAGTGACCGGGCAGGAATTGCTTAAGCAATGGACAGCATTACTAACCTTTCAGTCAAATAGAAGGTTGTCTGGTTCAATGCGTATATATTCTCTAAAAGTATCATACAGTGATCTGCCATTTGAGACAATTCCCAGTGCAAAGTCATCCACGGACTGATGAACAGAAGCATATCAAAATAGTACTAAGATGTAAATTCAAACTGGTAAAAATTATGATGAGTGGAAGAATTGCAGCAGTGTGCGAATCAGCCATAGTTGATAGTTAATTTGATGGCTTGCCAAACCAAGTAAAAATTTAAATTAGTTGATTCTGAACAGGAAGGAACAGGAAGTGTAAAGAGTCTGATGGAGGCACTTTAGCAGAGAGGCAACAGAGCCTCCCTGTACAGAACTGCGGGACACTGTACGTCTTTCACTTCCAGAAGCTTACATAATCCTCTGCACCCGTAACTCATAAAATCACTGAAAGAAATATGTCTTTGGTTTAAAACAACAAAAAAATCCAATAAATCAAGTAGCATAGAAACAATTAGTATGTTTTACTACACATCAAGATCATTTTTAAATGTTGCAGTGGAGTTCACGGATTAACTGTAAATTTGGCAGGAGTAATACATTAATTAATATGTATTTTAATTTATTTTTAAATGATAAATTGTTGTATTAGCACAGCATTGACAGAATTAAAATAGTTATAACCATATTTCATTATATATAGACGCTGAACATATTGAGTATGAGTATTGTATTCACCAACGACTGCAAATAGTACAGTGTAACCGTCTTTTTAAGAAATAAAAAATCTTATGGTATGACAGCATGATGTTTTCAGTTGTAAAAAACAGTTGTACTTCAAAACCTTGAGATCAAATCCATCCATGCACTCAGCATTAGGAGGTGAAAGAATATAAACCAAAATGCAGGATGTGATCAAATTCATTCAAATAGTTACCACTTTGATACCATAATGGAGAAATTAACTTACCAGAATAATGACTCACTTCTTGGTTTTATCTCTTTCTTTGTGTTTCTCCCTCCATCTGACTCGAAAGCTCACACAAATGAATGTGATCAGGGTGGAAATATGTGGGAGAAAGGACCACAATAAGAAAGGAGGAGAGTGATAAAGTCTGCTCCTACTTAAGGACACCTCCCCCCCCCTCACCGCTCACCCATCACCCCTCCTCCACGCCTAGTGGTCCTACTCTGTCAAACACCATGGGACATATTCTTATTGGACTACAAAGTTCGGCATTTTTACATATTTGAACATTTTATCAGTATGATGTTTCCCTTTTCTGTTTTGTAATTTCTCATTTTTTGTTGTTAGATTTAAGATTTTAGCCACAACGATTTATTGATATTCTTTGGTTAACGCATTAATACAACAGAATACATCGGGACATTTTTTGTTGCCCCTTCTTGTCTACTTTTGAGTAGCCGGCATTTTGCAGCTTTGCATGGCACACGACAGTATTCTAGTGTGTGCTGTGTGTCACTCGATTTAGACTGATTAACACCTACTCAACTTTGATGGAATAAAGCGCCGATCTGAGAATCATGATTCAGCTGAAACACATGGTGCAACACTGCAGGTATTCAGTGCAGACTCTGGGGGACAGGAACCTCTGGCTATATGAATTGGCTGCTTGTTGGAGGTAATGAGATGAAACTACGTGGGAGTTATGTAAGTTACCAAGTACCCACCCGATTTAGGGAACGCTCCTAAAATGCTCTGAATCTCTGACCAAATGGCCACCCACCATCCCACCGTTTATAAACCACATGAAGAAAAGTAAATCGAGTTCCAGATCAAACAGAGCCTATGTAACATTTTCCTAATATCACTGCATGACATTATTGAAGCTCCTTATTGTAAGATAAACCGACGTTGATCAAGATTCACTTATATTATGAAGAAGGATTTGTAAATTGGAAATGTGTTTGTTTTCTCAGCAGCTCCTGTGAAGTCCCCTGCACCAGACTACAGTCAGTGTATTCAGCCTACACAAGCCACGATTCATAAATAAATGTGTCACTAATAAACGGGTTCAATGGAATCGTCAATGAAAATCTATACTCGTAGCAGACAAAGACTTCTATTCAGCAACTTCTAGCGTCACTTGTGTGTTTCATGTGTGGTTTACAGCTCGCAGTCCATTTTGAAATAAAAATAAACAAATTAAACCAGAATACGGCTTAAGCATATTTCTCACAAATTGAACACAAAAGCACATCAATAAATCACTGTCATGTCAACGTGGAACCGCCGTGGCACCGCTGTGGGACTGTGGTCCATGCTGAAGAAACCGCTCTCTCATAGTCTATTACTGTTACATGCTCTGGCTCTATTTATCTTATAGTCTGTTTGTGTGAATAGAAGAATCCTCACAGTAAAACGATATTTGCCTTTAGATATTTTCGTTTGAAATGCGTTGAGCTGACAATTTTCTCATGACACGTCCACCATGTTTTAATACAGAAAAACAAACCAACCTGTGCGTTACATGCAGCATCAACATTTAGTTATTGAGTTATTATGGTTATTTCTATACCAGTTGCCAGTCAGCACTATGACATCTTGCAGCAAAGATCATGGTTGATACTTTGTATAAAACTGAATGGTATTTAAAAAGGGCTTGTGCGTGTGAAGTTGTGAATAATGTTGGATTTACATCTGTGTTTATGGAAAAGCTCGATCAGTGATTCACCCGTTTTTGATAAAGATAACCCCACCTGCTAAGGTGCGAACGCCTACTACACCTCTTATCACATTTAATTATAAGAAAAGCACGTTTTCACGTCAGCATGTGAGGTTTTCCAATAACTCATGACAGAGATGGATGAGTCAGTATGCATAAAACCAAGAGCCAGAAACTTGAGCAACCAAATGTAATTCAGACGTCATTTATTGTTTTATTTACATCTGTGCTTTTTCTACTGCGACATGTAAGAAGTGTCCCGTGAAAACCATCTTTACAAATAAGACCAAGTCAACTCCATGTAGAGATCAAACTGTAATTGAGATCAGACTGTAGCGCGGACTCATGAGTGGGTGGTCCTACTCCATCCGGGCCTCCATCAGCGGGCGGCCTCCGTAAACAGCTCCGCCCTCACTCAACTCCTTTCTGCACTTTCGACCACCCTCAAACCACTGACCCCATGATGGCCCTTGGAAAAACGGATCAAAAAACACCTTCAACACCTACGGCAACTGCACACCTGAGAAAATATCCCCAGGTCGTCCCGGCACGTTTCACAATTCCCCAAACGATACCACAGTTGATGCTCAAGCATATTTGGTGTGTCCGAGTAGGTGAGCCTGCAGTCGTTAAAAAAGCGTATTCACAGTAAATCCACAAAAGTTTCAAACTAAATACAGGTCATTCACCCCACTCCGTCTATTTTTGAGAAGATGTTGTTTATTGAATGCATTTGACTAAAAAGCACACGTCTCCACGGACTCTGTCATGTAAAGTCATTGATTACTCTGAGAAGGCCACAGTAAAAAGAAGACCACTTCTTCCACTTCAATGTGCTGTTGCTGTTGGCTTCCCACGGCGCACTGAAGTAATCCCCAGATGAAAATGTGTGATGCTGAAGACTACATATTTATTTGCACTTTATTGACGCAAATTTAATGAAATGTCTAAAGGCTGAAACAGAGCCGGCATTGATCCGGCTGTGATTGAAGTGATGGTCAGTGCTCCCGTGTTGCTTACTTTGGACCCGGCCTCAGAGATTAGAATAATATAAGCGCATAAGCTCTCGTTTGTTCCTCGTCTCTCCACCCATGCGTCTCTCCTGCTGAACTGCCCCCTCCCACTACCTCTCCCTTTCTCTCACAACCTCACTTTATCACACAGCATGTACATTATAATTGCACTCTTCTGCAGCAGATTTCTACGTGTAGCAAATTTGAGAGGAGGACTGTTAGCTATTATCTTCACGAGGTGACGATTGATCCAAATCCTGTCACTACCTTTACCGGGAACCAGCAAGCCAGTCTTATGTGCAGACCCATGTGCCACGTTATGAGTAGTCACAGTGTTGTCTAACCCCAAACCACTCACCCTCTCCCTTCCTCCTTACTCTGCAGATGTTAAGAGAAGGGTAACTTTTTTTCGGGGGGGGGGGGGTTCATTGAGTACAGAGACCCCTCTCAGCGCTGTTACTGCCAGTACAAGAAAAACATGAAAGATAAATATATTCAGTAGAAAAGCAAAATGAAAACAGTATACACCAAACTGAATGGCACTATTTGTATAGAGATAAAAGAGCAAAACTTTATTGAGTGAAGGTTACATTTTGAAATCATTATTTTAAAACATAATACATTCAAAGGTAAAGGTTTTTATTTATTTAAAAACTGGTAGCTGTATTGGACATGAATGCATGGGCAATAGTCTCATTCCAAGTGTAGTAAACTTTCAAATAATACTAAAGTTGTCATTCACTTACTGTCTATAAAGCAATAATCTCAAGCATGTTCTCATACTATGCGTTTATGATTATAAAAGGTTAAAAAAGAGCACCAAACATTTATGCTGAGGGTGCGTCCCGTGGGAAGCTACTAAAATGAAAGGACTTGTCCGTTTCACTGTCTGCAGCCATATATCTTGTACTCATCTTTAAACACATTAAACCGTGAGCAGGCGGTTCTATGTGCAGATTTTTTGCATTCTTCTTCCAAAGGCTTTCTTTCCACCCAAGTGTTGGACTCCAAAAGATACTGAATCCTGCAAAAAAAAAAGGGACTGAGTTAAAACAAGGACAATGGGTCATAGTAAAATTATACTTCCATTAATGTTGTTGACAACACTTGCTTCCCACTGGAGTCCGTCGTGGAGCCATCTTTGCCCATGATGAGATACTGTTTTCCCACGTCCAACTGTCCTTTGCACTGACGCCGCTTAGCGAACACTCGAATAGAATCCTCACCCACTCCCGTATCTCCATCTGATAGACAGATTGTTGCCATCATATTTCTGGTAGGTCTTTCAAGCGTAAACCTCCAAAGGTCAATATTACAGCCTTTCGCGAGGCTCGTGGTTACAGTTTACTCACGTGATCTGAGCACCTCGTTTACACGCGTTTTGTACATGTCAAAGTTACTCTTCATGGAAACGTTAAGGACTTCCACCAAGTATGCTGGAATAAAACAAAGCATATTAAACTATGGATTTGAGATTTTCAAGGGCATGGCAATTGTAAAAGATTCAAACAATGATTCTGTTCTTCTGAACAGTACCGACCGTAATCCACTGTAGGGAAGAAGCAAGCATGTTCTAGACGGACACTCTTGGGGACCTTCTGACGAATTTGTGATTTGAATGTATTTTGTATTTTATGACAAGGTCCTAAAGAAAAGAAACACATTTTTATTGTTTATAAAAACCAGAAAGGTAAGGTTTTCACGGGTGTTTATCTATATCGGCCTCATTAGAATGACCTACTTTCTGCACATTGGCACACATCCTCTGAGCACAGTCTGGAGACCATGTTGCTCCTTCGGGGGGCGGAGTAGGACACAGTGCACATTCTGTCTGAAATGAGGCACAAATAGTTTGTGAATTCCTGGGGAATTAAACAAAGATGTTCCCTCTATCCTGACAAAACCCCACAAAAGCAAACAGATATTAAAGTAAAACGCTTACTTGGTTCATAATAATCATAGAACACAGCTGAAGCAGGCTGTAGAAGACCAACTGGTACTCTCTGTATGGCATCAAAACTAATACATTCCTCTGAGTCAAAGAGCTAGAGGGAGAAAAACAATATTTTACAACTGAGTATCTCAAATCTGAGTATCTCAAATCTATGTGTATGTAAATGTATTTCCACCTCACCTCATTGAAATAAAGCAGCACTCTTCCATTGGAGACCTCATAATGAGAAATGTATTCCTCAGGTGTCTCTCGTAGCTGCAAAGAAAGGATTTTAAGATTTTGTTTCTTTTTATGATTCTTAACTCATACACTTTCATGTTTTCAGGCTAATGATGAACGCTTACAAAACTTAAGTGAGTAAACACTGTAAACAGCAAGACAACTAACTATCAACATGTATCTTGTAATCTGGATTAAAATTTGTGTGTTGGACTGTCAAGTGACTTCCAGGAGTGTCCGCTGATACCAGGTAACCAGTCATGCCAATCTTTTGCATTGATTTGGGCTTGTCTATTGAGGTTGCCCAAAATAGCTTTTCCTAACTTGACCAGAGGGGCGGCACGATGGCGAGGTGGTCAGCACTGTCGCCTCACAGCAACAAGGTTCTGGGTTGGACTCCGCCCAGTGGCCTTTCTGGGTGGAGTCTGCATGTCCTCCCCGTGTCTGCGTGGGTTCTCTCCGGGTACTCCGGCTTCCTCCCACAGTCCAAAGACATGCTCTGGGGATCAGGTTGATTGGGGACTCTAAATTGCCCCTGGGTGTGTGCATGTGAGTGTGAATGGTCGTTTGTCTCTGTGTTAGCCCTGCAATTGGCTCCTCAAAGTATACAGCATCGTGTCCTCACTAAAAAAGGATCCTGCAACCATCCTCGCTGATTGAGAAGAATTTTAGGAATTCACAACAAAGCGCTGATCTCCTGGGCACAAGCTGAACCAGCGAGGAATCAACGGAGCAAAAAAAACGGGAATTGAGAAATGTAGAGGAGGTAAAAAGAGCCACCAACCTTGTCCAAGTCCTCGATAACGACCTCAAATCCACTCAGAAGTGTGACGTCAGCAATACCCATCCCTGTGAGATTCCTCTTCAGGCTATGACTGCACACGCGAGACACAGATTTTATATATTTTTTTCCCCCACCAAGCTCATCCCTCTCATGGGTACTTGTAAAGAGCAAATTGAAGTATCGTTCAACTAACCTGACACAGATTGTGTAGGTGACAGCATCTTCTGAAATTAAGTTACTATCAAGGTCTCTCTTGTTTCGGCTGCGAACATCAAACCACTCAATTGGTGATTGTGGCACACGCCCCTCCTTTTCCTCCTTGTTATCATCGTCATCGTAGTATTCATAGTTTTCTATGATCTTGTCTGGGGAGATAGAGGGTAAATGTAACTGTGTCGACTTTAGATGTGGTTGTGTGTGTGTGCCAGAAGCTCACCGGTGTACTTGACTTTCTCTTCCACCGTGACACTGATTGACAGTAAGTCACAACTGTCCACAGGGTCCAGCACATGGTAGGCCTTTACAATCTGCCCAAAGACACGGTGGTTAATTATAGATCCCTTTCAACTTATACAGACATTAGTAGAAACTTACTTTAATCTTGGCATCGCCGTTTCCTGTCATTTGCACCTTAATGTTGTTCCCAGAAAACTTCTGTGACCAAACACACAACAAACGTACTTTATGAACGAGGTTAATATTTGTGAGTATTTGGTGCAATATTGATGATGCTGGTTGGTACCTTGAGGTCTGTTTCCACTTTTTCTTTCTTATTATCCAAGACAAGTTGTATGATGTCTTTCCTTCCTTGGACTGTGAACTCAGCTACTAGATTTACTTCAGAGCGGACGGGCCCCTTCAGCTCATACTCTGCCAGGGCTTCCAATACCATGATTGTATCCTTGACGTGGTAATGAAACATTAATAACTATGTTCAGCATCTGCACTCTGACAATTGAACTGGGGTAATGAGGTACAACAGGGATATAGGGTCCAGAGAAAGAGATTTTTAGATTCTCGATGTAGCATCCCAATCACCTGTGATGATTTATAGCCTCCAAAATAGTTTTCTTGGGTGGTTAACCAGCAGGCTATTTTGTCTGCCTCCTTAGTATGTCCGAGTTCCACTGCTGCGAGCAGAGCATAGGCGGTGGTCTCTACTGAGATGGCGTCTGCACGGACTTGATTCCCTTGGGTTGTTGTCCACAGATAACAGCCATTGTCATCTGGTAATTAGAAATAGACAACAAGTAAATACACATTGTGGTTTTTCTTAGGGTTGGCTGATAGCTAATATGAGATAATATAAATGTATCAACTGAAAATCACACTACCCCTTACTGTTAACAACAAAAAGTAGCTTTAATATATAGTCTATTAGGATTTGTTGCAAATTAATTAGAAGCCCTTCTATTATTTTATTATATTTTCTAAACAACAGTTTCTCAATTGGTTATACTCAAATGGCTAAATAGTTATTTGATGATAATTAACAATTTATGTATTTTATCTATATCGCCCAAACACATTCACTTTGATTGGACATGCCTTGAGTAGCCATTGTTTTGAGTCTTGTCCAGGCAGATGAATGATCTGTTCCCTGTGGAAGGCAGACTGCGAGGCAGTAGACTGTGATGGCAACAGCCAATGGATGCTGAAGCTCCTCCAGGTGCAACAGGAGATAGTTTGTTGATCTGGTAATGCTTGCTTCCTGGTAGAAAATGGCATATGGGCAGTAAATGTTATTTTGCATCTAGGTTTACCTTATTTTAGATGTTTAGCATGCTAAACTTTGCTAATTTGCACATAATACAACTGAGGCTGCTTTGTAAGAGGGAAAATCATTGTCATTGGAAGGTACCAATTGGATCGTGCCGTGCTTGATACAGCCATGCACTCAAAAGTAACGAGATCACCAAGGTTATTACAAAGACTTCATGATCATTCCCTCCACAACCACAAATGTTAACCTGATAGTGGCTCTAAAGCCAAAGCCAGATATTGTGAATTGCTAGCATGCATATACGACCCATTAATGTCTGTACAGTTGTGCTTCAGGAGAATTCAAGGGATCAACAAACTCATCAGACCACGTCCTCTGGCAAAATGTATGTCTTTACAAAATTGCATGGTAATCTGTTAGATACCAACATGGATATAATTGTATCCGGTGCAATGTGGGGGACTGTGACCTCAGGAGTCAAAAAACATTGCAAGCTTTCCTAAAAGTGGTCATCCAGGGAGATTCTATGTTTTATTCTCTTACCGCATTACTTTTCAAGTCAGTGTTCAGGAATTGAAGGGAGCGGTTCAGGGCAAGATTTATGAATGCCGTCATGGCTGCGTGTTGGTCTGGTCCATTCTGCTTTGCACAAACACAGACATTACCGCATTCAAATCAACGCTAAGTGTGTTGACACTAATATTGTACGTGCATGCTCTAACATGAATGTAGAGGTTACCAGAACTCCTCTGTGTAGCACTGGATTTGGGTCACGGAATGACCCATCAGTGTTCTGGGCTGTGAGCAAGTAATTGACTAAGTTTTTGATCTTTTCATCAGGTGCGATCGTAGTCTTTCGGCCCTGCTCTCCAAAAGCCACTGACTGACGCTCCGCCATCAACGATAGCACTTTCAGTATGAGTGCAGTCAACCTGAGGACAGCAGAACAATAATGGAAAATAGATAATTTATTATTTGAGGTCATTTGAAAGGGGGAAAAATGATTTCCGGTGAGAAACAAAATCTTTACACCATGATGAAACAGATACTCACCAATTACTAGCTGGCGTTGAAAACCATGATCCATAAGAACTATTGGGTTTCTCCTTTGGAAATATCCTTATAAAGCCTGACAAAGAAAGTGTTTGCTTTGTAAAAAACAAAGAAAACCCTCTAAGGTTGTTTGTTAGTGGCCTGTAGAGGACGAAAAAGCTCATAACATCCCACAAAACCAACGTGAAACAAGAAAACGATAAACAGAGCCAAGTGTCACTTGGGAACAATGCATACGCCTCCAACCACCTCCATTCCTTTGTCTATTTCTGTTGAGAATTTTTTGTAACCACTGACATGAATCCTCAAATGTGAAAGACGCAAATGACCACTTCCTACCTGTCTCGATTTTATCAAGGGCATCATCTCTGGTACCAGGAGGCAGGTCTTCCCACTGGTCACTCATGTCGAGGTAGCGCACGGCTGACAATGTTGGGGTGAGTCTTAATGTTGTCTGTTGTAAACATCCTGTAGGCAATTGGATCAGACTGAAAACCTTCTCAGGCGAAAGAAGGTTCCTCACAAGTGGACTGCTGAATCCATCCGCTGTCAAACATTGAAAGGGTCAGAAACATTTACAAAGCTCTCGTGTGTCGTATGAATCGTATGTCTCTGTCTAACAGCACACACCTTCCGCTGAAATGAAAATGTTGGAGGTGGAGTCTGGGACTGTTTCATCTGGTAACATTCCGTCAATTTGGAATGATTTTGTGCTCTTCCCTATTAGGATAGAGATAAACAATTCAAGTGAATGTAAAATGTGAAGAATAACAATAACAAATGCCAAGCAGGTATAAATATTAATATCACTATAAATACTGAAACAACTCACCGTCTAATTTAAACACTTGGGTTTCTTGTATTCTCTTTTCCAGTCCTTCTGTCTAAAACCAAATAGAGAGCGGTTCATTGTGTGTCTACTGCCTTACACAAATAAAAAAAGGAATCTTCTTGAAGTTAATATCAACATGAATAATATTAATGTATACTCATTAGTTTAGATTTCAATGCATACTCATAATCCATTTAGACCCAAGGCCTTTAACACATACGCACACACAAATTAAATGGAAGACAAATAATATCTTTGTCACTCACCATCACGCTCAAAGTCTTTTCAATTGCATCAATTCCAAACTCTTTCTCCATGTCATAGAGACGTATTTTGATGGGTATTGAGCCGGTTACCATGGGAACAGCGGAGAAGGACACTAACTGTGACGAATCTGGCTCCACAGTAATGTTAACAAAAGCCACGGCGGTGGCTGAGCCGGGGGAGCAAAGGCCTTCAGTTTGTTCCATATGAACTGCCACCTATATGATGCATGTGTGTAAAGAGTATTAGGACTAAAATGTGTACAATTGGTGGTTTCTGTGTCATGGGTAATTATGGGGTTTCTACCTGCAGTTGTTCCTGGCCATAGTTGTAGATAACAGGCGAAATGGATATTTGCTCATATCTCTTCACTGAGTAAGGAAGTTGCAGGGAGACAAATGCCGCCTTGAACGATCTGACCTCCAACGGCTTAACTACACAGAAACCTGAATAAAACATAGACTAAGTTCATTCCAAATATTAATGAGAACCCCCCCCCCAAATATCCAAAAGCAATTGTGGAGTGGTGTATGGTTAGTACCAGTGGCTGCAGACAAAGTGACAACCTGAATCTCCCATGTGGTGATTGAGTCAGGCAGAGTCAAAGACATCCTACAGGGTTTCAATTCACATCACAATAATTCAATGTAAAACGCATCTGACGAATGGTTTTGTTTCTACCTCTAGTCCATACTGTAGACTAATGGTAATGCATTTAATTAGATTCATTTATACTGAAAATTTGAAAATGCTGAATGCTCACATTGACAATATTAGAAGCAACAGTAACAGCAACCAGTCCAAAGGATAAAAACAACAAAACTATGAAGTGGCATAAAAGAAAAGAAAACATAAGACCTCTCAACCTCTTACCGTCCTTTCCCATTTATATCAGATGTTGTGAATCCAAAGCTCGGAGGGAAATATCGCCGAATGTATTGAGCACCAGTGTCCCAGAAGAACTGCTCAATGTCTGCTACTTCCGCAGCTAAAAAGGGGAAAAAATGAGACACTCTGTGATAAACACGGCACATATTTAGATGTTAACTTAGCAGGTGTGTAAAGTGTTTGGTGTCCACATGACAATTTTATCTCACTCCTGCCAAGTCCTTTCTCGGCGTCGTCTCGAATCTTTTTTTGTCTCAGTCGCTGTCCTTCAAGGCAGCATTTTAAAAAGGTGTCTGCACAAGCAGGATTATTCTTCACCATAGAGACTCTCTTCACTCTTTCCTGACATGTTCGTCTCATAGGGATGAGAGAAAACCCGCGAACACAACATTCTTGCATCTGTTCATCGGAAAAATTTGATTCTGAAAGTGACATAAAAGAAAAATAAATATTCAGTGTAGAGCATATTCCTTGCAGGAGTGTCTTCAATTAGCTCAGAGGAGGAGAATATTATCTTACTTATGGTCATCATTTCTTGTTGAAGGTCCACTGCGCGCTTTTGTCGTGCATTTTGTGAACCGCAGTCAGATCCTGGAAAAGCATTAGCATTCAAATTCAGGACAGGACGACAAAGTAGAGAGCCGCTACATTGTAAACTCTGCACTTCACTCTTTCTCAATATTCTCTACCACCATCAATAGTAGTATATACTTTTGATCATAGTTTGTTTTGGATAAAACTGAAACCATCTGCATGGCAAAACATGTAAAAGTATGTGGGCGTAAAAGCAGGTGTGTTCATTTTATGTACTGTAAAGTTAACACCATCTTAATGGAATCTAGTCTAACATGTTGTATAACATAATTCAAACTACATCCATAATGCATTTTCAAGGAGTTAGGGGGGGGAAAAAATGTGTTTCTATTGTACTTTTCCACATTGACTGCGACTGAGATACAGAAGACAGGCCAGCATTTGTTAGTACAGCTGCAGGATCAGATCCTCCGCTGTACGAGCACCCGACGTCATATGACTGCATGGAGGAAAACACCTGAAAAGTAGGAAGAAGATCTTGAATTTACTGTATCAAAATGTGTGGGTTGAATTAAATAACCTCAGTGTCTAGTAAGAGAGAGAGAGTACGTATGTTACCTGTTTGCCTGTGAGTTTATTATCGGCATTCAGAGCGTAGATTGCCTTATCCACAGCCAATAAAGCCACTGTGGCTCTCTGACCATATAAATCAAATTCTATCGCAGCGTTTTTCCCCGGTTCGAACAGACCTTGTGCCTCCACCTGAATATACACATGTAATCAGATGAGGTTCAATGGTTGAAATTTAACAAACATATTTACTGTTGTCAAAGAATGACAATGATATTGACGAAATACCAAAACGAAGCAGTGTTTGCTGACTTACAACTCATTTTTTTGTCAACCAACCAAACTGTACCTAATCTAATACACAGTAGAGAGAAGTCAGTCTGCTATCAAATCTGTTGTGTTCACTCACCTTGACTTTCATCTCACACTCATCGCTGACATCTACCCACACAGAGTCTGCAATGATGTCACCGCGCTCGTTGTAGTAGTAGCCAATCAGACGGAAGGATGGCACCATATCAGATGTTATTTGCAGGTGGTCTTTCACTGAAGTGCCCAATCGGAGAGAGCCATGTTTTATTAGGATCCCGCGACTTAAGACCTACAACATAGTCAATTAAAAACGATTCAGATTACTTACATTCCAATAAAAATGGACCAAAGTATATTCACAAATTTATGTCTTACCATGAAGTATATAAACCCAACGTTTGGGCTGTTGATGGTGTTGTAAGTTACTGTCATTGACTCGCCCACAGAGTACATCCTGTTGGTAAAACTCAGGTAAAGGTAGCTATTAGTCGGAGATGAAGCGCGCCGAAGCACTTTTGTTTGCGTCTGGCCGTCTGCCGACACCTAGTGAAGTCAGGGTGTTAGAGACCGGTTAAACGGAAACAGGTTTATTCTTTTGCTAATACATCTTGTTAGTTGTTTAGGGATACTGACGTCAACTGTAATCTGAGCACCAGAGGGAATATTAAAGACAGGAAACACTGCCCCCTCCCCGTCAGTTTCGCCTTCCCAAGATGTCTCTGTAGAGGTGGGTACATCAATCTTTACTCCCACACCAGCTGCTGGGGACCCGTCGGGGAGACTCACGACCAGCTAGAGCGACAACAACAAAATATATGTCACTCACAAAATCCTCACAGTCATGTACATAGCTGTGTAGTTAGTTTCATCCATACCACCACATCTAGTGGGTATCCGGGGAGGAAATATGAGCGAGTTCGAGAGAGATCCAAGGTGTATTTATGGGAGATGATAGGAAGGTTTACTTCCGCCTCTTGCGTTTCACCACCTGGATCACAAAATGCAGATGTAAGGAAAATAAACATCCCCAGTTTCCTCCTCTTCTTTTTCTCTCTTCTTATACGCTCTCAAATACAAGATGGTACGTCTCCGGGTGTTTTCTGCTTTGTGATCAATTATCATTAACATTCCAAGGACATTTCATCATTGCATTTTGTTATCATTCTTATCATGAATAGTAGTTGTACTAGCAGTAGCAATAATATAATTGTTGTTAGAATTTTTATTACAACAATCAAATACTGAGTTCACTTCACTGTGCTGCTCACTGCTAAACACCAAACTCTTTAAACATATAATACATTCTCTCTTTAAAACATGTGGCTGCCATTTTAAACTATGGTTTAGTGTGACAGAGAATCCTTTACTTTGTATATTGGTTACAAATACTCTCAAGTATAGTTGTCCTCCACTTTGCTGTAGCTCAGAGAGGGATTTGTTCTGCTGTTTTTCGAGGTGAGCATTTAGGTTTGCTATCTGAAGAGATGCTGCTTCGGCGCCACCGTTGATCTGCAAAAAAGGACGGAAATTGTTGATGGTTGAGTACTTTAACAGCTGCGAAAAGTTGCCGGATGATCTTATCACAAATATAGAGATACAATGTTGTATAGAGATCTGTTTCCTCACCCTCCCAGTTAGCTCCAACCCCCTGATAAACACAGGCTTCGTTTTTTGGCCGTGGGTTTTATCTCTTTCTATCACTCCAAATTGGCAGTGGTAAGCCCCTTTTGCTTGCTCGCCATGCGAATACCTAGAGAAAGTTAAGACAAGAAGAGAGTCTGAAAATGTAATTAACATTAATGGTAAACCAGCAGCCTAAAGATTATAACATAACACATGGAAGCCTGTGACGCTTTGCATGGTTTTCTTTTGTGCATATGATGGTGTCAAATGGGTTCCTGGCAAAGTTATGAATTGGAGGGATTTAAAACTGTAATTTGGCTGAAAATTGTCAATATGGCAACTGGTGAGGCGTAGGGAAAGGCCATGTTTTGCAACTAATATTATTTTTGGAGTTCTTTAGGCACATCAAGCAGCCAAAACTCAATACTGATTTCACAAGACAACTTGGTCGTAAAGTAGGTTTAGTAGGAAATTAATCAAAACTTACTTTGCCGATATGGAGAAGTTGAGCTGTTCTGTCTTCAACAAAATAAACCTCTGCTCCATTTCAATGTTCACCTCAAAACTTGGTAAAACTGTAAAAAAGGAAAGGTGCATGGTTTTATCTGTATTCACTCAAAACAAGACATTTTTTAGAATTAAATTAACATAGTTTACCAAATTTTTGGACTTTGAACTCTCGGGAAGCAGCATATGCATCATCAACATAGTGTGCTGTAATCTTCCATGTGCCCAATCTTTGTCAACAAAACATATGTGAGTTATTCCAGCATGCCAAAGTTGAGTTTGCTTTTTTGTAAGAAGTAGTTTTCTAAATCTGTGTTGACATACTTTGATACATCAGGTAACGGAAATGATCCTTGGAGTATTCCTCTCTTTGCAATCTTTTGGCTTTTGATGACTCTATTTCCAGCAGAATTCTGTAATTAAATGAAAAAAGCATTAATCCTGAAATTAAACCCTGAATATCATTCCTATGTAGCCGCAAATCACTCACATATACATTTATGTGGAACACCTCATCATGAGGCCTCAATGTGTGGTCAAGAGTGAATATCCTGTATCGCACTAGAAGGTAAATAATCAACATAAGATCATTATTCAGCATTCTTTCCCATTGCTTTTGTTTCTTTAGATTTGTTGACTTTCCTCTTACCATTCTGTGCCGGGGTATAGATTGGCTGATCAGTCTGAATGAAGATGTAGCCCCTTCGTTTTGATACCATAACTCTTGTTACCTTCCTAATCCTACCGAAGGAGGGGCTCTCTGCCACCAGCAGAAGGTAGCTGAGGCCAAAACGTTCAGACAATGTTGAGATTAGATTCCTTTCTATCTGTAAAGATGCACATTAGAAGTCTGGGTCAATGACATCTTGGTCCCTTCTAGAATTTCTGTTTATGGATGATTTGGGGGTGGGGGGTGTCATACCATTAGCTCAACTGTTTTAATCTGTCCTTCCGTTGTGGTTCCATTGGTTTTCTTCTCAGACACAAGAGTACCGGTAGCCTCGTGCTCCAGGTAGAGAGTGACAGGATTATTAAGATAAGAGTTTCCCATCTGGACAAACACTTTCTCATTAACACCCACGTGAAAAACATGGGGGGCTGATATGAAGAATCTGCACAAAAAGGGGAAACATAATAGTTACTGTTTCCTTCATTGGTATATTTTGCATTCATGGACCTCGATGCACATACAAAGGAACCTCTACAATGCTGCATATTTCATTTGATCTACCACATTATAACCAAATGATAATAATGCAGCATCATGCTAAAAACACATAACCCATCTATAATGTAAGGATATAAAATATTGTAGCTATTTTGATATTCACCTCCCCGTCGAACACTCCACAGTCGAGATCAGGAACAAAAAGCAAAAGACGTAGCGCCCCATCGTGCAGCTTCTATTCCTTTGCCTGCTCTGACGGAGACGTTGGGTTAACTGTGGTTTTGTTATTCATCCACCCCTTTATTTCCCAATCATTGAATCTCCAATGCCCTCCCTGTTTTTGCCTTGTTTTTTCCACAGATGGAAACAAGTATCCGATTTATGGTTCATGTATCACATGTTAAGCAGCAATACATTAAATGAGAGAATCATCATGCTGTCAGATAGATCATGTAAACTGATGTGTGCAGATGTGTGTTTTACTTCTTTGTTCATGTGTTGGCACATCTATACACAAAACAAGATAATATGAGATAATCCTTTATGTGTATATATATATATATCTACATAAAATAGATCAAATAATAGACTGACCGATCCTTTTCAGACAATAACATGTTTGATAAAAGTCAGCTTGAATTCCTGCTTGACTTGCAACAGGGAGTGTTTGTTTCTGTGTCTCAATGTGTACCCATTCCCTTACTGGATGATGCAGTGATGCAGTCAGCTAGATTTCCCCGAAGTCATGTGACTTATGAGAAATCTACTTTGGACTTTTGGGGTTTCAGTGGAGGAAGCGTTGTTAACTGGTTCAGGGGATTTGAAAAGTAGAGCTGGAGCATATCTGTGAACTCCCTCACAACAACTTCTTCAGTTAAGTGAAAGTGATTTTTACAATGTGTAATTCCCTCATTGGTTAGTGCAGCCACACAGTTTATCGTATCATAAGTTACATAAGCCTCTTATGTAACAAATACATTTCCTGTATATGTAACGTTATAATGCACATGTGTATGTTGTTCAATGAATTGATGAATGTGTTCTGATCGGGTAAAAGGTTTTATGACAACGACACTACGATTATTACCAAGTTACAAATACAAATTCATGCAGAGACAAGGTCAGACACTTTATTTTTCCTCCATATGACCCACTTAATGTGGATGCAATTAACATTCACATTAAAAACAAATCTTTTCTTTCAAGTGTAGCAGGTATGTATTACACAACTCAGGATTAAACACAGTAATTGCACAGAGAAACACATTTGTTTGTAAATGTTAAGACCATCAAAGATTTCTCTCAAAATGTGTGTATGAATTTAGGTTCCAGAGGTGCTGATCCCACACTCCCAAAAATCTTTTTTCTTCTTCTAGCCATCACTTCTGATAGCGGATGCAGCATGTCGATTTTAACTTATAATTTTGTCAATATGCAACAAAAATACATTTTTCAACTAACTTCATGTTATTCATTAAACATTTTTTGAAATGCATTTTTAGAATATCGTGTGTTTCAGATAAAATAATACATACCTGTATCATCAACACGAAGCTAGTTTAAAAAACGTACACAACATTCACTTATATTCATGCTAACACATTTAGGTTTTAAACAATGACACGTAGTTGTAGTCATAAATACGTGTCTATGTCACGGCCTTGTATATAACATTTGGCACATGAAAGAAACATATCTGTCAGCCTCTGATTCACTTCACCAACTACAGGCCATATCATCTCTTTGTGATTAATAATCACATGTACAGATACATTGTTATGTTTTATATTCATATGTCCAGAAACCTAGATGAATAGCTGATGTTTGGTTTACCTGTTTGCACAAGGTTTTATAAAATTCACACACCTAAAACTAAAAATATTCAGAAAATTAAAAAAATTGTAGTCTACCAGCTTATTTCTAGCGGGAAATTGTGGATTTGAAAAAGGACAGGGTTTGGAAATCATAATCAAAAGAAATGTGAATCCCGTTAATTCAATTGAATAGATTTTTCATTGAGAAGACTAAAATTTCAATCCTTTTCTGTTCATGTTCCTTACAGATCTCATTATCAGTAAACTTCAATGAATAGTTTGGAATCCAGTGTGAGCCTTTCAAAGTCAATTTTCTAATAATTCTAACAATTCAAATGCAGTCCTTTCCACGTGATATGTAATGATTGCAATGTTTGCTGTGTTATCACAGTAAGAACAAGAGGAAGTGAATGAGAGTCGGGGGCATGATGTCCATCCACAACTCCTGGATATGGAGAAGTAACACAAGAATTGCGTTTGGACAATCAACACCAGAATCCCTGTCAAACTTGGGATGGAAAGCTACATAGGCCTGGAAACAATTCCTGCAAAGGACGGTTGTTTTCATTCGAAAAAAAATCATTCATAAAAACATGCAATAATATATTTTAGCAAAGTGTACAGAGATTCTTTAAGAATGAACCTCTAAATGCTTTCGTAAAAATTGACATATTGTAAATCAAACTCCTACTTTATTTCATACATAAAGACAGTGAAGCATGTCTGAGTTAACTTAACAAACAACTGAAAAAGTAAATATTTTCATACTTACGTCATGCGCCATCAATAATATGATGACAATAGTCCCAGAGAAGCAGCTACTAATGATGTGTTCCTACGCATATGAAATATCAAACTTCTGCTAATTCTAACTTCTTTCAAATATTGTTAAGTGAACTCTGCATCCGTCCTCACCCGCTGCTTGTTCAGTTTGCCTGCCCATGTCTCCCTCTCTATCTCCTTCCTTCTATCCATCTCATTTCATGCAGGAGTGGGGTTACCTAAGAGACCAGGCCTCAATAGAGAAAATCTCTTTTCTACAATTAACTGTGAAAGTGACAGAAGGAAAGGAAGGGAGGGATCTATGGAGGGGGGGGGGGGGGGGGGGTGCACACTGGGAGAAGAAAATGAGAGAGGAAATCATACAACTGTGCATTGCAGGTGGAGAAAACTAAAGTTAAAAACTAGAATTTGTAATCATTTTTTTATTTGCCCATCAGAAATTCCAGAGTAGATAACTTTAAGGGTAGTTGTATACTTTTTTCATTTTTGGACCCTCAGACTTTGATTTAAAAGCCTACATATACTCTGCATCATATTTAGTGAGACTTTATACCATTTAGGATAAACCGACATGTGCATTTAATGATATATATTATATACTATATTGTTAGGAATTTTTAACACACTCTTAATAAAATTGTATATTTCAGTTTCGCAGCGCCTCATACTTGCATTGGGATTAAACGTAATTAGGTTGCATTACACTGATCCCAGTGAACGTGAATTATCACCATAATCTCTAAAAATGCAGAGGGAGTGACCAATGGGTTTCCATGGTGAGATGTACACAAAAGGGTGTGGCGTGGGAATGTCCTCGGGGGTCAGGAGTGAGGGTTAACGGGTCAGAGGCCAGAGCCAGCTGGACAGCACACAAGAGGAGATGAGGGTGAGAAAAGGAGGTGAGGGAGTAGTCCAGAGACTGACTGACTGACTGGACCCAATGGGACATTAACATTGAACTGATGGAAGGCTCACTGACCAAGGCCTATTCAGAGAGAAACTAAGCTATGACACACTCGTGTGTAATGGTCCGTGGTAATTGACAAGTGACAAGATCCTCATTGTGGATGCAAAAGCAGTTATCAAAACGTAGCTGTGGATTAAAGATATGCAAACTAGAACTCGGTGGTGATATGGGGTTACTCGATTGAATGATAAAAACATACTCACACACTAATGCAATTTTAGGTAGTGCTATACTTTTAACTGGAAAACATTAAACGGGTTGTCACATCGTTCCAAAAAGAGGCTTGTAGACATATTGTGAGATGAGTACGTATCATTTTATTGGTTTTGAGTTTAAGGACACTTCATAATGCACCAATTATCACTCTTTGTTTAATAGTTTTCACTGACAGCAGTCAGAATAGCTCACAGTATTACGGTCTGTGTATTTCCTCTTGTGTAATATTCCACGTAGTTAAAAAACGCAGTTTGTTATTTTCACACCCCAAGGAGCACAGATTTCAACATGTACCAACTGAAAGTGAAAGCCTATTCATATTTATCTGAAGCCAATAATAAAAAGTTACTGTTTTTTGAAAAGCTAAAAAAGGAATGTACCAATACCGAGGCAACCACATGTTGTTTCCCCAAAGATATTAACTGCCGATTGACAGTGATATTTTTGTGTGTTTGAGACAAAAAAAAGACAAATCAGTGAAAATGTTATATTATAATGTGATATATTTCCAGTTCCAATAGTTATAGATAATCCCTGTAACTCAAGGGTGCAGACAGGAAGGTGAGTGTCTGTGAGCTCTGTCTTCCTCGTGGCCACTAGTGAAGGTCAGGTCAGAGAGGGCAGCAGGCAGTCTGCATGGCTGCCACACTCTGGTGGTCCAAAAAAGACAATCCTGGGGCCCAACCCAGGGGGTCAACATGCAAATAGTAACCCCTGAGTGAAAGGCATAGAGCAGATCAATGTTCTCACATTACTCTTGCTGCCCATGACTGTGAATGCGCACGCCTACACACCACATGATGTTTTTGTATTTGATTAAATTCAATCGCAACAATGGTGAAGGCAGCTGTATTGTAACAAAGGTATAAGTATGGCACCATAGCTTAGTGTCAAAGTCACCATAATATCTTTGTTAAGTCCACTACCTTGATGTCAACATTACAAAATACTCTAATGATTAATCAAAGCTGGAAGAAAAAAAAAAGAAAAGAATTTAAAACACTTTTTTTAAGGTGCAGCTTTATGAAAGTTGCAGCAACAACATTGTCATAGGCGTGGCTCTGGCTCTCCACACTCACCCGGTGTTTGCATAGCAGATGAAATTTAATTTTTCTGTCTCAGGTAAACCTACCCACTGCTGCCTCCCAGTGGCCTGAACGGCACCGGTAACATCACAGGCATATGTCCCTTCGGGTCCTTGTCCTGGGGCCCAATTCTGGTAACATGCAGATGTTGACTTAGTCCAGAACCAAAAGTTAAATTCACAAGTGTACCGTAGACCGATCCACACATGAGGGGATGTGGCGTTCTTTGCCGTTTCAGCCACCTTCCCCTGAATGTGTTTGGTAGTAATGTGGACAAGGTCAATGTGGTGCTCCCTGCAGTAACCCATCGCTTCAATCCATGTCCTGTTTTCTTTGATTAATATCAGGTTTTCTTCATGAAAAACAGAGAGCAAAACAGAGAAATGTTCTTCAGTGGTTTTCATGAAAATGCATGTAAAACGAATTCAAGGCACATGCTAAATTGAAACATACCTGTAGGAAAACATTGACTGTTTTCAGTGGGCTTTAGCGTTGAGGAAGGTGTCGTGGTCTGGGCTGAAGTCCCCATAAGTGTTGTTAGTGTAGAGATGCTGTTTGTGGTCACTTGTGCAGTCTTATTTGGATGTTGCTGTGAAGGTGTCACAGTAGATACTTCTGTAGTTCCGTTGTTGAGCTCAGTATTTGGGTTACTTGAAACATAATTTGTGATATTTGGTGTTGTCAGTTCATTGCCAGTGGTTGCTTCTTCCGTGGTAATATTAGCAGCGGTGGATTGAGTGGTAGGTCGAAAGCGATTAGTTACGATGGCCTCTTGAGATGAAGAGCTTTGAAGAGTTGTCCAATTTGTTGCCATCTGCTCTGTACTTGTTGGATTTGGGGTTGTTGGAATTAATTTCCTTGCTGTAAGAGTAATGGATAAACAAACACGGTTCATAGATGTAGCTCTGGTATTTATTGTGTTAGGTTACAAAACATACCGCAATATAATATGTTACGCTTCCTGGTGGCTCGACCTGGATCGCAACATAAGGGCAACAGGTCAAGGCAAGTGAGGCGTTAGCCACACAAAATCCAATACACAAAACGAATTTATTTTTCAAACGAGCAACACAGGGATCAACAAGGACTGTCAGTGGCACCAAAGAAAAGAACATAAACAAACCCCACCCTCCCATTGACCGGTGCTTAGCACCCAAAAGTACATCTGTGAAGTGAGAGAATGGAAACAAAAGGGGGAGACAAAAACACAAACCAACAACACAAAAAAGAACACCATATCTGTAGACCTATACCCATAGAGCACTGTACGTAACATAATATTATAACATAAGGATTACTGTGCTTAAAGAATAAGTACACAATACAGTTACTTACCCCCGCTACAAACAAAAGGTTGCTTGCCGACGCAGTTCAGGTCATTCCATTGCCCTTTATCTATGAATACAGCAGCAACACAATTCTGCCCAGGAGAGTTCGTAGGCTGCCTGGGTTTCCAGTAACGGAATGATGTGTTGCTCCCATCAGACCACTTCCAGGAATCTTTGAAGAGGCCAATCCACACATTTTGTGATGCAGATACATTATACACAGCCTCATTCTCCACGGCTGAGTGTATGCTAATGAGATCCGAAAACAAGCCCCTGCAATAGTCCTGAGCTTCTCTCCAAGATTTGGTCTCAGCAACAAATATGAGACCGCTGGTATCATTGCTGCCTGCAATTCCAAAGGGATGACATGTAAAATAGACCAAAAAAACTCTGCTTGCGATATTGACATTTCACTTACCATGACAAACAAAACTTCTTTCGATCCCGCAGTCACTTTCAATCCACTCTCCCCGGTGATCCATTGCTGCACACGCATTGACATTCTTCATTTCTTGTCCTACCTTCCAGTTTAAAAAATCCAGTTTTTGACCAGGGCGGGACCAATGCCATACCCACGCATCTCCTGTCTCCAGTCCAATCCAGGCTCTGGCAATGCTACTTGGTACTAATTTGGTTAAATCATCCATATCAGTTGAGTTGTGAATTGTCGCTAAATCTGTGTACATCTCTCTACAATAGGTCTTTGCTTCAAAGTAGTTATTTCTCATGCTAATTAGGTGGAAATCGAAAGATCCCATAGAAAGGGAGAGAAACCCTGTGAAATGACAGGTATCGTGTTACAGGAGACAGGAATCAGGAAACATTTATTGCCATAATATGTCAGACATACAAGGAATTTGTTGGTGCGTAACAGTAGACACTACGACAATAGTTGTACAACAGTTTGAATACCATCAATAATAACAAAAGCATGTTGTCCACACAAATAGCAAACCCCATTCATGCATTTTTAGTTCCCATTTACAAATATGATACGACATACGTATATACGGTTCAAACCTGAGATGAAAATCAGCGATTGAGTCTTGTTTCTCATGGTCCATCTGTTTCCAGTCATGATCATGACAATCCACAAAGCAAAAAGCTAGTTTCAACTTACTGGCAAGTTGCTATAGCAGCTTTACACAGACTTTTTTTTAGTAAGAATGCCACTTGGCCTGTTAAAAAAAAAAGCTTCAGTAGCTACAGACAAAGCAGTTCTTCAACATTCTTTCTCTCTTGCACATGTTGCAAGGCACGTGACTTATTGAGATGAAATTATATGAAATATGTCATTTTGTTTGTCTGTATGCAAAATAATGAGAGATCCTATCTCACTTACCAGATCAAAGGTTGTCGCTGTTGTAGCTGCGTACTTCAAACTGAATTAAAATCACTAATCAGGTCAGGTTATTTAAAAATGACCATCAATTAACCCGACACAAATAATTTAAAATATTTCCATTGATCTCTGAGTATTAATCAAGTGGTTGGTGGTTCAAGTGTCCATGATGACCACTGACAAAAACACCCATCAATGTGTATGTTCATGTTTTGGAATATTTAAAGAATACAAAAGTATTTAAAGAAATCGAGAAAATAAAACTGTATTTTGATATTACGGTCTGTTTGATCCCGATGTTAACTTATCCGACTATACGCTATAATGGCAAAAAAAAAATGTTTAAACAATTTAACGATGTGTAAATGCAAAAAATAGATGCTGCTAAATATACATTCAATGACACGTAAAGGGGGTTAAAAAGTGTTGCAACTAAATGAAAAAAACAGCTACAAATACACCTCGAAACAAGGAAGTTCAAATATATGCGCAAACGAAAGGAAGAACACTGTGTTAAGTACTAGTGATGGTGAAAAAGAAGAAGTTGTGCAATACTGTATTTTCCCCTCCTCTGAAAGGAAAACGCATTCCTTCTTCTAGGTGTGGCTGTCCAAGAGTATTTTCTCTTTCTCTCTTAAGTCTGGTTTAAAAACAGATACCTGGGAGTTGTTACACGTAAGAATCTTGCTTGTGCAAATTTGCTTCACATGTTATTTACCATGACATCTTCCCGAATGATGTTTGATGGCTTTTTTAAATAGGTTTTGTATTTTCGAGGGGCATTTACTTAATTTCCGAAAATATACATATAAGAAAAGTTGGAAAACAATACATTTATTTTTATTTTTTTAATAATTTACAAGTACTATTTCCTAATGTAAAAATGACCGTGGCCACATAACAAATGTTCAGGAGCGTGTGCAGCAGCGGTGTCACGTGACAGCGCTGCTGTGGGTGGTCCCATGAGACATTTCGGCTCAAGGGAAACTGGCACTGAGCCACCATGGCCTGTAAACAACAACAGCGTCAAGTTGAAGTAAACTGGATCTAAGTGTCGACCCTGCTGTCTCCTGCTGCTATTACAACGAGCGTAGCCAGGTTGGCTTCCACTATGCGTCGACGGTGTGTCTGGTAAGTGATTATAACCTTCAAACGACCATGAGCCGTTTAGTCATCAACGGCTTCTTCAGACGATCAACCTGAATCCAGCATTGCGCTAATGTTAGCCATATTAGCCGTAATTGCAGCTAACAAGCTAACGATAAGCTTAGCTCGTGAGTACGCAGAGGAAACCCGGCGCTTTTTTCCTGCGCTTGTGTATCGGTTTTGTTCGATGGCCGTCGAGCAAACGCACCCTGCATTTCTGTAATGGCAACGCGTTGCGATTTGTATCGTAGTTTTACGAAACGCAACAGAATGCAAAAATAAGCCGCACAGACGCATGCCGAGGCTAATGCTAGCTGTCGCTAAGGGGGCTCGACCGTGTATGGTTTTGCAGCTAACGTTAGCCAGTGTCAGCTAAGGGCGAACGTAGGACCTTATTGGGTAAATGTGTTACGGTCACGCAGTCATTGTCCTAATGTATATTTATGTAGAGAATCGCGGGCTCTTGCAAATGTGTTTTGCAAGTAACATTAACTGAAATAATATTGTTCTTCGCGGAGTAACGCCGACGTCAACGTTGCTGCGTATGGTTAGCAACGTTCAAACGTGTAACGTTATTGCGATGCCACCAGGGCTAGCTAACGTTAACAAACACCGACCGTAATCAATTGTTGACGTAGTTAATTATGTGTGTTCGTTTTGCACGAGGATTCCTACACCAAACGTTGCTAAATTGCGACGTGTTTTCCGCAAGAGCACCAATTTGAGCGAAGCAAATCCCGTAAAGCGGTTCGGATGTCGGGGTTCCTGTAAGCTAGCGTTAGCTATGAAGTGGTGCGGATACGAGCCTGCTCGATAAGCCCATCGCCGTCTGTGTCATTCAATACGCGTCACTTTTGTTTTAGGGTCTTCGTTAAGTAACGTTCGATGTCTTGGCTGAGATTAATTGGTTGAAAACCGTGATAGCTAATGTCCGTGTTACCTGAAACTGTGTCTACGGTTCCTGATTATTTACTCGGTTAATGTGAATCAATTGGTCTATAAAATGTCATAAAACAGCGCAAAATGCCATTTTAAATGTCTAATCGTGGTAGGTGCTTTATCCGACATGCAGTTGAAAAGATATTTTTAATGATTCAGAAAAGATCCTCCCCTTCACCAGAGACTGATGGGTAACAACATAGTTGTAGATGTACGTAACACTCATTCATAGACATCTCCGTTGCGTGTTTTGAGCGCCACTTCCAAGTACAACCAGTTACTACGAAGCCGGAGGTTATTTGCAAGTTTGATCGGAGAAATGAATGAATAATCTCCCCCTTTGTGTTGCCCCTCAGATTGATATCCTTCAGACGGGGCGTCCTCCTCTCCACTGGGTAGCTTACTAGCCATGTCCTCACAGCAACCAGACAGTTCAGCCTCCAACAGCCCCACCAACATCTTGGGTTCTCCCTTCTCCGTCATCAGTCCTTCACTCAACTCCCCGGTGGTCTCCCCCTCGCTCGGATTCGGACCCATCAGCAACAGTCAGGTAACCTGACGGTCTGTTGATCATGTTATGATAGACTTCTGTGTTGTATTGATCTGCTCTAGTTGGTAGGGTACTCCAGTGTTCTGCAAAATTGGATAATGTGAAAGGCAGCATTGTAATGTTGTATGACAATACAATTAACCAAAGGCTTTTTTGGGGGTTGCTTTGTGGGTACAGATCTCTTCTTCAGCACCTACATCAGGGATGCACTCAATCAGCAGCTCTGAAGATATCAAGCCTCCTTTTGGCCTGAGGCCTATGCCAGCTCACAGTCCTGGAATAATGTTGTCTCAGAAACGCATGTGTGTCATCTGTGGAGACCGCTCTTCTGGTGAGTGAGTGCGCCAAGAGCAGGATTATCAGTACTAAACGACCAGCTGTACAAAGTTTTATTTAACTTTAAGTGTAAAGAATACCATATCTTCTTTCCTTAATATTCCAACTAAATGGATTTCACTCACTGTTGCTAATACGTATAAGTATAACATGTTTATCAAACTCTTTCTTACTATTTGGTTTGGTTTGATTTTTATTTATTTTCCCCTACAGCGTTTAACTTCCTTTTTTATTTTTATTTCTGTAATTTACAGGCAAGCACTACGGAGTGTACAGCTGTGAGGGTTGCAAAGGTTTCTTCAAACGAACTGTGCGCAAAGACCTTAGCTATACCTGCAGAGATAACAAAGAGTGCCTGGTCGACAAACGCCAGCGCAATCGCTGCCAGTACTGCCGCTACCAGAAGTGCCTGGCCATGGGCATGAAGAGGGAAGGTATGCAAGCAGCAGGGTTGCATTAGAGGTTGAAGTTCAATGTGAGAGCCTGTTTGACTTTTAAAGGTCTAGGAACACGTTTTGTCGCGAGTTGTCATACATGCAACTGTACAAAGGTGACATACATTGGAGTTTTCAGCAACATAGAGTTAGCATGCATTTTTAGAACGATTTAAACAAGTGGACAATTGGTCAATTGGATTTCTTAGAATAACTAGTTATGCTAAAGGAAGCCCACTTAAATTGATTAGGTTATATTGGATTACTACTATTTCTGGCGTAGGTGAGGGTGGATGCTAGATTAGATAAGATAAAGAGTAGAGACGAGTGTATTGGGGCTGGTTTATATAACTAACCCCTCTCCATCTCTTCTCTTCATTTTCTCCTATTCTACCCTTTCTCCATCTTTCAATAGTGATCAAACATGTAAAGTGGATAAAAGAAGATGGAAAAGATGAGGGATGGATGAGTATGACATGAAATCTTAAAGATACTGTATTATTATGTTACTTATAGAATTAGTCTGTTGTATTAGACATGCAAAATTGTCGACTGGCAGATTTATGTGTGAAAAGCTACCCAGAAATGATGGAGAGCAAGGATTTCTGTGGCTTAGTGCCTTGTGAGGATTGCTCTGTAAAATACAGCAGTAATTCTGCTGTGTAACTACATTTTAAATGTGATGGGAACGGATGTGTGATTGGCAGCACACGATTTAATGGATCGTCAGATAAGGCCTTCACTGGCCATGAGGCCAGTTTAAAGTATCTTATGTACACAATACACGTGTTACCTCTCCACTAGGTCTGTACAGCTCCAGATTGAGCCACGTAAAGTTTGTACTCCGTTAAATCACCATGTCAGTTTGTAATGGCTGCACTGTGGTCAGCGTCTGCTCTGCTACTGAGATGGGTAGATTCCAAAGAGATGACAGTTCTGTGGGTTTTTCCTGATCTGATTGAGTCAGAATATGTACGATTAGCTTCTGTCCTTCCGCCTCACTGAGATCACAGTCTCCATTTGGGTTGCTGATTAGACAATATAGAATCTTTTTTTTTTTTCCTTCTTTATTTAATTTCTTTTTGCTGCCGTTAAGTTTTTAACCTTCTTTGCTAGTGTCTGTTGTCGTCATTAAGCTTTGTGCTGTTAAGACAGTAATACTGCCATTTTCATGTGCGGTGGGAAAAACAATAGGTTTTTAGATGCATTGGGATTCTGTCTTTATAACATAAAATTAATGTATTTGGAAAGCATGTTGATGACAACTTCAAACTGCTATACTTGATAATGAAAGTAAATTCATCTGATGGATATTCATTGTTATTGTCAGTGTGGTAATGAAAAATGTTTACAGAAACATCTCGTCAGTCTTTAACTCCCGGAATTAGAATTAAATGTTGAGAAATGTACCAAAGATTGCCCACACTTTTGATTGACAGCAATCCACTGACTTCAATGCTTTCACAATCTATTTTCACCCTCAGATTAGTTTTTTTGAATAAGACTTTCTCAATGCAGCAAAACATTTTTTGCATATTATTCCTCTTTAACCCATAAATTCACTACTTCATCACTTTTTTCATTCTTCTGTATTTATCATCATCTCATTCCTTGTACCCCCCCTCTCCTCCTTCCCCACCACCGTTCCCTGTGTTTTGTCTGACGTAGCGGTCCAGGAGGAGCGCCAGAGGAACCGAGAGCGCGAAGGAGAGCTGGAGTTCAGCGTCGGAGTAAATGAGGAGATGCCCGTCGAGAAGATTTTAGAGGCAGAAACTGCTGTGGAGCAGAAGACCGAGCTTCACTCTGATGGTGGTTCTGCAGGCAACTCTGTGAGTGGTTACATCACGGCGATCAATGGATTTATATCAGTTTCTTTGTCATTCATCGGCATTTTACAAAGGCAAGGCAAGGTGGCAAGGTGTCTTTGGGCCTTATGACCTTTATTTGGTTTCAGCCCCATGATGCAGTTACCAACATCTGTCTGACTGCGGACAAACAGCTGTTTGCCTTGGTGGAGTGGGCGAAGAGAATCCCTCATTTCTCCGAGCTGCCCCTTGATGACCAGGTCATCCTCTTGCGTGCAGGTACAATCGAGCAACAAAAGAATGGACCATTTTCAACGGCATTATACCGTAGCGAGTTTATCAGAGGCAGGTTATCGAAAAGGCCAAAGACACCATCCTAAATAGTCTCTGCTCATTTGTGAATACAATTTCAAAGCGGCAACTTGAATATTCACACTTATGAGAACTCCAAGCTATGGTAATATTGTTGCTAACCTAAATGTTGGTATTTGTTCATGGCTATTAAAAGCTGAAGACTATCTTCATTGATGCACACTTAAATATATTTGAAGATTGAAAACAGGAGTTCAGCTGTATTTCGAAACCAAACTGTACACAAAGAGAGAGAACCTTAGTGCAGAGACCACTGCAGGCGTTTAACTGCACGTGCATAGACTTCTCCTTTCAAACCGCTTGTCACTGTGATTTCCCCAAGGACCTATTTGAACGGATATTATTACTTATCGGTTAATTTGCATGTCATCTGTCAGGGTGGAATGAGCTCCTCATTGCCTCGTTCTCCCACCGCTCCATTGGTTTGAAGGACGGAGTTCTCCTGGCCTCTGAGCTGCAGCGCGACAATGCACAGAGTGCAGGAGTTGGAGCCATTTTTGACAGGTGCTTCTAAAGGGATCAAAATATGCAACTAATGCCTTTTGTCTACTTGTTCACATATGTGTTGTGTCCGTGTAATAATTGGTTTTATTTAACACAGGGAGAGTGTGCAGAGTGCCGAGGTCGGCGCCATATTTGACAGGTAAGTTGATATTTTTGTGAGTTCAATGGAATTAGTGTAGTTCTTTCAATATGCCTGCTGTATTTTAAACAAAATGTGTCATTTTTAGGGTTCTTACGGAGCTCGTCAATAAAATGAGAGATATGCAAATGGACAAAACAGAGCTGGGCTGCCTCCGAGCCATCGTACTGTTCAACCCAGGTTTCTATGACTTGCTCATATCTAAAAAAAATGTACGAAATAGTATGCATTGTTAAGCCTCTCACACCTGATGAGTATTGTTTCTGTGGGGGGGGTTTCTTGCAGATGCTAAAGGGCTTTCAAACACCGGTGAGGTAGAGCTCCTCAGAGAAAAGGTCTATGCATCATTGGAGGCGTACTGCAAACAGAAATACCCAGAGCAGCAGGGAAGGTAAATGCTCAACGATCACACGCTGCACCCTGTCTTCTCTTTCACTCTACTGCATATATATATATATATATTTGACAATGTAGAAAGTCAAACTGAAGATGTTTTACTTGATGCAGGTTTGCTAAGCTCCTCCTTCGGCTGCCGGCGCTGCGATCCATCGGCTTGAAGTGCTTGGAGCATCTTTTCTTTTTCAAGCTGATCGGCGACACACCTATTGACACTTTCCTCATGGAAATGCTAGAAGCTCCCCATCAGTTGTCATAGATGGGAATGGCGTACTGTGGTTGGGTTTAGATGGCTGGAGTCTGGGAAGCTGGAGTGGGACTGGAGTGGCACTTTAAGTTCTTTGAAGATTTGTCAGTTTGTCTCACTGCTGTCCGTGCTGCACTATTGTAGTGCAGCACGGATTTGCTCTTTTTGACCAAACCCAAGCGTGGCGTGATCTACAAGCTGGTGCTATATGTTCACTTCATGAGTAACTATGGTTTAAAAATAAATAAATACAAAAAATGTATTTTTAAAAAAGGAAACCTACATATTTCCCTCACCGAAGTTATCATTTGGGTAAACTTTTTTATATAAGCTTTCTAGACAAAGTCTAATGGCAAGCCTCAGTTGTTTCTCCAACTCAACTGATCCCCAAAACCCATTTAAAAAAAAAAAGGAATGCAACCTGAATCATGTGTATGCATTGAGAAAGTAGTCTTCTTTTTTATCATTTTTATCTCAAGCCAGCTCTAAAAGAATATCATTAAACCAAACGGTCACCGTGAACTGTGTCCAACCACAGCTCTGAGTATACGTGTATCCTTTGCAGAACATTAAATCCTAGCGGTGACCCCGTGATAGACGACCAGTCAGCGGTCGGCACTGTCCGCTTCCACTTGTGGGTGTGGACTCAGGATCAGCTTTAC
Organism: Gasterosteus aculeatus; assembly: GCF_964276395.1. Lineage (NCBI taxonomy): Eukaryota > Metazoa > Chordata > Actinopteri > Perciformes > Gasterosteidae > Gasterosteus > Gasterosteus aculeatus. Next base: position 10,762,151 of record NC_135707.1, on the reverse strand, counting down.
GTGTCTGGTCATATACAGTTAGTGTTGTTTACTTCTTTTCATTTTTCAAAATCGAATCACGTTGTGGTTAACGATTAAACTGCACTGCACACTTGCTACATACGATTTCTAAAAAAAAAAAAACCCTTTTAAAATATTGCCCAGCCTTTAAATAGTCGGGGGTCTGTATTTTGGTGCTATTTCAGTAATAATTTGACATAATTGCAGATGCACACCAAACCTAAGAAAATATGCAAAACTGAAAATCCCTTTGTTAATCTTTGTTAAACATGTAGCAATATAAAATGTAAACTGCATAACAGCTTTCTGCCTGTCAGTCATTCAGGGGTTTTACTAAGTAAATTGTGTCTGGTAGAAAGGGAATACTCCATTTTGTAATTTATCTATACAATTTAAAGGTACTGTGCAAAAGTAATTGTTCAGGGAAAATGTATATTGACAAATTTGAATTATGATCAGGATATACAAATTATATAATTTTTAATATGTGCCCTTGTTTTTAGATATCAGCTAGAATAAAGCAGAACATGTCTTGGGTTGCACTGGATTTGCTGAGACTGTTCCACCTGACTTTTATTTTCTTTTGTGCTTTTTTTTGATGCTCAATTGTATTCTCCATCCTTCCCCCCGCTTCTTTTTTAGGTAGCTGTCTTGTTTGTCGTAATGTCTGCAATTTATTAAAAGCAAACCATAATCACATTTTAGATCCATAACACCTGTTCAGTATAGGAATTTTAAACATGACCAAGCGAGGTCTGTATGACGGCCATGTGTAAACCCCAGATGCGCTATATTGGTAAGCTTGTCATCAACCTCTATACGCTCTTAAACATAAAGTGACTTGAACCATGGGTGGTGTGGGCTGAAAATAAAGACGCTTAAAGTTTTCTTTTTTTGTCTACTTTTTTTCACCTAGCCATGTTCGATACTTATGAACAACCTGTTTATGTCAATCCAAACAATTGTAAGATGTAGGAACAATAGTCAATGTTTTAATGGAGCTTTTATTGCATTTGATTCTGTCTTGGCTTTTGACAAAATTCCGCTCAATCTTGAAAGCGCATCTAGTGAAAGACGCTAAAGGCTTTTCCTTCAAAGACATCATTTTTCTCCAGATGGATTTATGTATTCATATATTTTTTTCAACGTACTATACTGACTTTTTGCCGTGCTAAATCGCTTTTTAAAAAGTGTTTTGACATACTATCCTATCCTACTTTTTAATGCCTTTGAAATACAGAATTATAACTTTTCCACTTTTTTTTACATGCTATTTTTTTAAAAACCTTTTTTCAACATGCAATGCAATTCTATGACTTTAACAAACTCATCCACAGGATGTCAGATATTTGGTGTCCCTTCTTTACAGCCATGGCGAGGGGACCACACAAGAGCAAAAGATTACAACGGGACGCTTGGGATCGGACTCTGTTTACATCAGGGATGCCTGGTGCTAAAATGTAGTCACATATAGTCAATTTGTTTCCAAATTTCCCAGAGAGTTATGTTTGTAATGTGTGTTTGAGCAAATAATGCTCAAAAATGCGTTTGTTTATTGTTTGTGAAACCGTGTGTTGCATGATGACAAAATATCAACGAAATAATTTTTACAACTAATTATATTAACGTTTTTAAACGTATCCATACTGGCTTTTTAATAACTCATATGGTTTGGGCTTTTTCTTCCCCCCACATGTTACATTTGACACTTTGTTCTCTAAAACAACTCATTTCAAGATATAGTACAAAAATGTCAAAAACAGGTTTTAATGAGCCTTTTTATTGTATATATTTTTATTTTGCTGTGGGCATTATAGACACAATCGAAGCCTTGGTTGTAATGCACTTGTGTCAAGTTGCACAGTGACGTTATGGCGCAGGCAGCTAGTGTGTGATGGGCTGATGTTAAATTAGAAGAAGAAAAATGCTGAGTGCAATGCAATCAATGGCTTCTACCGAACGCCACAGGAGTAAAATGTGAATGTCATCATACGCGTCTCACCGTGTTTCTTTAACAGTCTGTAAAGTAAAACCCTGCAGCTCTGAGAACCTGACTGAACCTCCTTTTGTATCAAGCAGAGGTGACACATCATAAAACCTTTCATGACTTGTTTCGCTTAAATTATATTTAGAATAATACTGCTTTAGACTATAGCACACTATTCTACACACGGAGCAAAAAACAAACACATCGTAAAGACATTGTCATGACATGTACAACATTTTACAGTATTCTCCCTACATTACTTTACACATCTATTCTGTCCAACAGCACAATCTGAGAAGCACAATGAGCTCTTCCCCTATACCTTCAGTTATTTTAAAGTTGCATGCTACACAAAGTCTAAGGTGCTGAATAGTTTTCAGTTAATTGTTACAGAACAAAATAATGTACTGCTGGTGTGATCTTACGCAGCTTTATTGTAATGTTGCGCTAAATTCTTGTTTCTCTCGAAGGCCATCTTTCCATCAGAGTGGGGATTTGCTATAGAATAGATTTCTACCAAAATGATGATTAGCAGAGGCAAGGCCGTTCCAAATGAATAGCACAATGAGTTCATCAACAGTTGCAAAACAGACATGATCGGAAACATAAACTGTGGGCTCAGTCTTGTTCACCACGATTTAAATATACATGTTTTAAAACAGATGACCTTCTATTTGTCCATTTTACGTCATGTAACGCAGATTTTCTCATTGATAGATGGCCGATGAATCTCCACATCCTGTGAATAACAAACTCAGATCTCCAGTGATGCCAGTTAAACTACATGTTCATTTGGCCTGCTCTGTTTTTAACTCCGACATTTGACCGAGATGATCTCGACGAGAGTGGAATGATGTATTTCTATATTCTATAGTAAGGCAACACGATACAGCCTATGTGTATTACCAAGCCTAAATTGTCATAAATACTCTAGAGAAATCTCCATAACATATTATTCAATCCAAAACATAAAAAGAAAAAAACAAACATTGCCATGGCATGTTCTAAAAACACTGGTTAAAAATAAGCCACACCTCTTGAATGATGTACATGTATGATCCTCCCGCCCCTCACAGACTGCACATCTGTAGTAACATTTTCTTGATTATATGTCCCTGAAAACATCTTAATAAATAAATGTCTCTAAAAGGCACTGTGAGATGTGCAGCTCATAGTTTCTAGAAAATATGACTACTGATCTCTAAAGATTGCTCACTTGTAACGCTGTGCCTGGCTTCCTTTAAGTGGGAGAATAGGTAGCATGAGGACGCTTGTCTACATGTGTTGATGAGCATCAGCATGTGGGTGAGTGGTAGCACCAGTCTCCCACACAAAAACTGGCCCGTGGACTGTGGTCCTTAAAATGTGTCTCTTCTTATTGTGTCGACCAACTAGACAAAGCGTATGTTCATCTACCGTAGCTTGAACGTGTCCACTTTGGACATTACAAACTGTGCAACTATCGATCTGCTGGTTAAACTCTTGGGTGTATTTTCAGATGTGGTTCAGTGGTTCATCAGTTTCAAGGATTTCAAATTCCTTTTACACCATGCTTTCACATCCAGTGCAATTGTTCCCCTTGAGCACCTTCTTCAGCAAAATGGAAAGAAACACAAAGCTACCACAGTAGTAGATAACAGAACAGCCCCCTGCACAAAGCCATGTATTCAACAGACACAAGTTCTTTCTGTTTTCCGGAGAATGCAGTGTCTGTACCACACGTCTTGGCCTTTGGATTCAACCGAGGCCACTGACACGGAAACAAATGCACTGCCAACTGTTTTGATGCCCTCCACCTTGAAAAACACACATTTTTGCACGAGTGTTTGGACGCAATGTCACGTTCGAAGGATGATTGCGATTTAGCCTCGAGGGGGAACGTCATTAATGTTTATCCAGCAATAGCGCATGTTAGTGGTTTGAACGCACGTTCTGTTTCTGCTCTCTTCGGCTGTCCTGAACTAATCCTCGTATCCGCTCCCTCCAGGAAGCCCTTGTGAACCAAATGCCATGAAGAGGAGATGAACTCGTGGAGACAGCTGTGAGGGAACGGTAGTGTTTGGGAGTGGCCATTGGAGGGACAGTGAACGGGCTCCGAGACGTCCTGACGGTATGTCCAGTTCACATCTGCATCTCTGAACCACTGGATAAGCCGAGGGCATTTGCCTCCTCTGTTGTCAAACCGTTCTTCAGTGTCCTCCTCACTGTGCAGCCAGGGGGGGAAAGCGTATTAATACAGTGTTTGCAAAGGCCGATTATCACATTCATCTGTGCGTGCGATAATAAATGATGCCACTTGGCCCAACGGTTGACGTGGCTCACGTGATTTTCGGTTGGCTCGGGACCGTCTCCTCTCCCGAGGTTGCGTCCGCTGGCTGGGCCCCTGAGTGGCTGACCTTACAATCCTCTCCATGATCTCATCAGCCGTGTCATCCGTGCAGGTCACCGGGTCGTCACTGGCAGAACACCATGGGGTAACGTGCCCTGATGAATGATAATGAATGAGGAGACGACAGACACGTTGTGTAATAGAAACAGTTTTAAGAAAACATGACTGTCTGCTGCCTTTGCAGCGTTGTGTGAGGCTGAGACGGAGGCTAACAGCACCACGCTAACATCCCCAAAATGATGCTTGGACACACTAAACATTAGCGTGAAGTACGCTGACGTAATCCAGCACTACACGTAAAACAGAGTACAGCTGAGCAGGTCTTATAAACGTTGACCCAACGTGGTCTCCAGAGAATTTTGGCTAAAACCCATCACATGTCATTCCTCTTGAGTCATGTCCTCTGTTGTCCTTCCTCTCTGCCAGCAGAGACGTTTAAACTAAGCTGAACGGATAGAGTGGACCGCTTAGAGCCCAGCTACCAGCGTGGCTAAAAATACTTTGTCCCGCTGAAAGAACATGAAGGATTTAGAAAGGATTACTTCACTATTAACCAGAAGCACTTGTTTTCTTCTCTTGGATCAATCATAGCTACAAAAGAATGTAAAACAGCAGAGGACTGGATGGATGGTGATGATGTAATGGTACAAAGCGATGGAGGGGCTATCAAATATTGATGAGACTAACCTCTGGTGCTGCTGGCTCTGGTGCGTGTACGCAGGCCGGGCACCGTGGACACCACACTCTCTCCGCCCTGCAGGCTGCTCTTCAGCACGGCCTTCATGCTCTCGTGTTCAGCTGCATCTTCAGCGTACTTGATACCCTGAGACGCGATCTCACGGGACTCTGGTGGGGCACCGGCAAATTTACCACTCTGGAGGAGGGGGAGGCGAAGGACAGAGGATTACGATTTCTGACTAATTAAACGATTAATAAGGAGACGGTAAAATTTAGCTGGTCTCATTTTTTTTTTAAGTTCTGTAACACACACACACACACACAAAATCCACATGACTGATTATTTGAGCAATGCAGACATGCCAGGTTGCCTTTCAAGGTCCATTTATAATACTATCATGCCAGCATTGTCTTTTGTCTCTTCGTCAAAAACGTCGAGCTTCCCCATTCAGGACATCCGAACGTAGAGGCTGTCAGTCTCACCGATGACGCGTCGGTTCTTAATCCTCCAAGATTTATCCGTTATTGTACGGTTCATGAGAGCAGTCTATGCGTCTGGTTGAATGTTAGTCACAACAGAACGTTCACATGCAACGGTTCCTCCTGTACCTCACTATTATTGTCATCCTCACTCTACAGAGATAAAGGAAAGAGTTGTGTTGTAAATACAGATTCTCTTTGTGTCAAGTGAAAATGTTTCGTATACAAAGCAACAAATATTCAGGAAACATTTCTTACGTTTTATATGGAACAGATGAGCACTTGACTGAACATCTTTTTAAGTGAGTGATATTACACATTAATTGAAGTAGGGTGGTTTGACTACAGCTCCCTGTATGAACTGTATGAACTGTATGTATGTTTGCTCTATTCAAAGCAGACCTAACAGACAGTACAGATAAGTTCCACTTATTTGTTCAGTTCCCCGTTGCACAACATTAATCCGAGCCTTTCTTTTAGATGTCTAAAATACATTCTACCGCAACAACCCTCCATAGAAGCGTATTGCTTGCTTCCATGCTCGTACTCTACTCTCCTAGCCCGGCTATTTACCGTAAGTAATACACCAACTATAGATAAATACCTTATAGCATAAACTTCACATACTCAGCATCCATCTAAGGGGTTGGCCTGCTTATTTCTCCTTCAGGGACATCCGAAGGTTCGAATTTTCACACAGTGATCAAATTAGGGTCCTTTTGAAAGAGAAAGGGGCCCCAGCCGAGGCTTGCAGAGGAGTCCGCTCTGAGTGGCAGACTCCTCAGGGTTTAAGGGATTTTAATCATGCAGGGAGGTGTTTGCTCTGGCCTTTCCCAGTCTGCTGCAGCTACAGAATGGGATACACTGAAAACAACCCACTGATTGTTGTTACTGTAACCTATACATCTGATTACCAAGGAACTATGCTGATGTAATTGCAAATATACGGCTCGTCCCGCAGAAATACCTCGTTTGGTGCTTTAACCAGATTAAGGTTGTAACTAGTGTCCAAGGATTGCTCAAATTGTCTCATAGAATTGAGTACAAACTAAACAAAGATGAGGCTCAGGAAATGGAGGTAGTGCACGGAGGAGAACTTACATCTGTTATCATTTTCCCCCTGGTTTTATTCCTCTCTCGGTGGTTGGCCCTCTTCTGTTTCTGTTGTAGCACGCGCTCTCTCGTGGTGCGATACTCCAGGGCAAATTCACTCAGGATTTTGCTAAAGCGATGAATGCTGACTTCGCGTACCGCATATATCGGATGGCCCAGGAACAGCAGAAAGGCATGAAACCTGCAGATGTTAAGAGAAGCACGTGATTGTAAATGCCGCTAAAAGAGATGAAGGTATATAACATGTGGAGTTATAAAAAATGCAAGACATGCTTTATCTTCATCCAGCTGTGTTCTACACCTCAGCATACCTGTTGAGTATTCTCCGATGTACTATTTTGAGAATAATGATCCTCTCTGCACAATCTTTGAGGAAGTCTGACATTTTTTGTTTCAATGGTGGTTTCATCTCGTGTTTCGCAATGACCTTGAGATGATCCCATGATGCTTTGCACCTTCGCTCCATCTGTGCCAGATTGTCTTGAAGCTGGTCAAAGTCCACCTAGCAAATGTATCACAGACTTGTTGAGGATTGTCTCGCATTGGACGGGACATTTCACTCTGTGCTACTTGTAATATTTGGACAAATTGTTCAATGAGTTTATAACAACCTTGGTCAAGCGGGTGATAGCTCCTATTTCAGAGTAGAGATCAGTGCTGTCTGGAAACTTCTCCACCACAATGGAGCAGGCGTGGTGCAGCAGGGACTGCTTATGAACCGTGTCCTTCACCTCCGGGACTTTCTCCAAGTAATTCAGCTCAAAGCCTTTAGCCTGAAAATGCACGCAGAGACATAGCAACGTAGTCAGAATGTGGGACGGAGACAACTGTCTGAAATAAAAAAAATCCAGAGCCACCAGTCAAGGATCAAATTGCAGTGAATTTTCTTTTTGGCACGGGCAGGAAAAGGGGCTCAATGCGTCGAGCGTAGATTCATTACACGAGTGATTATGAAAAACCGCAATCTTTTTCAGAGACCCGACTGATTGTTATGCTCACCGCGGCGGATCCCAATTGGATCTGCCTTGTTCTGCTGCCAGTTTTAAATGGCTTACTGCAAAAAATAAATACAGCCATAATTTACTAGTTTTGATACCGATGACTTATGTTTCCCTGTTGCATTTCTGGCTCTCATATCCAATTCACATAGCAGAACAAAAAACAATGCACAAAACAGATAACGCTTCCAAGTGGAGAACGCTTACTGTCAGATCCCCCTCCTCCCCCCTCCTTTTACCCCCTTCCTGCCAAACAGGCAGAGCAAGGCTTGACAGGCTTTTTTAAATGAGGATAATGATAAGGATAATGTCTGGTGCACACAATCAAACAGTGCATTCACTATAACGTCGAGAGTCCACTGTTATCCAAATAAAATATGTGTGGGGGAGTTTGGGTGAGGAAGAGGGGTGCGGGGGGGGGGGTTTGGGGGGGCGTATGAGTTAAATGGGGGAAGTGGGTAAAAGAGTAAAGGACAGAAGGAGAGGAAATGTAAAAACAGGAACCTCTGAGCCACACACTGTACATGCTTTGAGGGCTATACTCACATTAGTGCCATTGAGGAAGTTGCCAATGGCCAACAACGTGGTCAAGATGTAGCGGAGAGTCTTGTTTTTCTCCAACTGGTCCATCCCCTCTTTGAGGTCCTGCAGAGGCTCTGCTACTTCCTAAAACAGCACCAAATGCAGTCTGGTCATTTGCCAGTTCCTGTTTCTGTCAACTCATTTAGATCTTTTTAATTCCGGATAACAATACAGAGTAAAATGTCTCTATATATATATTTATATATAGACACATATGACATACTACGCTAAGCTAAGGAGCTGCTGGCTGTAGCACCATAACTGTAATACCCAACACTCCCTACACACATGTTGGACTTGTGTAACGCCACGTGGTTAAAATGACAGCGATGTGTCTCACCTTTTCAATAAGCTCATAGTCCATCTTGAATGCCCAGAGCTGCAGGCGAGCGGACAGCTCTGTGATGGAGGAGAGGGTGAGGAGGAACTGTTCAGCGCTGCCCAGGGGCACGTCGGGGTTGACCAGCTGAGCCTCCTGGATCCTCTGCTTCTCTTCTTCTGTGGGGATCATTGTCAAGATTTTCTGGGAGAGTAAAGAAGAAACAAGAGAAGGGAATGTGAAAGGATCAAGGCTTATAGGATTATTATTTATCGAGTAAACTGTAAAAGTAGTACTTAGTGTTTCAGGGAGTTAATCAAAGTTCGGGATAGGATATGAATCGTTTCTGACATTTCTCACTCTGCAAGACGTTCCCCAATTTTCTCACAAACTTGTGTGACATCTGAACTTTTAACCTCATCTGGATCTCCAGAGACAAAAGGTGGGGAGGAGTACTCCTTTTTTTCTGAGAATGAACTCCTGGTGAAGCTCTGGAAACTAAAGGTTATATAACCCCAACGGGATGCATTATCAAACATTATCGGCTAAAAACGTTGTTGTTTGGTTGTTAAGATGCGACGTTATGCATACGGAGCTGATCTTTATCCCTGTGATTGATTACATGACATCATCTAGTTTCTCTTCATGCAAAATAAAAAAGAAGGTTAGCATTAAAAACACATTTTTCAAGGGAAAGAGACTGAAAATTCAAAAATTTACTCTCACCTACTTTAGCCAATTTCATATATGGTCATAATATGTCAACTTTCTGATGGATTGATTAAATCTCGTAAGTGGAAGTGTATCTTAGTGAGCTGCTTAGTAGATAACATTCACAAAGAAACGTTATCTTTTGGACTAAGTGAGCTTCAATGGTACATTTTTATAACATACAGCACAAATTCGGATACAGTATCTTTCATAATGCTTACCTCGATGCCCTCCTTGTTCAGTGCGTACTCATCAAAGTTAAGAATAGCCGTCTTAATGGTGCGAGGAGGAGGCAGCACGGTCAAGCCAATGTTTATGGCATTGCTGCGTTTCGAGTCCAGCACTATGATTTCTTGTCGTTTTCCGTCTACAGCTGCTTTCTGTTAGAGGGACAAATCAATCACTATATTAGATCATGTCTCTTGTGTATCGGAAGCACATCTTAATGGTTTAAAGATTTACTGCACTAAATATGTGTGAAATCACACCTGGTCCAGCAGCCTCTATCACAGCTATGACCGAGAGCACCATGGAGCCGATTAACCGAAACGTAGTTGCTACAGACTTTGATTAGGTATTTTGCCGGAATGATCCATGGACAGGGGGGTGAATAAAATAATGTAGAAATGAAACAACCATTTTAAAGTGTCATCCAGGTTAACAGTCGTTTGGCAAAATGTTTCACTCAAGTCACGAAATGACTTTCTTATGTGACGCTGGATAACAAGAGAACCTGAGTCATGGGAGAGAAACCAGCGGTACACAGACATCGATACAACACTCAGTTACCTTTGTGACAGGCAGCTCTTTGGATTTGGACTCAAACAGCTGCTCTAGCTTGGACGTGTCCACTTTAACCGGTTCCAGTTTGGACCAGAGAGACTCCTTACAGAATTTATGGCTCTTAGAGTGCCAGTCCACGGGACGCACTTCGTTCCAGAACAGTCGGATGGTCTTCTTTCTCTTTTGGAAGAGAGGAGTCGTCTCCCCCCGACTTAACTGAGGGGAGGGCGGAGGGACGGGGGCCATTAATGGGGGGCCTGGGGGCATCATTTTCCCAAGGATGGGAGGGGCAGGAGGAGGGCACCCAAACAGGGGCGGGGGTGGTGGCAGTGCAGAGTTACATGGCAGAGGTGGAGGTGGGGGTATGAGGTCACCCGACCCCAGCACACTGTCCATATCTAAAATGTCCATGTCGTCCTCATCCCTCAGGTCTGTGAAGTCCATCTCTTTGATCCTCAGCTCTCTGGGTTCGGCCATCAGCTGGTCCCAGATATAGTCGGACTCGTTCTTAGGGGGTGAGCTTGAGGAGGCGGCGATTGGTGACTTGTCAGCCTGCACCTGCTGCTGCTCTTTCGAGGCCTCGACCTCGGGAGGGGACGTTAGGCCTTTCACCAAATCCCCAAACCTCTCCGCCACTGCTCGTACGCTGCCCTGGTTGTCCAGATGTCCCACATCCATTTTTTTCACATTTTCGTCTCTGGCCTGTCTGTGGGCCTCCAGGGTGGAGATCCTGCTGGCCAAGCTGGCCACAGAGGAGTCACCGACCTCTGCATCCTTCTCACGCTTACAGTTTTCCTTCTCCGTCTCTGCCGCCTTCCCTTCGTCCTTGCCGGTTGTCGCCTGAGCATAGAGCATGTCCAGCATGAAGCGCTTGCTGTTAATTATTTTGTTGCACTGGTCGTTTACATCCGCTTCTTTGCCGCACTGCGTCCATTGGCCTGCTGATACGGAGAGAATGTTGAAATTGAAAAGCATACACACGGTTGATTATCAAAGCAAGTGAATACAATTCGCATTGCTCGCACCTGCATCGATGTCGTTGCTGAGTTTCTCCTCCCGCTCCTCCCTCTCCAGGGTGCTACTCGCGGAGGAGATGCTGGAAGCCGAGCAGTTGTCCTTTTCATTCACCTCCTCGTTCTGCCTCTCCTTCTCACTCAGCGGGACGCCGTCTTCGACGTCCCTGACCGCTGGCTGCTCCTTCTCAAACTCCTCTTGTAAGTCCACATTCGCCGCACGTGGCTCTCCAACTTCTGCTACTTCTGCTGCTCCGGTCTCCTCTACCTGCTCCTCCACTTCCACCTTGTCCAGTTGCTTTTTCTGTTCCTCAATCATCTCCTGCTCCGGCCTCTCTTCCTCCATGCCTGCATGTTCATCTGATGCTGGCTCTGCCACTGCATTCTGAGTCTCAGGAACATTTTCCGTCTCCGCGGGCGACTCTGTGTCCTGCTTGTCTGGTTCGGAGGGAGGTGGGGGGGAAGGTTCTGACACTGTCGAGTCCGGCGCCGGGCTTTTGGTTCTCGTCTGTGAGTCAAGGTTTGGCTCTAAAATATGTTTTGTTCCTTGGAAGAGAAATGGAAATTAAGTAGAAAATTGTGACTTGAAGTACTTCATTTATGTGAAAAAAAAAGTGTATAATTAAAACTGCTTTAAATTGCTTCCTGACATGTTCTTAATTGCAGACGGGTTAAATCATCAAATTTTCTTACCATAGCTCATGATCATACAACACAAGCATTCACACACACACACACACACGCACACACACACACACACACACACACACACACACACACACACACAAACATTGCGTAAATCCAATGCTTTGTCATTTTTGAGAAAAAAACTAGTTCAATTATTATTTTTCATAACCAAGTTGTTACCAAAGTATGTTTAAAAAAAATAACTGTCATTTAGTAAAATCCTTTGAGCTCCTTAATCAGCTTACAGTAATTAGACACAACCCTACATTTACACATACAACATAAAAAAATATCAATTTTTCTAAACCCACTATATCACATTTTGATACACTCAGATAAATCAAATAGTTAATCTCAACGATCCCTCTCAGCAGAAGTGCAGCCGAATGAATCAATCAATTACTATTACCATTGTTAATGTCAAACCGAGTGAACGTAACAGGTGCACTGAGGCCAGTAGAGTCTCTGCCAGCTACTAATGACGGATAAACGGTTGACAAGCAGCAGTTACCTAACGCCCGGTGCACAGTGGCATCTGTGTCTTCCTGTGAGGCGATGGCCGATGGTGCGGCGCAGCGCGGCGCAGAGCGGCTGGCGGGGTTGGGACTCAAACACAGCGTGATCTCTGTCCGTCCTCTCGCCGGCGCCCTGGGACGCTCCCGCTCAAACTCCTCGGCGGCCAACCTCTCCACAGCCTTGAACCTGCAGGGACGGAATTTGGCTTCTAGTAAGCGGGGCCCACTTACTGTGGGTGTAGACGGCGCTGGTCTGGTGTATGAACTCACCTTTCCTCTCTGGCGTGTCTCGCTTCGTCCCTCTTGTCAAGACGATCTCGACTGGTGGAAAAAGAGAAAGAAGTCAGAATTTGGGGCCTGTGTTCGCAGTCTGTATAATGTCACATTTGAAGTGCTTCACTGAAACTGTTATGTTGAGTGCATCATAGAAAGGTAAGATCAGAGATCAGAACATACAGCAGGTTCTTGATTTAGTATTTCTCACAATCATCATAAATAAAGACCGCTCGGCTTGTATATGACTCAAGTGTGTTTGAGAATATCACTCCAGAGTGAAGACGTGTTTCTAGAAAGCCAGTATTGATCGAAAACCTCTCTACAAGGTAAAGAAATAAGATATTTTCTCTGACATGTTTTCATGTACGATGTTTTCTGATTCGCTGGATGCGACTAACTTGAAGCGATTCCTCTCTTCTCTCTCGATTCTCTGCAGGCGCTCTTCTCTCTCCATCCGTCTCCTCTCTCTCTCCGCAGCCAGAGACTCCTGGTGCTGTCTGTACGATGACGTAAGCAAGCCTCCGAGGGCCGGCCTCCACCATTAACAGAAGAAAAGTTTAATACACCATAAAAGTTTGTTCAAATGGGACAAAATGTTCTAAATCAACTGTGAGAAGTTGAGATGCTAACCGGTCACCCGCATGGGACTCTGGTGTGGAGGTTGTTGTGGTGGTGAAGCGATGAATCGGGGATGTGGGAGCCTTGTGCCTGCCAGGGTACGGACTGCCATTGCCATTGATTCTGTTAAAAGGGGGGGAGATAAATGCTTTGTTATCTCCTAAAACCTCTTTTCTACTGAAAGACAGAGAAGAACGATGGACAACACAGATATGACTGTGTGAAGTGTGTTCAGCTCTTCTCCCTCTGGTCTTAGAAAAGTTGGACAACATGCCACTGTTCAACTACAACCCTTTCAGGCAGTTTGAATTATGTGCACATCTCCCTGTTATTAATAGAAATCACAAAACCTCAGAGCTCTGATACATCTGGTCCATATACACTGTTGTTAGTTTTGACCCTTTGACACCTGATCTTACCTTTCGGCCCAGCAGGGCTTTCTAGCTGTGTAAGATGTAGGAGAGTTGTTTATATCTGTCAGACTGAAGATGGAAGTGGGGAAAAAAAGAGGGTAACAAGCAGATCAGATACTCCAAAGATCAAATAATGATTGATTGTTAGTCATTCAAACAGGAAAACAAGACAGTAGTCAAAGGTTGGAGGGCTGCAAGACCACAACACATCAGACAATATCTTTGTATGTCTCTCTTATTCAGCATGCTATTTAGAAGGTAATAATACTGAAGAAAAAGTCAAAAGAATACAACGACTGTACTGACTATCGCGTTCCTATTGCTGCAGACCTCTATGGAAACATGAACAATTAAGAGAAACGTGTCATGAAACGGAATTCCTTAAAGCTTTGAATTAATGTATCGACCTGTCTTGGATTAACTGTGGTGCAAAGCCACAATGGAAGACAGATGACTAGAAAATATCAGCAAAATGATTCTTTCCAGCAACTAAAAAAGGAAGTAATATTGATACAGTCTGTCTTTGGAGATGGCAGATCATGCAACTATCTAGAAAAACATTTTAAAGGATGAACGAGGAGGCGAGGAACTAAGTCACAAACACAAAAACCTGATTGGGTGCCGTATAGAAGAACTTATTTTTATTTTTATTTTTTTACATTTTAGCATTACTTGACCTGCTCTTACGCTTGTGATGCTTGCAGGTGTCTTTAATGAGTGTACAGTGAGCTGCACGGACGCCAGTGATGGCGGTGGGGGGGTCGTGGTACCTCATCTGGTCTAACACAATTAGATGAACTGCCCTCCGCCTTCTACCTGCAGTGCCTTTCTCTGGCCGGGCCCCTCTCACTCTCCTCGGCCCCCGACAGACACCTGGCTCCGGTTGAAGTCAGGGGACGGAGGGAGAGGTGGCGGGTTAGGGGGAGGTAATCGGGGTGAGGCTGACGTAGTCTGACAATAACGACACGCTGAGCCTGGCACTTTGCTCGGGGCAACGCGGACGACGCGGTCAGGTGGCCGGCGAGGACCCCACCGAGGACCCCACCGAGGACCCCACCGAGGACCCGAGGTCCTCTTAGGCGCAGTGGTCACAGGATACGTCTTTCCAGTGCTGACATATTCTGTCTGCCGCGGCTGGTCACTGGCTTCGGTGTGGGTGTTGCCCGTACACGTCAAGCTCAAACACCCGTTAGGAGTGTCTACTACAGCCGGAGCCCCACTGGGATGACAAAATACAACAGAGTACGCGGCCACATGGGAGATAAACTAGGGGGGAACTGTAAGAGGGCAAAGGACAAGGACGCTTGGAACCAGTTGGCCTAAAATACCTGTGAGTGCCCCGTCTAGAGGACTCAGTGACTGGATGACTTTCATAATCTGCCTCGTCCTCCTCCTCCTCCTCCTCATTCTCTCCCTCCTCCTCCTCCTCCTCCTCCACTCCTTCCTCCTCTTCCTCTTCGTCCTCATCTCTGTGATGAGGGCAGGGGTTAAGGGTTGAAAAGAGGGAGGATGTAGGCAGGCAAGACAAAAGACAAAGTGGACAGAGACAATGAAAACACACAGCGGAGGGAAGCCGCGGCAACACACAGAAATGACACCGAAACCATTAGAAGTGTAACAAGAGAGACAAACATTCAAAGACGAGCATAAGGGTTAGTAGCTTTTGACAGTCAGAAACGTATTAGAAATGGATATTTAATGAGAGTTACGACGTTTTGAGTGTCATTAGCTGACTTATTTCTTATTTACCAGCTTAGGTCATGTGACTGCTACTCACAATAATGAAAAACATGAAATATAATAACAAGTGTTGGGGATCTTATATGAATAAGATATGTTGTTTGCTTGAGCAGATAGTCTGGGATACTTTGAAAATTCACAAGTCTGTGGCCACTTTGCTTCTGGATCGGTCTCAGATGTCTGGGTTTCATTAACAATATGGGAAATGGGTATCTTCAAAGGCTACTTGGATTTCCTGTGGCGGACTGGAAGAAGCTAGTCCACTGCGACGGTATCATATGACCTGCTGGACTGAATTTAAGTGTACCTGAAGCCTGAGTGCAACCGCAAATATTAGGGCACACGCTACGCGACAAACAATTCTTTGTTTAGAATACAAGCCTAATAAAAAGTGGAATAAAAGGATGACATAACTTCCATGGACACCGTCCAACTACGTTTTTCTGTTGTTTTGCTGGCAATATTCCAAGCTACTGCATATTTAAACAAGGTTGCAATTTGCTTGGTGCCCGAATCACCAGTTGTGGTTTCCCTGAGTTTGTGTAGTCCCAAAGGTTTGCTGTATAAAAAACAGATGGCGCGTGGAGTTTGAGTTAAATGCACTCTGCCCTAAAGGATGCATGACTTGAGAAAGAGAGAGCGGATAGCTCATATCACGTATTTAAAGAAGCTTCCCACTTCCATGTGAGGAAGAGGAATGTCTCCACAGAGGGGAAATCAATTCAAATGTCACTCAGCAGCAACTATCTCCTCTCTGCCGTTCTTCTTGTTGAGCTATTATATAATCAAATTCTCTGGTTCTGGACAGTGTAGACGCGTCTCTCCAGGGTTGAACTATGAAACAAGACTTTTATACTACCCGTTTTGTGTCAAAAGGAGTAAAGACCAATGGATGAGGAATAATCTGTGATTCCATTTCAGTTGAAGGCGCCTCTCAGGGCTTAAAATATACAATATCAAAACAAACCCCGCCGGCTAAACACCTATTGGATGCAAGGATTTCTTTCTTTTTTTTGAAATCTCATCCACTTCTCCATTCCACCGTCCTCACCTCTCGCTAATGTCTTCAACACGTCGACCACCGAAGGGCAGGAAGCTGCTTGCGTGAGAGTGAGGGCTGCAGGGGGATGCTGGGGCGGAGGTGTGGCCCCTGCTATTCTGCAGTGAGTGTCTCCGGCTGCGTCTCCTCTCCAGGCCTCGCCTCTCGTTTGCGGCGCCCACGCTGGCCCGTCTGCGGTCCTTGCGGACGCTGGGGGGCAACTGGGTTTCATCGTCTCCGTCCTCGTGTCGGAGAGTCAGCTGGATAAAGGGGGGCGTCACAGAGAACACTTTGTTGCCGGGTGCCGGGTGCCGCGTGCGTTTTTGAGAAGTCATGTGACTCCAGCCGGCCGCGGTGAGATGACGCGGCAGACGTTTGCTTTTCTCACCTCGTAGATGTTGAACTGTTCTACGAGGTCGAGGTCGGTGCCTTTTCTGCTCAGATGTCTCTGGGCCATGACCTCGATGCCCTGCTCCTCAAGACAGTCGACCATGTCGTAGTACGAGTCCTGTTCTGGGAGGCCTGCCAGAGTCTGAAATGCAATCGTATTAAAAAAACAACACATTAAGAGTTCTAACCCGTCCCTGCAATATGCATTAGATCAAGTTTTTCCATGCACTTTGAAAAAACAAGACACATTCTCACTGTGGATTAAATGAACACGTAGTTGCTGCTGCAAGGACTACTTTGTAAAGGGGGAGCAAAAAGGAGTGAGGTCAGATCCTACTTAAGTCCTTCCGAAAGCTGGTAAAAGAGAGAAGGTGTTTTTCTTCCACTGACCTTATTGATGAGTGTCATTGCATACACCAGCAGCTCTGTATCCACTCCGTCCTTCTCATCGAGGATCTCCATGATGTTTGACCACAGCTTGGTTTCTGCAGCAGCAAAAGGCCCGCAACACATTGTATATCAAAAGACAAACTCTACCAGTTAAAAGTCTAATTAAATCCATTTGCTGTTCTTAGGGCGTAGAAAACAAACAAAAAACAAATAGCTTTGTCATCTCACGGCTCCTGTGAGAGAAATGCTGCCACTGCAGTTGAGAATCAGAATCAGAATTGGCAGATCCCTGGAGCAGCCATGTGCCTCAGACTAAAGTGTCAGGTCCAACCCCTCTCATCAGGAGTCTGGAGGTCGGGTTCAGTCTTCTTATGCAACAGCAGAAGTGAGGGGATACGGGAGCTGAGACAGAGGGATACCCGACCCCCCCCCTGCATGGCTGACGCTCAATGCAACAGCATGATGCGGAGGTAACTGAACCCTGCTGCGGACAGGAGTTGGGGCCTATTCAATAAGCCTCGTTCCATGCGTAGCTCGGAAGCTGCACAGGACACATCTGATCTAACTGCTGTGTAACAGGAGACTGTGATCTGCTGAGCAGCACCACAGCCAACACCATGGAGGACTCAGTTAGAAAAAACTGAAGGAGAAATCTATCCTAGAAGGGAATTTACAGTATTTACAGTATTACTTTAATATTTGATGGCTGGCTTCACTTGATAAATTATATTCTGAAAGGTATTTTAGAGGTATGGAAACAATCCCTCATGAGCTGAAAAAAACAAACATTGAGGTAAAACTAATTTAGTTTAATGCCTCAAGCGATCAATCAACAGAGTCTGCTAAGCTCTCGATGCCCTGGCTGTTCCTTCGGTTTGCAGGTACACACTTTAACTATGCTCACCTCTTTTGGCATCCACAAAGTTCACAGCCTTTATGAGCAGGGCTGCGTTTGACTCGGTGTACTCCACAAACACCAGCAGCAGCTTTAGCGCAGTCTTCACCACCAGACGGAACTACACACAGAGAGAAATACAGTCGACACAGAAAGAAAAAATGTGCCACCAGCCCCTGAATCCAAGCACGTAACACACAATGCACTCAATTTCAACTGTAAATGTAATGGTTTTTCTCAAATAAATGAACAGCTCAAAATAGATGATGAGCCAGGCCTTTTACCTCCAACTACTACTGATCTCCTATTGTGCTTCCAGTCTGGGACCACTTGAAAGTTTTATAGGAACTTGCAACAATCCGAATAAAAATAAGACGGGGTTCTAACAAACTGAAGAAGAATCTTAAATTACTAATGCAGTTGAATAACACTTTGAATGAACACAACAAATAAGGAGAGATAAAACAATTGGATGTCAGTGATGAGAAAACCAGTGTTATTCGTTAGTTTGATGCGTCTGAAAAGCGGACACATCAGCATTAACACTGGACAAGCGACAATCCAATCATAATGTCCCACATGACCACTCATAGTGGGGAGTTGCAATACACAATTATTGAACAAAAAGGGGTTTTGATGTTTTTAAATAATAAAAAGGTGAATGCAAAATACTATTTCAACATTTACACAAAAGGGAAAAGAGAGTGAAGTGTTTTTCTATTCGGCTGCACATTACAAACTCTGGCCACTAGAAGGCGATGTGAGGAGTATGTGATTACTTCAAAGTTGTCAGTGCACAGACAAGTCTACTGTGTTGAATGTTCATGATCTTTACCTTGGATCCAACCAGCGTGTAAAGCCACTGGACCGCCTCATTGTCAGATATGAGGCCGTTCATCCCGTCCACATACAGCATGATCTGACCCAGAGCTGGAAAGAGAGAAGGACGGAGACAGAGATGAGGTTTAGTTCATCATCTGCCATTATAAACTAGTGTATGGACAATTATGTAGATTTTTCAAAGAATGTTCATATGCACATATGAACAACGACACAGGTGGCAACAATATATGCCTTGTCAGTGAAAAGGGTGAACAATATTCCTCCGGCAATCAAAGTTAAAGCGATTGCAGCAGAGAAACCTTTTAGTGCCTCACTGGATGCGCACATGACTTCCATCTGTAACAGGATACATAAGTAAGAACAAAATAAGAGCCAGGGGATCTGCATGGTGGGGCAGTACAAGTGTAGGGCTTCTGTTAAAGAAGGAGATCTGGGGGAGGGAGACAAACATTGCTGGAAAGAACTGCAACAGAGAAAAAGCTCATTTTATATATGTAGTTTCTTTTTTTAACAGTATCTCCCGCAGGGAGTTAATTCATTCACACAGAAGACCTCAGCAACAGGATCCGCTCAGCTTGAAGCCACTGCAACTTTAGGTGATACATTAGCTGACACGTGGGATAAAAAGATTAGTTGTATAAACACGTTAAGACATAGAAAGTGGAACATTTTTTAAAGGCCTGGTTGACTATTTCTTGGCAGAAGCTTAATAGCCTTGGTGGTGGTGGGGGGGGGGGGGGGGGGGGGGGGTAATACCTAATATCCCTTCCCTTTGGAAGAAAATGTGATTCTCCCCTTTTCTAATGTGACAAAGGATGATGAGCTTGTAGTGATGGAATGCACAACTATGTGAGACTCAACAGGAGACTCATTAATGGGCGATGGAGCTACCACAAAGGGTATTTTGAACAGTGGAAAATAACATAAAAACCTCAACTTTGACCAACAACTTGATAAAACACTTAAGCAGACTTGTCGAGGGGCTCTCAGACTGAAGGCCGTGTAATCTCCTCCTGTCCTGTTTCATCAGACATGTTATGAGGAGATTCTGTCAAACACTGTTCCTCTCCTCTGCCCAAAAACATGAATAATCTGCAGATAAGCCAAAATTCCCAGGTGCAGCTGCTGTGTGTGCGCGGTGTGTGAGGGTGTGTGGGTGGACGCATGAGTGCATGAGCCTCTGTCTGCGTGTGTGTGTGTGTGTGTGTGTGTGTGTGTGTGTGTGTGTGTGCGTGCATGCTGACGGCCCTCTACTGCAGCAGCAGCAGCAGGGGCCGTTCATCTTTTATCAATCAGGGTTAATTACACACAACACGTCAGCCCAGAGCCCCCCTAACAGCCCTGGGAGCCGTGCGTCCCCGGCAGTCAGCGGCTGGGACATCGTGGCGAACCCGAAGCCGACCGCATCAGAGTGTGTTTATGAAAACACGACTGACCCCCTCAGTCAGCACGGGCCGGTGTCGCCCCGTCCCGCGGCTTCCCCCTCTTTGCATGAGATCACCGCTGAGGGACGAGCGACAGGAGTCATGACAGGACCTACAGCTGGTCTATTGAGCCCAAAACCGATCCCTGTGGTTTTACCCAGAAAAATGATCGAAATACCGTGTAAAAAAAGAGTGGCCGAACTAACGATTTACAGTAACACGCAAACGGCAGTGAGCTTTGCTGAAGGGGAAGTTTCTTTTGAAAATAGTAGTCACAGTATGACCCGAAGTATCATCGCTAGTCTGACTTTTATCTTTGGTGTGCACCTGTGGACAGTATCTGCTATGCGTTTGAGGAATGTCCCGTTGAAAATGCGGGTGAGAAAAGATAGCTTGTCGTAATGAGGCTTTTTAAAGTGTCATTACGCAACGCCAATGTTCAGCCGCTGACAGATAAGACGTCGCTGATTGTTCCCTAAAGTCAACCTCAAAATGCAATAAGTTTTAGACCATTCTGACATGCTATCATGAAATGTTAGATGTCATTAAAAGTTTATTTTTATTTTTAACTAGTATGCAGCCAAGTGAAATAAAATCTCTACATCACATTTTCATCAGCTGAGATGCAGAAAGAATATGATTTTCAAACACTTCACAAAATCCTTAACCTTTTTGTCAAATTCATTAAAACTGCTTCTCCTTGGAATTATTAAATGCCGTCATCAAAAGCTGTCATTTATGTAGAATTTAACTTCCATAAATCCCTGCAGCTAACCTGTGAACAGTTAAACTACACCGTAACTGTCTGAAAGAAAAACTTTAATATGAGAAAAAGGAAAACGTAATGTCTGGTCGGAAAATGTTTAAAGGAAGGATTTAATTACTCTCAAAGCAATTGCCTTTTGTGAACTTCAAACCCAACTGATTCTCACACACTTGTGACTAAATTAGTCGTGAAACTGCTCAGGAAAGTGGAAAGTTACCTGTGTGTTGCAGTTCAGGCTTTGAAAGTAAGATTAAAATCTTTATACTATGGTCTACTTTCCCAGCCTTGTACCTTTCTGAAAAGCAGATTCTGGGTCCAGAACCTGGGATTTGTTTTTAAACTCTAAAACATACAGTCATCAATAACTTTGGAACTGGTTTAATAAGAAGAGCATGTGAGCGCTGAGTCTTCACAGGACAGCGTCAACTTCAAGCACTGATCTGGGGCCAAAAAATGTGGGCCTCCATTGGAGCAATCATGAGCAGCTCTATAATACCTCACACAAAGTACAACAATAACATCACTAAGTCGCTTTGCATGTATGTCACGTGAGGAGATGTTGGCAGACATCGAGCTGCCTTCAAAGCTCAGTGATTAGAATTTAAATGTTAGCCATTATGGGCAAGGACAGCCAAGGAAAAAAAGACTTCGCTAAAAAGAAACTTGGAAGTGTTCAATGAGCAGTCTGGCACTCTCACGTCTCTTTCAAAACGTAACATATGTTAGAAGAAAAGAGAACGCTTGAATGATAGCAAGCTGCAGAAGGGAACCGGTGACACGCCGTGAGGAAGAGGCAGACCCTGTTCCTGCGTCTGAACCAGCATTTCTGTGAGGAGTAAAAACAAATTCGACTGAGGTCGAGTGGAAGTGTTTCTTCAGGGCCTCTCCCTCCATAAACCACAGCAATTATCTCCCACAACCCCAAGAATGTGCAGGAAGGGCTGCTCCCTGACCACTGCCGAGGTGAGAAGCACTCTGAGGTCTGGGTGGCAGCACCGAAAACGAGCCCGCTTTGGGAAGGAAAAAAAAAGTAAGCGCTTATCTATGAGGTTGCAAGAAACCGACTCAACAGTTTCCCCTCGGTAAAGGCCGTTCACTCCGCTCGCCACGCTGCCCCTTTGGTTTCACTGAGTGAGCCAAACAGTCCATCAGCTTGCAACATTTATTCTACAGAGACTTTGGGAAAGGAGCCAAATCTCCATCCGACAGAGCGAGAACTTAGCGCTTTTTATCTAATGATGCTCATTAGCAGGGAGCTGCCTTCCTCTGGGTTTACTGCATGGAAAGATATATTCTATATTCTTACATTTCAGTCCTGAATACGTGTTTACCAGTATTTGAAACAATTTACTGAGGGCCAAAGCCAAAACCAATTCCCTACAGACAAACAAACAAGGCTCATGGAACAACAGCAGGAGGAGCTTTTCCAGTATTTGGCTGAGGAAGCTGGACGGGAACCGCAGACCTGATGAACTATTGCAGTGATGAGCCCAGTGAGCCGAGTACACCACGAGGAAATGATAATGCAAATACGGGTAATATTTTTCCATCTCCTATGGATTCAAACTAGTATAAGCTAATAGATTTCATTTTCTATAGGACTGCATTAAACAAAAATTGGGATAAGACAATGAACAACCTAAAGACCATCGGATGAGTTTATTTTCATCCAAGTGGGGAAGACTGGGGAACAGCTACTGCATAACATCCACCCACTTGAGATGAGCTGTGGTAAATTATATTATAGCAAACTTCATTGTGATATAATTGGCTTACATACAGTTCTGAGTTCTGAAGTGCAGCGCTGGGATTCCACTGCCATTGGGTTTGCTAAGGCAGAAAACAGATGAAGGGAGCAAAAAGGGGAAGGCAGAACATCCAGGTCTGGCCCGTGGGATGAATTAGGTTCAGATGCGAGCTTTCTGCTCGAGTGCAGGGGATCTAAAGGGGGGGCTGTGGGGGTCTGCGGGATCTGACAGGGGAGGAGAGGGCGGGTCTAAGCTTAACCAAAAACATGACAGCAGCATATGTTTTTTTTACCGATCAGTCTCTTTCTAACTTTAATCATCCGAGTGCTATCCTGTGGGTAACGTATCTTAAAGTAACAGGTGGTGTATGAAACAGTCCATGCTGATCGAATTAAATAGAGCTGGAAGCAAAGACAAAGTGTTTCCAGTAGAACAAAGACAGTGAAACCATGTGGGCCATTTCCTAAAATCCCTTTGACCAAATTAAGTCATTCCTGTAACCCGAAAGAGAGAAGTCTCAGACAGGTAGAAAAAAAACGTTTTTCTCTTTGAAATAATCGTCATATTTATTTGGAGTTACTTTGTTTTGGTGAGTGAAGTGTCCTTTCAAACAAACCATGTTCTCCTTGTCAGGTGACCTTCAGAACCTGAACATTAAATGATTAACATTAAAATAAAGTGTGCATGAATTAACCGTTAAGAGCAAGAGCCGTCTCACGGATGAGTGAGTCTAGGGGAGTGTTTTTCCCATAAAGCTTTGCAGGAAGGTCAGCAGGAGCCGGCTCTGAAGGTTCGGGAGATCGGGTAGAAGACGTGCATGTGTTCCCATGGGATCTCGTTACAAACCAGGAGCTCATGTTTCCATTGCCATGACGAGGGCTTTCCCAGACAGCTCCTTTTCGCTCAGGTATCACATGTATGTGTGTCAGCGGTTCCCGTGTTGTCCGTCTTGAATGTCCTTTTATCCTACATCGCTCAAACAAGGGAAGGATTACACCTGTAATGAGTTGCATGTATGCTGATACATTTGCACGAAGCCTCTCAAACCAGCCCAGACAGAGAGATCCAGATGATCCAGACAAGATATGGACTTCCCACAGGACAACCTGACATGAAACAAACAAGCCAAGGGGGACGTCGGTTATGAATCTGTTGAATGTTTTAAGAACTTTTACCAACGGAGAAATATTTATCCTAATCGTAAATTAAGGGAAATAAAATATCATTAAGTAGGAAATGAAACATTGGAAAAACTTTTAATAGACATATCTGAGTAATAGCTAGATGACATCACTTCTATCTGAAAGCCAGACCAGCGTTTAAATCTCTTATTCTTTTGGAAAAATTATCTTCCGATCATTACCAAGCTTGTATAATTACAAAAAATATCAAAGGTTGTACAATGGTTGATGGTCCCTACTGCGTCTGTGCACAGGAGGTTTGTACCTTTACTATCAAACTTAAACCAGAACAGCTGATTTCACTGATTAAAGTATGTACCACACAAGTGAACACAGTAACTGGGCAGCTATTGTGCTTGTTTGCAGTAAAACACACTCTTGTATGTTCCCTCTTACTGCACTTAATGTAAAATGTAATGCAACCACACGGAGAAACCCTGAAGAGAAAAGAATATTCAAACAAAGGGGTCATGTGTTTCAGGTGTGCGGAAAAAGGCTGCTCTCCTCGTGGCTGCTGTGTGTGACACTAAAAGCTCGGCTGAGCGCTGCATTTGGAGCAGTTCCACCTCCCAGACAGTTTAAGAGGCCATGAAATGCTTGACTAGAGCACATCTCCCTCTCCCCACCAGGCCGTCTGAGCAGCTCCCTCTGGAAACAAGGTTGTCAAGGTGCAGTAATTTATGGCGTCATAACTGCCGCGTCATTAAAAACAGAGCATGTGAAAATGGTAGCAGGTGAGAGAGAGAGAGATACGCAGATAGGAAGAGGGGAAAAGAAAAGAAAAATGAAGTACGGGCATAATATATTTGATACAGTGCTACTTTTGGACTTTTCATGACATAACACCCATTTCTGTGGATAAATTCACCAAAATAACTTATGGAGAGTAAGCTTATGTACACAATGTACAAAATAATACAGTATGTGATGAGATTCATGAGTGTATTCAACGTTTGACAATGAAATACATTCATAGAAATGTAACCAAGGGGGTAAAAAAAACTTCAGAATAGGTTCTACTAGCTTGTGCTGATGCATGTCAACAGTGAACATTTCAAAGCAGGGAATAAACTGCTTCAAGTTGACCCTAATTGGTTTGTACTTAATCTCTCCACTCTCTGCTACTTTAACAGCTAAAAATGACAGAAAGTTGTTACTTTTGTTCGTGTTATTTCTACAAGTGGACCAATGATCCAGGAAAAATCTTGTTATTTGTTCTTCCACCTTGTCTCCCATTTTTGGTCAGAATAATGAGTTCCATCTTTTTCTTACCAATGTGAAACATATTGAGTTCAGCGCAGAAGCTTTTTTTCACCTCCAGCCCAATCTGCTTTCATTTTAGGGCAGTTGGATTACTTACTATTCTGTCAGGACTTATTTGTTACTGGGACATGTATTTATTTATTTATTTATTTTCTGCTAGCATGGCTGTAATAGACATTTTCTTTTTTTGACTCAAATAACACGTTGCATGTGTCTTTTCCCCCAAATAACTGGGTTAAAAATGAAAGGACTAAATCTTTCAAATGAAATGAAAGAATATCCCTAATGAGCCCTTCATTACCTCTTTGGCCCCTGCATGTTTGCAGCACTTCACTATGACTGAGTGCGAGGCGTACGGGAGGACCAGATGGCACAGGCACCTCAGAAAAAGTGACCTCACACCCTTTCCCACTGATGGGGTGATAAAGGCATACAGGCTTTTCCCCACGGGCCAAAAAACACACGCCTCCAAGGGGCTGAGTTCTGCCCTGGAAGTCCTCCGAGCCAGGTGTGAGAGGCCCGCAGAGGGGGGCTGGACCCCAGCCATGCAGACCCCCGAAAAATACCCCACACCACTGATGGAGCACTGACTGGCCACAGACACCTCCGGGGCTTTGACAAGAAGGAATGAAAATGTGAGTAAATGGTGTAGATTGCAGGGAGGAACTTCCTATTACAATGACGGCAAAGTTCCAGAGAGCAAAGGCTCGGAACCTGTTCTTGTCAAATGAATGCCGAGTGGTGTGCACGTGTGGCTGTGCCTTTTTCATCGTAGAACCATAGGATTGATTTTTCTTTTTCGTGAACGAGAGCCAGACTGTATTGTTGGGAGGTTGTTAATGCACACCAGACAGAGGCTGCATTCCTATTCTTTTTTCCTCTACTGGCCTCTACTTGAAAGACAGTAAAACAACTCTTGTAAGGAGTGATCAACGTTTGATACCAAAACAATTACTGTTGGTTCTTTGTTCTCTCTCGTTTCTGAAAACTTCCTGAATCGGATATATTTGCCCCCTGGAAATCCTCCTCACGTAGTTCCTCTTGGACTGCAAAGCATTTACATCTATTCAGATAGTAGAGCAGCATATGCTCGACTCGTGTTCTCCAACACCAGGCTCTTGAGGGAGCGTGATCTGCTACTCCTCATTTTCACACATGGTCAGGAGATAAAACTGGTTAAACCGGCTTTTGGGAGAATGGTAGTTTGGTTTGGTTGCTCACGGTGATGCAGAGATATGAAGAGGGGGGAACTGCAGAGTCTGCAGAGATGAACTGATGAATTTACACATCCCATTTAAGAGAGTCCCAGATAAATACACTGGCACAGATGTTTTATCTGAACTATTTGGGAGGTAAAGGGAAAACAGGCAGTACAATATGGAGGAGTGAGAAGCCG
This sequence comes from Gasterosteus aculeatus, assembly GCF_964276395.1. Classification (NCBI taxonomy): domain Eukaryota; kingdom Metazoa; phylum Chordata; class Actinopteri; order Perciformes; family Gasterosteidae; genus Gasterosteus; species Gasterosteus aculeatus. The sequence continues at coordinate 10,735,514 of NC_135707.1, read as the reverse complement.
ACGAAATGACAGCTCTTACATGTAGTACAAGTTTCCAAAAGCCTGTCATTCGCATCCTTGTCTTAGCCTTTTACCCCATGAAATATATCTGTCTGAGTTAGGGACAAGGCCAAGTTCAGGTGGAGCATCAAACATTATACTTCAGAGTCCTTGGGGATGGGGGTCATGTTCATGTTTAAAACTGTCTCATGCAATATCAGTACTTTGTCACAGATATCTGCCCTTTCATCTTCTGTTTTCTTTTCAATAATGGAGAAGGTCAACCATGAACAGGTTGCAGGCATTTAAGAACATCCATCATCTAATTGAATGAACGAGAAAGAGGGTAAAACCTGATGGAAATGTCCATTAAAAACCGTGAGGGTTACGTACACTGTGACTCCTTGGAACAAGGAATTACGAGGAAATAGCAACAGAGGTGTCTCAACTGCGAATTTCTAGACTTATCTGTAACTTCTAACCACAAAAGTTGGCCTGGATGTCATTTGGTCTACAGTTAGATTATGAAATGCACATGAAATAAATAAACAACAGATGATGATCTGGTTCAAGTTGCTTGACACATATTTGTGAAAACATCAGGGAACATCTTGAGCAAAAAGATAAATGAAAGAAAGTTAAAAAAAAAAAATTAAAAAAGAGAGGAGGGGAAATTAGTTTCATGATTTGCAATATCCTGCCAGAACTTTTATTGGCTACTTAAGCATGTGTGACCTGCCCCCTCACAGCAGGCTGTTAAAGGGTAGTGACCTTGCAGTGAGTGCTATGAATCCTTTGGTCCTCTAGTTTCCCTGCACCTCCCCAACCTCGACTCATGTGACCTTTCACCTTACCAACATGGGAACGATAAATTAACCAGCTGCTAAACTTGGCCGAACTTCCATTATGTGCGGCACACGTTTTAGCTTGTTTATACACTTTAGGTGTGTGTGTCAGAAGGTGGACAAGCACAATCATCAATTTACATGGTGTATGTAAACACATATGGTTCCGGATAGGTTTATGGGAGGAAACGTGTTGCCAGATTGATTGATAACATCCTCGATTAGCACGTGTTGTAGATTGAGGTGTGAGAAAGTAGAGGAGGAAAGCATTTATTAGAGTTTACTGGTGATAGGGAATGTTGCCGTACCCCTGAGGATGTAATTCTGGTAGTTCTGGTCCGCTTCGGCGCCCACTTTTATCAAACACGTCAGTCCTTCCTCCACCACGAACTCGTGCACCAGGTCCTTGTCATCCTGAAAAAAGGTCGAGGACAAACACGGGAATACTGTCAAAGACAGAACCACAGACTGTATCGTTTGAAAAGCCATTTCTATTAAACAATAACATGTTTTTTTGTTTCACCCCCCCCCACGGACCCGCTATTTAAATATATATATATATATATAAACATTTCTCATGTCAGCCTTCATAAAATCCCTTACTTGTGTACATTGTGTACATGTGTACATTATTAATCAATACTAATTGATAATAACAATCATACCCTAATCCATGACTACAACATGTACAATGCACTACAGCAATGTAGAAAAGTTATAGTGATTTCAGGCCAGAAGGATATTTTATTCCACAACGAGAATAATCAATTCACTCTTCGATGGAATCCCCACAAAGCTCAAAAAGTGAGCTATTCTAATCTATTCTGGGCCTGCACAAACGTCTGTTGCTCTCTTTTCCATCCAACTGTCGGTCAACCCTCCCCCTCTCTGGCCGCCTGCCTGCCAGGCCAGCCCCGCGTGTGAAGTATGACCAGACCCGAACACTCCACAGCTGCCACGAAGGCAGACTCTGAGCAACACAACTCTGCCCCGAGAAAACAATGCCGTGTCCAGGTTTGAGTGTCCATGTGTGCGCGTTCTTGCGTGTTAGTGTGTGTGAACTTTCAAAGGCATAGTCAGAGCCCTGGTGAAAGACACTTCACGTACTGACGAATGCAGCCATTCATCACAAACAGTCAAAACACTGGAATTCGCTGGATGCATTAGCTGGAGATTGTAAAAATGTATTTTGTTATGGATCGAGCGTAAAGGAAAATACTTAATATAAATATATAATTACCTGAAAGATCTGCTTGAGGGAAAAGAGGGCTCTCCGGAGCTCCCGTCCAGTTGAATTGTAGAGTTTCTCTGTGGGAGAGAGGAAAAGAAAAGTCAGCCGACAGTCAAAAACACGGTATCTTTCGACATTGTTGTCTACAAAAAGTGAAAAAAATGAAATTGACACGACGTTCAGTAACGTTGTCATTTCCGTTGCATCACTTGTTTCCACGTTGAACTACACATTTTCCCCTCAAAATCACATCTTCATGCACACATCATTTGCAGCATTATACCCTATAGTTCAATGCGAAATATGTCCTGCAAAAGCAACAGTGAGACCAAAATAACAGTAGGAACAACTTAGAGCACATCTGTAGAGAGTTAGTGAATAGTGGATGTTTCCCACTGACAAAGTCGTCTCAATAGCTCCCCATAATACAAAGTCAAGGCAGAAACCTGAGCCAATAGCCAACACAATGGCTAAAGAACAATACACCCATTAATCAGTTATGGAAACACCAAAGAGCACTCAAGGAGGGGTATAATCTATGACAGATGCTTGTGATTGGGGCAAACATCCACTGCAACTACTTTGATGATCCTTCACCCTGGGTGCAGCCCGTGGAGTCTGCCAGGGAGCGGCAGTGTTGAGCTCCATCCTTGCGGCCCACTCGTCACTGCCGAGCGAACTCCCGCTGACTCAGCAAAACCCTCCTCTTTGCTGCAGCAGATAAAGCGCTACACAGTACAGCTCAATCCACAGCAGTGCAGTACAGTGTGGTACTCACTCTGAATGCGTCTGCTTTCTTTTTCATTGGGTTTTGGAGATACGTTCTTGCTAGATATGTCTTGGTCAGCAAACAACTGACAGGAGACTTGCATTGCATACGAACATGGCAGGAACACAGCAAGGTAGTTTTGCACATTCTACGTAAAGGAGCCGTTACACACATATACAAGACACTGAAGATGCATCTGTAAAGCAGACGACGTGGTACTGGGCCATATGTGGTTAAAAGGCTCCCATTCGACGAGGTTGCATATTGCAATCAAACCGTTCCAGCAGAGTTTTTTATCTCCGGATGATGCTGTGCTTCAAATTTATGACTCTAATGGTATTTAGTAGGAGTGCAGGCGAGGTTCTTTAAACGTTTTGTGCACTCAGTGCTATACATGGTTGGGATGTATAATAAGCAGGCGAGTGTTGGTCTTTTACGGCACAGCCAGTCACTGGCAACATTCACTAGGAATAAATCGTCCAGAGGTATTTCCAGGGGAAGCCGTGCAATGTCGGTGATTTATGTCTTTACATATGTCAGGAAGGGACTGTATGTGAAACTCCCAGGCTGAATATCTTCCAGTTGCCAAGTTGCCATCATCATTTAAATCCCCTTTCAAAACCGACCCAATACATGCAACAGCACTAAAATTCTGATTCTGTTTTATAATCATCACCATTTTGGTTCCAACACTGTAACTCTACTCATAACAGTTATTTATGAATAAACGATATCTCACTGATGTAGAAACACCCCCAAGGGGTTAAACATCCCCATGTATTTGTTATCCTTCCTTTTATGCACAAAGATGCTCTAAAATGAATGACTTTGACATTTTTAGATTGAATGTATGGTTGGTTCTGCATCATGTAGAAAGCAGCTAAAGCTTTTAAACGTCTGCACCCTCCCCTGCAGGTCAAGGCAGGGCCCCATCCATTGCCCCCCTACCACCGGAAGATGACTGGGAGTTTAGATTAGGGATCTCTAAACAGACAAAACTCTTTGTTCGCTGGAGCGAAAAGCCAGAGGAAGATACCCTGGGTTACTCATCACACCTTCACCGTAGAAACAAGCTTGATTTGTGGTCCCAGTTCAACCCAAGTCTTGAATCAGTTTGCTCTTTTCCCTCTTAAAGCTGTAACTGCACTTCCTCCTGGACATTGAATATTAATCGGCCAACGGTAAATTACACCCGGCTCCCGCTGGACAGCCATGTGATGCATCAGCACCTGGGCTACTAGTGGGTTTGAATAAAGCCCGGGCACATGTTGTGTGTGTCCTTGTGTTTGTGTGTGTGTGTGTGTTAATCAGCAACAGCATGGCAGTGGAAATTCCTCCACGCAGAGTTCCACTGCCATTTACCTCAATAAAACTGTCAGAAAGTTATTACTGCCTAACACTAAATGAAGCCCATCTGCAGGAACAGACAGTTCCTTCCCTGTCCCTGCTCCCAGTCCACACAACGATGCACCTCCTGGAGGCCCATCTCTAATGAGAAATAGCTCAGTGGAGATTAGTTCCATACCATTTGGCACAGATATGCACCCAAAAGTATGTTCCCTCTGCATTTCTCTCTTCAAGACTCCGGAACCTAGGTACAAATTTATTTAGAGGAAATGCTTGTGAACCCCACAGCTCACAGTCTTAATTTACGTGAATGGAAAATATTAGGCCTTGGCCATCGATTTGTTATAGGTCCATGGCAAAGGGCTAGAACAACAAAGGAAGTCATCGTTGAAAACAATATATTTGGAGCGCTGCAAATAACTCTTGGCAGTTTCAACGTGCTGACTTTAAGATTTATATATATCCTTCCATTGTAAAACATGAAAAAAAGCCATCAGACCATGTTATCATTGCTACATACAGCAAAACAATAGCTGTATATAGTAAAGAATTACCAAAATATAAAACAATTCACGAGTGCAGCTATTTTCTTTGCCGTCATCTTGACATTGCCCCCAGGCTTTTAATGACAGGGAAATGACTCCAACGAGGGAGAGTCTTGCTCTTTATGGGTTACATTAATGTAGCGTACAGGGAGCAGCTGTTTCTCCTCCTGAATTCACATTTTCTCAGCTGGAATAGCTACAGGGATGTAATGGTCTCATAATTATAACAATCATAAAGGTAGTAGTGAAAGTTCTATAATCAGCAGGAATGTAGAGGAACGAAGAGAAAGCCTGGTACGTTCAGACAGGCCGGGTCTGCCTGACACCTTCTGATTCTAAGAGTCCGTGCCGGTACATTCCAGTATCGCTTTTTCGCGCAAGTCACGTGTCACTTTTTATTGATCTCAATCCACGACCCATCCCCACCATTAACTGCTAGACGGCTAACAAACAAAAAAAAACATCGCCAATAAAGCCTGTAACTTTTCACATTTTCCATCCGCTGACAAGCACGCTCAGCGACTCGTCTGTTTGCAAGACTTTGTTTCCAGAAAGCGCCATAAAATGTAAAGGATGACTACCACTGTTCATGCTTCGGACCGCAGGCGGAACACATAAACCACATTCAAAGCACAGCCGGGAAACCCACAAGGACCCCGCTGGGCAGGAAAACCTTGCGCACACGGCTGTAAATTAAACTGTGTTTGCTTCGGGAGTGGAGCCGTCGGGCAAGAAGCTGGAAGGGGGGAATCCATACTGTCACATGGGCGATTGTGTATAAAACTGTGAATAATCTAATCAAAACCTTTCACGTGGGATGAGGAGATGCTCGGGTTAACACAAACACGGTACGGTATGAAGCTGGGAGGAAACAGCCCAAAACCATCATCACCAACTTAGGCGAATGTTGCAATTTGAAAACTAATATGAGTAAAAAAACACAGAGTTGGAAAGCTTCGTTGAACAGTGCTACAACATCTGATCTCCATTGTGCAAAATCTTTATTTTGGGAATGATACTAAGTTCGGCTCTGACTGGAAGTGAACAGGTGGAATCTGGTGATGTTGTTGTGTAACTTTGCTAGATTAAACATGAGTATGCGTGTGTGTGGCGGTCTGGACGTTGGGCCGGTGCCATGACCCGCGTCTGCATTTAGCCCCAGAGCCCGTTCCACTGATCAGTGGAGACTCTGTGAGAGGGGACAGCAGTCACACTGAGCTCAGACAAACTGCATCCATCTGTGAGAACACAGTCTCGTGTGCGACCATGTGTTAGGATGCAGGGACCCGTCTTTCATTTCTGTCCCCTGGTATTTTCACGAGAAGCTTTGGAGTTTACAGTATGTGTAACGGGCCTCTGCAGTCACGAAACGCAGCAGCGCAGCAACATCAAGGGGGCTTCCTTCTCATTTGTTCCCTTTCTCTTTTCTCACTGTGTAAGAGAAACCTCCTGTTCTGACGTTTATGAAGAGGAAACACAAGTAATTAAAGTGGAAGACCTCCCAACATGTGCATCGGCTTGTGACATACTAGTTTGTAAACTCTTTTTGTATCCCTTTCTCCCTGAACAAAAACACAAGGTGAATATCAATAAAAGTAGATTATATGTGTCGGATGGAAATCATTAAGCAGGAATGCAGGTGACTCCCAACGTGTTTATGATTTAAACGCAATCAAACGGTCGATCAAAACAATTACATGGACACACTCACAGAAAGTGCACAGAGGAGTGAGGACATTAATTAACGTGCGTTTAATCAAATGCTTTGGAGGATTTGAAGGGAGACATCTGGAGATGATGGTTTAGATTAGAGAAGTCAGGCCACACAGACTACAGAAGCCTCTGTCATTGAGAACGGGCCTCACACAGAGTCCCGCATGGACCCAACGGGGGTAAAAGTCTCTGAGCAGGCACACAGCTAAGGCATGGGACAAGATCAAAAATCATTCCAATAACTAATAAATATAGTGTGCAGGAAAGAGCCAACATACAGGACTGTTGTTTAAATGTGTGCCGCCTTCATGTGTTTGGCTATATATATGCGATATAGATGATTTCTATATAAGGCACACAATAAAAATTGTGCAAGGACACACTGTGTTAACGGCAGTGTGGGGGAACATGCAAATAAACCACGCTAATTCATTGTGATTCAATTTCCTTCACGGATGTCGTACCTGAACTTCCTCTGCGTCTACGCTGTGCAGAGCGCGGCGTCTAGAATCCCACAGGAGCAGCGAGGAGATCGGGTTTCTGGGCTGCGACACTCTCAGACATTTGACACGCCAGACTTTGTTCCACTAACCACCAAAGCTCACCGGCACTCGCTGTCCCTTCATTTAAATAGGGAAATTGGATTGTCGTGTTTATTGATGTGTTTTACAGAAGACTTTCATTGACATTTTGTGATTGTTTTTTCAGTCACATTCTGAGAGGCAGCAGTGGCATTCGTCTTTTAGCTTCTGTTTACCCCCATAAATCTTCTCATTATTCCCGAAGGCCGAAAACGTTCCGCAGAGCACTTAAAGGGCATTGCGGGCTAATTATGTCCCGGTAGGTCTCTTCGATAAAACGTACACCAACCAGCCGTCAAGATGTTATCTCACACTGTCGGACAGACACAGCGGAGGAAAGTGAGAGTGGAATCTGCAGAATTTCAGATGAGGAGAGAGACATGACAGCAAGGCCGACGTGAGGACAGACAAATCTTTCATTAGTGCCTGCCTGTCTAATGAGTCATTCCTTAGCTACCAGGTGGGGTGACCCTCACCGAATCCTCCAGTAAGCCCCCCCCCCCCCCCCCCCCTCCTCCACCCACACCACCTATTCTTCTCTTGCTTTCTCCAGCCCAGTGGCTCCCTTTCACCTCCTCAGCAGGGTTTCCCCACATTGACACAGATAGGCAGCGAAGCAGGGAGCAGGTTAAAGGCATGAACTCATTCAGCACTGACACAGATACAAACGATGGGGATTGGCGATTGAAATGGGTCTAGTTGGGGGCGATGACGAGGACAACAGCACCGCAGTTAAAACAAGTTCCCGTTGCAAGTTATAGCTGCTGCTGACAGCGGAGAAAGTGATCGCCGATGAATCGGAAGATGAATTCTCGGCTAATAATCTCTGCGTATTAGTCGGGTCGAGGCCCTTTCCCCGTGTGTTGCTTGGCAGCTGCTTCAGTCAGACAGCTTTTCTTACTGTGGTCAAAATAACAGCCATCGATGCAGGACCAGATGTTTTAAGAGTGAGGGTTTAAATCACACTTGATTGATTTAAATGTGCACATAAAGTGGTTATTTTTGTGCATTAATTTGAGCTTTTTATCTATAACAGACAGGTATACAAAGCCAATATTTCAATTTAGACTTTACGATTGTTATATTCAAAAAGCTTTCACTCTGTATTCTGCCATTAATTGAGAATTTATGTGGGTTTATAAACCCTAAAGTAGGGTTGGAAAATATTCCACAATGACCTCAGTGACTCCCGCCTTGCCCACTCATTCCCCTCTCACTCTGGGCTTTCTCACTGCAGCAGACTGACTCTGCTCCCTCCTATTCTTAATAACCTGACACGCGGGGAAATGCACCAGTGCAAACTCTGTCCAATAAACACAGTTGTGCTGAGACCACATCTATTTTAGATTCCGTGTCGTAATAGGAAGCAGACCGATGTGGAAGCGCACACATCTTCGACAGCACGCCGTCTCATGTCCTTACTGGCCACACTGCGACTGAACGTAATGGGATGGAAAAAGCTCTCCTTTTTGTCAAAACACCTAGTTAATACACATGTGGGAACCATGGCAGTCTCCAATTCCTTTTGTAATTATATATATGTATATATATATATATATATATATATATATATATTTTTACAATTTGTACCAGGTCAGGATGTGTTTCCTCCTCAGCAAGTTAAAGGAGGACCTGTGGCACCTGTCTGTCATTGGTTTGGGTAGAGACACATCTAGTGGACATGCAGTCCCGTCAGCAGCCGCCTGTCATCAGTGTTCCTTTCAACATATAATGACCCACGGTAATTACTTCCCCCAGTTAGAGACAGATAGAACTTTGAAAACACATTTGACAGGAAATAAGAACCACACAATTCCACTTTTTTTTTTCCTTAATCATGACTTTTCTCTATATGACTCAATATAAAAAACTCAACCTACCTTTCGGTAAAATCCCCAAACTCATTTTTGTCAGCCACAAAGTTGAAAACAAGCTTGCAGCCCATGAAAAACTGACTTTTTTTTAGATGCATGGTTTTCACAGAACAGCAATAAAAATCTTACTGTATAAATATGTGACTTGCTCTAGGCGAACAACATCTTGCAAAGGAAACACACCTTTTTTTCTTCATTGGACAGCAAGTAGAAGATCACTTAACTGGCTCTTCAACAACATTAAGAAAACCTGCAAGGACAGGATTTCAGTTTTTCCAGAAATCAAGCATGTATGGGAAAGATGAAGTGTGGGATTGTACAAAAACAATCCACTGTGTAATATTTTCAAACACAAATCATTTTGTGGCTGCGCAAAACAAGTATGCCACTATCTTTGATCCAGTACCACAATCAGAGAACAATCATCAAACAAGCTAGTGCATGAGTTGGTTTTCATCACATTTGTGAGCTTTCCTTGTTGAATCTGGCCTTCGACGTCTTAGTCATAGTGCAGCGATTTCTATTGAATCCATGGGGGACGACGAAGAGGAATGAGCTTCATCTAAATGTCGCCCAGCTTTAACAGATATGGGTCGACATGAAATGGAGCACAAATAATTCAACTTTAGTGATCTGTGAACACACATGGAGACTATATTGGTGTGCATGATTGACACCACGGAGTCTACATGTAGATTTTGGCTGAGCGTGAAGTACAATGCTCACAGGTGGGCGAAAGGTTGACTGGCAAGATATGATGGATTTGAAATATATATATATATATATATATTTCAAATCCATCAAGTATATATATATATAATATGAAAAGTATAATATAATTCGGGAGGAATGATATTTTTGCTTCCAATAGACTAGTTCTAAATCTAAAACTTCAAATATGAAACGCAAGATGTATTTTAATTCCAATCCAAATACTTATAAAGCCGGACTGCTTTCTAGCGGGTGAGAGGAGACGGTTTCATCATGTGTAGTTATTATCTCTGCAGTTGAGGAGGTGTTTTGTTTGGATACTGCTTTTTACTGAGGTGTCATTGACACAAATCTAATCACTGCATGGCACGAATAGTCCAATGACTCAGAGACATGTTTTGTCCTCTGGGCCGACCTGTTTGCCGAACTGGAACAAATTCACAATCAACATGACTGACTGCCCTCTATTTTAAATCCTTGACAATGCCAAACGACTGATGTGTTTGCTGTTCTATTCCTCATGGATCATATCAGACGTTGGTGTGTTAGCGCAGGCAGATAAGGATTTCATATTTCCGTGGCGAGCCAAATGAGTACAGTACACAGCCGCCTGTGTAGGATTAAAATATCTTTTTTTACAATATTGCTCAACATGTACTACTCTTGGCTCAAAAAAAGCTTTTTTTTCATAGCTACATTTTAATACCCCGGACCTACAAAGGCCACCACAGGTATGTTCTCAATAAAAGAGAACTCAATGTATGTTTCTCTGTATATGATTTGATGAGTATGTGTGCTCTCAGAGATCTCATGCTCAGGGAAAAACAACTGGCTAACTTGTGTATTGCAGCAGGTTTCTTGTTTACCTTTTTCGGCAATACGCTTATTCATTTGTCACATTTGAGGGCATCTAACGGAGGGTATTTCCCAAATATCGCTGTTCAACTGTGTGGAGGAAACAAAGGCTTTTCTACCATAGACGACCCTGGAACGAGCTTATTTAGCCATGGCCAGTACAGTTAAGTTTACTTTAGGCTTATTTTGATGAAATAATTAAGGATAAATGCCTCTAAAACGCATGACTTCCTAAAATGAACTGAGAGTCAAAGAATATCACATTGTCTACAACGCGCAAATGTATTTCTCCGACTGAGAAAGAACAGAAAAGCAATCACAGCTACATGAAAAACCAGAGACGGAGCTCTGGTGCTTTGGTTATTGTTTTCTCAGTTTCACAAACTTACCGATGTCTTCCCAGAATGACTAACTTAAAAAATATGCCGGCTTGGAAAATTAAACAAGCCCCTGTGCGTCTTCAACACAAAACAAGAGGGGTAAATTGAGGCCTGCTCTACTGGCAACTGCTGCCCGCTTTGAAGAGGGACATACCTGGGTTTCAGCAAACATGCCCTAACAATACAAATCAAACCGAGATATTTGAAAACCACCATTAGGAGCCAGTCATGCATCCCTATAGCATGACAGTGTCAAGGTGGAGAGGGATTGGCAAGCACACCTACGGCCCACTCAGTTTCTGATGGGATAAAAAAGACGTTTCGGATCGCGGCACTAAAGAGGATCAGCCGTCTTTTGGCAAGAAAGAATGTTAAGTGTTCTCTTACCGTATTTAGAAAACCAGTCATCCCGTCGCAGATCGTGCAACGAAATGAAGGGAGAGGCGTTGCCAAGATCCCCAAAATACCTTAAAGTAATTGAAATATATTTGTGGTATGAGGATGACAAGAGCTCAGCCCAGCCCGACTCATGTATCCCAAACAGGACCCACGTGCAAGAGAGTCTTCATCGACACTAGTTTTGTAGGAAAGGGGAAAGATGGATGTATGTCTCTTCTTGTTACTCCAATAAGTAGGAGGGTTATACAAAGACTAACTACAGAATAGTGCATAGTACTACTTAGAGCAATGAAAATGACATCCAACATAACAAGACACGTAAGGATTACTGTGGCCACTTTCTTATTTCCCAGCTAATGACACGGTAGATTCCAACAAATGACTAAAGAAGCTTTCATCTTATTTGCAGAACTTCCAGGTGTGTCTCAGGGTGACTGAGCTATTAGATATTCCTCAAAGTCAGTTAAAGGAAAAGTACAGACAAATGGGACCGGAAACAAGAGATGTTCGAGTAGAAACCGTCAATAAAACCCAGACAGAACATGGAAATCAAATGTATTACAGCTTTGAAAGTGTCGTTAGAGGTCTCTGTCTGGTATTTTTCCTTCAGTGTTTGCATGGGAAGCAGAGTTAACAGTTTTAACTATTCCAACAAGACGGGGGGGCAGTGTAATAAAGCTGGTGGAAAAGGAAGAGAAGGACCTTGCTCTCTTCACAGCGGGGGGGGAGGATTTACGCATGGCTGGATCTATATATGGAGAGACGAATGCCAAAAAAAAAGCTCTTGCATAATTATGGTCTATGTGATGACATTACAGCTTTCGCTTGTTCCAGCTCTAAAGTTAAAGTCTAAAATATTGACTTGTATCGGTTTTCTCTGCATACAAACGTAAGCAGATATGCTAATATAAGTATATATAAGTAATGAAGTACACGTACAGTAGGTGTCATAGATGGCATTTTGTTATGTGACCTTATTTTTCCTAATCTGTTGTTTAGTGGCTGTTTGTGTGTCTCTAGGCCAGCCTCTTCAGCTCAGGTAAGCAACTAATGCCGGCTGGTTTGGAACCTTGTACACGGTGCATGATCACACATACCTTTGCAGTATGTTTTGCATGAGTAGGTGGGAGTACTGCAGGGTGCAGCCCTGATGCTTTTCAAAACAGTGGATTATATGGTTGGAAAACCTCTTTTTGTGTTGCCACATTGGGCTTATTGTACATCATAGTGATCATACTGGATTGTAAATCTTAAGAGCTCATTTGTCTTTCGTTTTAAATGACCATGGCCTCCCCAAAAACCTGCCAGATTTAAGATCTAAGAGCCAAATCTTAACATAATATGCATGATTTTACACAAAACGCAATACTGTTCATCTGCTCCCCTCCTCCTGAAGAAAAGGGGGGGTTTGGGTGATGCTGGGTCTGCCTGTCAACAGGCAACAGCCCTGCATGATCAGACCATAACAAGTTTAGGCACCTTGACCTACAACTCCGGTACCAGATTCAGACCGTTTGATGTTTCCACATTAAGCAACTCCATTCCTCTGGTACTGAACTCTCCTTTGCAGCCCTCCAACTCCCCCCCGTATTGACCCTGTGCCACTTTCACCAAAATCTTTCTCAGCACACCTGGTAGCAGTTAGGCTCCAAAGTAAAGCTAACCTCCTCCTAAAAAGCTCCCGAGCGCTGCTGCAGAAGATAGGAAGGACTAAAAAAAAGGTACAATAACACATCTAAGCTACAGACTGAATTCCATAGCTGTATGCTAATGCACTTTTCATTCATTGAATGCTTATTTTTAGACATCTAATGTTTCATTGAGTCTGGAAAAGCCATAAGAATGCAGATATATCATTATGTATTTTACAGACCGTTTCTCAGAAATGCTAAAATAGATTTGACCCACATTCAGAGGTTAATGTTTTGTGACAAGGATGAACAGAACTTGGTAGTTATAAAGCAAGGATGAGCTTCTCATTGAATATTGCCACACCTGTCGATGAGCGTTTTAGGGTCCATTACTATAGTTTGATTTAGGATGTGACTCGGTGTGTTAAATGTGTGTCACATTTACCAGCTGCTTTAGAAAAGCTTTAATGAACGGTGCAATTTCACTGATTTAGATCAAATGTCACTGTTCAGTAGATTCGAAATGAGTCTTAATTCAGTTTCCAGGAACCTCACTCACCACATACTGATTTTTATAGTAAAAAAAACCTTTGCAGTAAAAACAACTTCTTGATCCCTGTGTTTGATCTGGCCAACTTATTCATGTTTTTGAAAAATCCTGGCTGTTGTTCATGCCAACAGATGATCGGGTTGAGATACTTGGACAAAGCCAGCTGGATTCCATAAAGGCCTCAAAGCGGCCTTTGCACTCTCTATAAAAGCCACAGGACTCAAGCAGCGACAACGTAACCTGTATATATTCTAAATACTACGTGATTAGAAAGAGAGGAGGTTAGATAAGCAGAGCAGAATATACCAAACAATTACACACTTACAAATACAAGCTGTGTTTGAACCAAGAACAATGGCGGCTTGTAAATGAGTGCTATGATTTACTTTCACTATTTGAAGTATGAAAGGGAAGAAATAACACATTTTGTTCAATGACTAAACAAACAACAAATCATTCCTAATGGCATCCAGAGGGGGAAACAGACATGTTTGTTTACTATGTCAGGGTAATGCCTGTGCAATTTCATTCGGTCTCATTTGTGGACTAGTCTTGATATGTCTGATCGTGGGTTGATTCTTTTTGTTTTTTTTCTTTTTTCTTTCTATCATTGCTTTTTTACATTTTAGGAGATTTGAAGGACCGAGTTTAACAACTGTACTGAAATCCACCAGTTTAGTTTATTTCAACTTGGCTTGGTGATACTTTCAGGTCAGAGTGGCGGCCGTGTTTGATGTCTGGTCATTCGTTGTCATTCCTGTGGTGTCTGTGCTGCACTTCCCAGAAACCATTTTGTCATCCAAAGTCAATGCAATGCCCCCTGAGGGGGGCAGATGTGGATGCAAGTTTCATTCATTTATAATTGAAAACTGTTGAAACTATGAATATTAAAAGTTGAATGTGAAAAACGAATCATCGTCTTAAAACCCCATTTAAGTTAAAACTTGTTTCCAACTTGTTTCCATTGTAGTCTAGTTATATTAACATTTACAAGCATCATCATCTCAGTTTGACTGATTTTTTGCATACATGGGGGAAAATATATAGAATAGATTCAGTTTGGATGACATGATTTCCTCACTCTGAACTCAATATGTCATCAATATATTAAAACAAACTGCCTACTAGCATCTGGTACTGATTCCAATAAGCTCAGCCCATAAATAAGAAACAACTTTGTAATGTCTTCCCACTGGAGGAGCAGGTCCATGCCACTGGCTTTTTCGCTTCAAACTTTGACCTTTGACTCCCGGATATCAACAACTCCTGTGGCTGGGCAGCCTCATCAAGAGCTAAATGTCGCCTTAGAAGCGACAGACTGAATTGTAGTTCTGTTGTCCTACATCCTTAATTGGTGCACAGCGTTGCCTGGAGCATTTCATTTAGTGCTGGCCCAATGTGCTCCGCAGCCATCACAGTCTTGTCAACCTCTTATTTAGAAACAATTCAGGTTTTAAAAATAACCGTGTTTACAAAGGTCATATACTTTAAATCTGATCTGAAACTGGAGAAGTGTCTGGAGCGTTCCCCATACCGCTGGGTTTGGATTTGGGAGACTCTTTCTGGGCGGCTGGCTTACATGTGCCGTCTCTCTTCCTTTAGTCCAAATGCAAGATTATAGAAGTGTGTGTGTCAAAACACAACTTCTAACACAATATGCTTTGCATTACCTACTATACTGCATCTTCATGGTTGACCTTTGACCTGAATTACTTGTTTTATTACTACTTTAAGCACTTGAAGCCACAAAATGTCTCCAAATCGTAAGACTTTACTGAAATAAGCGTTTACATAAAGAAAACTGTCTCCCCAGCTGTCCATGACATAATGTGTATAATTACAGCATAGTGAACACTTTGTGTTTGCATTGTGGGAGAGCAAGTCTGTACTTAACATGTTGTTTTTAGCTGATTCTAATGTCTTCCGTGTCCGGGCCCATTTGTCTCTGGGCTGACTGGGCCACATCAGTGAGGAACGAAGAGGAGAAAAGGGAAGTCTGCTTGTGTGTGACAGCTGCAGGGCTGGTTCGCAGGGCCACTGTGGCCCACTCTCACACCAGCCAACACTCAAATGTAATTGGTTGTTGAGATGTTGAGATTTTTTTTTCTTTACAGGTGCTTCTTTTTCATGTCTCTGTAACATATTAAATTAATGCCAGAACCATTAAGTACCAGAAAAATCATTTTTTTTTAAACAGCATTCCTATGAATGGAGAATAAGGGAAGACGGGAATGATGAGCAGTTTGGTTGGTGGCCAAAGAGCGGGCTGGAAGTGCTCAATGGAGTTTGAAGTGATCCATGTCAGCGTGTTTAACAGTGAGGACAGGCTGAGTCCTCCACTGTTTATCCAAACTGCCAAGTTGAGAGCTGCTACAGCTGATCGTATGACCTCTGGGCTGGAAAACTCTTCCTTTGCATGCTTGCTTCAACCATGTTTACTGATACTGGGAGGTATCTTGAAAACCTTTCATTGAATTTACAGTTGCAGATTTATTATATTTATCACACTCTGCTTATGAAGTGGAGTATGCAAAAGGGATAAAAAAAAGTTATCTATGATTTTTCCTTTGTATTTGCTCATCTTGTTCAAAGTGGGCTTGAGCCAATCCCAGAATGCACTGGGTGAGAAGTAATGAAACACCCCGGACACGTGCCGAGTCCAAGTTAGACAGAAAAACACCGTTATGCAGACACTCATACCAATGAGTGGTTGTTGTTTATCCAACCCATATACTGCACATCCACATACACCGGGAGACCATGCAGACATAATAATATGCCACAATATGATGTAGAAAAATGTATTTGTAGTAATTATAATGTATTTGTTTGACGATATTCCTTATCTCTTGCAGGGATGGGGGGAATTATTTTATAAGTGACATATTCGTCTGTGATCAGCAGGCCCCTGAGGAGGTCTACATGAGGTGAAGGCATGTGCACTTTTGACTGCTGTTTTTGCTAAGCTGATAATGAGGGTTTACAGAACTGGAATCATGATAGGAACAGGAAGTAACTCATTTATAGTTATGTAGATAGCTACACCTCAGAAGTGCGTTCAAAATGCAATCAATATCAGTCCCAAATCATCGCAAATTTATGTGACAAAGGAATCTTCAAAAAGGTACTGAAGATATGAGCTAAACATTTAAGCGGCTTGAGTGTAGACGGAAATGCAACATGAGGGTTGCTTAATAAAAGGAAAGTCTAAAATGAGCACTTTCCAAACTAAAAGCCCTCGTCACCCTTCCAAAGATGATATTAACAGCTCTGATGCATGTTGGCAATCACTCATTCGAGGCCTTTCTCCAAAGTTAACACACGCAATGACATGTACGCTGGCACCAAAGAATACTGGCAAAAGTCAAACGGTGTTATAAGTAGTTTTCACCTACATGCAGACACGCACGGTTGATCTGCAGCCGCCTCATGCCAGGCATTAGGTCTGTTAGCGCTGCATTGCAGTGTATCGCCAAGATGTACGAATTGTTTTCACAGGACCAGGTGCACCTTTTGATGTATTGTTCCCTCGGTGTGTTAAGAGATGGCAAAGCCCCCATTCACACAGCTAAACAAATTCAAGAGTGGTTTCAAGAACACCAGGGCGAATTCCAACACCTTCACGGTCAAATCTCCTCATCTACATGGCTCACTACTTGAATTGCAGCATTCCTTGGAGAATTGAAGATGTTAAAAAATGGCTCCAGTCCTTCTGAGACGGTTGATACTGGTCGATTTCTTTTAGCCGTGGTTGTTCGTCTTTGTTATCTAATGAATAATAATCAAAACATTGTTGTGTAGGGAGAAACACTCCCCACTTTCTTTTTGAATAGTCCACCTACTACTAAACAGACTCTTGAATGGAACAAAAAATGAAATAAAAGCAGGGGTTCCTACAAAACCGTGAAAACGTTAAAGCAACGGGTTAGGCACAGCTGGCATATTTAGACGTTATATGCTAAAATAAATAGGTCTCAGCTGCCTCTGCTTCGCTCTTCTCTTTTTCTGAGCTTTACCGAGAATGACCGAAATTCCTCGGACATCCTGTAAAGCCATCAACCTGATTTCCCCTCATGTCAGAATTTAATGGCTTGTGGAATACTGCAGCATAGCACATCCAGGCAGTGAGAAAACACTACCTCACTTAAAGCATGAATAGCAGTGTAAGCAACTTTGTGCTACGTCTTGGCAAAAGTAAGAGTGGAGACACATGTTACTTTACATAATCATGAAAGGGAGAGAAAATTTTAACTTTAAGCGTAAGAGCAACGTATTGGGTGGAATTAAAATGCACGCCTCTTTCATTTGTATTAAACCTTATAAGTGACGATCTATTATTGGTTAAAGCACTCAACATAGAGGTATATATATATATATATATATATATAGAGAGAGAGAGAGAGAGAGAGAGCTATATATGTGAGATGAAACATGAGCCCTGTCTACCCCATAAAATATGCTGGTTAGATCAAAAAATAAATGAGCACAGTTGCAAACACTCTAAATAAGTCACCAGCTGAGAAGTTGAAACTGACGGGGGTTAGGCTTAATATAAGCACAAGCAATTGAGATGAAAAAATAAGAGTATTTTGCATGAGACATTTGTGAAAGGAGACAGGTGGACGTGCCTCCCAACCACAATTCTCCCTGCTGACGCTCAGCTCTTCCCTAAAAGCCAAATAACAAATGACAAAGCCCTTCTGTTAATAATCAGGTCACTCTTTCATTACCCCCCTTTATCTATCTGAGGATATCGACTGTATCACAAGCACAGCTGGTGTGATATTTTAGTCATGCAAGCAGATCTGGTGGCAGGGCGCTTGGTATTATGGTGATCAGAATAATAGTCGCAGTTAATTGCCCACCTCTAACATTTCAAATAATTCCTTATGGGAAAAGATGAAACTGCTGCGTCAAGGAGCACTGCTCCAAATAGATCTAGAGATACTTATTTACATTCCTGAATGTCTCCTATTAGATATACAGTATACCATTGCAAGTTAGCTATGCACACGCTGAACTCACTTGAGCATCTTTGAGGTTTTGTTTGGATTGAGAAATTGAGCATCACTTTGGGTTCATCTATCAGTATCTTACACAACTACAAAAGAAAAAGTGTAAACTAGTCGTAGTCATCGTTCAAACATTAAACATTATGTAATATCTTAAATTTAAGTTAACCCAATATACAATAATATCCGTACAGTTTAAGATAAAAATAAATATTCAGTCTGTAGTGTCTGGGGTAGAAACTGATACCAGTCCCTTGAGAGTTAGACATAGAATATATGTTATTACACATTGTACTATGGTTTAATTAATCATACAGCCAGTTATGTCCAGAAAGTATGAAACTGTTTTATAATAAGACAAACCTTTGCAACATAAGGATAAAGTAGATGTGATGGGAAATTTTCCCTGCCTGAAAGGCCCATGAATGTTCCATTCTAGAAGAACCTTCTGTTTGCCAAGTCAGGAAGTGGCCCTGCTGTTCGGATGAGACAAACATCCATAGAAATTTTGAATTTCTGCAGGGTGATAATTTGTCATGCCCCGCCAAAACATGTACAATTTATAGAAGCCCATGCAATGTCCTGCTGACTGTTGGGGCCTTTATGAAAGGAAATATCCCAGCAATATAAACAGGGGGAATGGGGAAGATTCCTGCACACATGGAGCTCTACGTCCCATATTTCTCTCACTGTGCCAACTAAAAACAAATGTCCAAACTTGGACCATGTCGTTGGACCGTGGAGCTCTCATATCATGATGCCCAACGGTCCTCGTTGTTTGTTGGACACTGTCAAATAACTGCAGGAAACGTTTCCTCTGTGCCACAACTGCACAGACGGGCGTAACATTTTTCAACTGCTTTCTTCAACTCATCATTCTGCACAATGTCTCCATCTTTCCTCAGCAATAGTGATCCCAGGACGTCTAGCTGACACTGGACTCCGTGCGCTGCCTTGGTTTCTGTGCACTCGACATTTTCCAAAGATAACACCGGCCAAAGATTTCCACTCACGGCAGGCTGAGGCCCTGCTGAGGCAGCTCGCCTGATGCGGAGCAGACAAAATAGAGCTGGCTCAAGACGTCTGCTAAGATCCATGGCGCTGTACTGCGTGATGTGTCTTCAAGGCCTGTAGTTAATTACTAGAGACGAGAAACAGTGTTTTTTAAAATCACCTGGAGAATGAAGAACCAGACCCAGGATGCTTTTTTGGTGATGTGATACCATAGGTGAAGAATAATAAGGATGTGATCAAATACAAAACGACAAACAAATCAACTGCATTCATGTGCATTGCGTCATCTTATTATAAGTCTTTATTGATTCCGCCATTTCCTCCAATAACTCAATGTTTCACGTAGATGTACAGGCCTGTGATATAGTGTCGCTTTTCTATTATTCAGAGGTACATTTACATTTCCAGGAAAGGCTTGTCCCTCTGCGGGGGCCTGAAATGCCCGGCCTGGCAGTCATACACCACATGACGTCTTAGCAGGGGAACATTGCTCTTGTCTTTTTCACTCCCTCCGAACCGTCCCTCTCAATTTCGAAACGGGGGCACGAAAAGTGATTTTGCACAAAAATACGGGGCGGCATATTAAAAAATTCCAAATAACCATAAAAAAACCTGACATGTGAAATGTCCCAGACGGGGAATGAAACATAATTTCTTTCCACGGGAAGAAATTCATGAGACTGAATTTCACTTGACGGCTTTCTTCTGTGTGCCAATAATAAATTGTAATAAACATATGGGTGAGTTCAACATACAATACCATTACCTGACAGAACCACCCTGAGAAGAGCAGTAATCTACATTATGGAAGATAAGTCAACACAACTAATGCCAAACAGTCTTTTCAAATGAATTTCTTTCCAGCTAGGCCCTAGTGAACATCGCTGGGGAAGGCAGAGGACTGGCATGACCTTTTCTTAGTATTAAATGAGCAAACAGGAGCTGGGATTGTGTCTCTTCTCCATAAATCAATCCATGGTGACAGGAGGTGGTCCTTAAGTCACTCGGCCCGCCCTCACAAGCTGACCTCAGAGGTGACAGCTTCCTTCAAGTGTCAAACCCCAACAAAAAAGTGGTGCAATCAGCCACCCATAGCCGGAGCCTTAGTCCCTAAATGAACTGCAGTGGGATATCTCTTCATCAGGAATACTTTTGCTATGAAATCAAATGGCAATATGTGACGTATGTGATACGTGCCCAAACTAAATCGTATCACTGTGTGCCAAGTTTGAAGAAAACACCAGTTGTATGAAGTAGTATGAAGTGAAATGAAGTGTCTGTCTTAGGACGAGCCTTGGCAGAGGCACAGGTCTTGTTGGCAGGTTGAGCTTTAACCCTTCCTCTGAATGCTGAGACACAAAAGTCTCAGATGGCAGCACATGGGAGGGTGGAGCTCCTATAATGTCATTTTATGTAGCCTAGGACTTCCTGCAGCCTGCAACAGCTGGCACTTGGAGACTTGGAGGTCACACAATTTTACTTTTATTTAAATGCATTATTTTGTTTAGACATCCAATCCATGCAGGAGTTTTGACATTGAGGTATGAGGATGTTGTCTGAACAAAACTTGATATAATCTACAAAGACTGGCAAAAGGTATCTTACACCTGTGAGGCAAATATGAACAACTGTATTCAAACTCTTTTTTGAAATTTACTTTATTCTACATTCTGCTCAATGTGCAATTACATTTAGCTGAAAAGAAAAAATAATGACCAATGTTGTGCTGAAAGTAGAATCATCACGCACCAACCGCCAAGTCAAATTCCTTGTATGTCTGACATATGTTGGTAATAAATGTTCCTGATTCCTGATTTAAAACAGATTCAACATGAAGTAGCATATTCACTTGCTGCACAAATGAGTACTGAACACGTGAACTAGATAACTTTGGATGGATTTTGCATTTCCCTTAATGTCAGGGGTCTAGAATTTGACAAAAGAAATAAATTATGCTGATTGGAAGCCTAAGCTTGCCTAAAAACACAAACATTTTAATTTGTTGTTCATTTGACATTCCTGGAATCTAGCTGGACTGATTAAAATGCTATGAATGTGTTTGTGTACAGTACCGGCCAAAAGTTTGGACACATTTTCTCATTCAATTCATCAGAAAGAGTTACTGTATGAAAAGCCTGACCTCTCGCCTGTGACCGGCTGCCATGACGACAAAGGACTGCAGATGACCTTTGTCAGAAATCAGGTGCAGACAGCAATGTGGTGTCAGTTACTACACTTTGGCTAGACAGTCACAATGCTGAGAATGGTAATAACTTCCCATGCCTTGTTATCTGCAGGAGTGCCACAGGATTTAGACATGGGATTGCATTTTTGGCCTGAATTAAAATGATTGTATTTGTGAAGATAACATAACAATTGCTCACCATCATTGCCACATGCTGTAGCTCACCAGACGTCTGCGGCATAAAGACTATGAATGGATTCTGCACTGCCTGCATCGCTTGTGAGAAAAGTAAAAAGTAACTAATTTTCCCTGCACCATTACACGTTCAGCATCATGTTTGATGATTGCCAACAGACGGTACATCTCGAACTGTCCTCTGGTTTTCTCAAATTAGTACTGGATTTAGGAATATGGATAACAAAATGATCCTGAGTTTATATTAATGTACCTGGTCTGACAATATTTATATTATATGCCGGAAATACTAGTAATCCTAGTAGTTTTTTGCACACGCAGTTGCATATGCAAAGTTATTTTTAATTTGCTGTTAATTATTCACGTTTTATTTAATTTTTTTAGTTCAGGGAGCGAATACGATAAAACCAGTACAATAAGTTGATATTTTTGTGAAGGTTTTTCAACACTGTGTCAGAAAGCCGTTGATTGAGGCTTTAGATTGTGGTGGTATTTCCCCGATTACAGAATATTCAAAGGTAGTCTCGTTTTCTACTAACACCCTACTGAAAATGTAAAAAAGAGATAATAAAAGCAGAAAAAAATGATGTATTAAAGCATAATAACATTTTGTATTATAAGTCCAAATGGCAAAAACTGCCACATACTGCCTCTTGAACCTTGCTAATACAAAAGGCAAAGAACAAAGAACAAAGAACAAGCAGAGAGAAGAGCCACTGATGTCATTGAAATCTGAGGTCCAGACACTGGGAGAGATTCGAACATTTTTCACATTTTCAAACACAGGGATTAGAGGCTTACATACAGGCTTCTATCGCATAAACAAGAGGTTTAAGCAAAACATTTTAGGGCTTTGTGTGTTCAATGATCCTTAAGTGACCACTGGGAAAACCACCATACAACACGTATGAATAGATTTGAATGGATGACAACAATGTGGGACATATTCACTGAAAGACGAGATTTAGCCTTAACCACAACAATGATGTAAACATGGCTCGCTTTCCTCACCATTTCACGACACATCGCTTTTGGTTTATACCAATACATATTTTTTACTCCTCTTTATAACACAGACTAAGCAAAAGCAGACAATGTTTCTTTTACTCTCGCCACGGAGTATAAGATTGAGTAAGCCGCTTGTTCAAATGCAATTAGGTTGGAATTTTTCCCCACAGAATTTGACAATTCCTTGTTGGATTCAAGGAAATTCTCCACATTCAAATTACCGCAGCATCAGCCATGCCGTTATTGACACAATGCTCAATGAACTCATACGTTTATATGCTTTGCCCGAGAGTTCTGCATTACTTCACTACCGTGTTTCATCTCACCTCAGTTCTCCATAAGAGTCATCACTGCCCGACATGCCCGAACCAATTAAGAGGGCTCTCAGTCGACATCCACGCAAGGCATTGAGGCCTCACCTCTTTTCTCCCTGTCTACTGTAGAACTTCTTTTTCTTCTGCTTCAAAGAAAATAACAAAGGTGGTCCAACCGTCTCCTGCTACGGCCACTCAAAGCTGTCCCTCTTTAGCTTGCTTGAGCTCTCTACTTCAATAGTTCGCTCTAGTTCAATAGGCTCTACAATCGCCAACAAAGTCCGGAATGGAAGTGGACGGATCGAGTGTTTCGGCTTCAGTTGCGATCCTCAATTAAAAGCCAAGTGAGAATACTACGCTTACTTTTGTAAATTGGGCTGCATAAAATGCACCTCGAGTTTGATCAAAATGTGGATTCCCTCCATTGTGATCTCTGCGCTAAGAATCTGTAAGATATGTATTTGATCATAATCATCATTCAAATTAACCTCATTGAATAAAATAGTTTTTATTTCCGATTTTATATATATATATTTTTTTAGATTTCCTGAACCCCTCCCTCACCTGGGTATTGTAAAGGTGAATATAGATTAAATGACAGTAAGAGGCTATCATGTGTCATTAAAGGCCACAATGTAAATATTACTCATCCCACTTCTGCCCTAGACTTGAGCTCTCATAATAACAACTGTACTTTTAACTTGGCCTTGAACGTGTTTGAACTCCATGAAGGGAAGCAGATACCTCATGACCTAGCTAATATTTGCAGAGGAGCCCAATATGGTTCACAACATCCAAAATCCCTCCCCAGCTGTTTATCATGCCTCCCCTCGGGGTGGCTACACAGCTGTGAACCAGAACACGAGTAGACGGCTCTTAAATCATAAACACAGACGTTTTACCTTTGCATGAAGTTGAATGAAGTTTCTGTAGGTCCCCCAGTCACCACAACTCAATGTGAATCATGAGAAGCCAGACTTACAGAAGAATGGGGTCGTAAAGAGAGATTCATTACGAAGGGACACGGTGATCTGTCTGAAATCGGCTCAAAGCGGCTACCGTTTACCTGGTAATAGAGAAGCATCAAATGTGCAAATGTCCTCTGACTACATCGTCATATGTGTCCAGACCATAAAGAGAGGATGCAAAAACAGAACGAGCTGGAAGACAAAGGGACACTATGTCTTTCATTAGGGGGAAAAAAAGAGAGGGACACAGCAAGAAGCGCGCGACAACTGTGACGGTCCCTCCACAACAAAAAGTCTCTGCAGTAGATAAAAGGGATCAAAAGAGCCCAGTGTCCAATGTACACACTGCAGAAAAAGTGACTCTCACTTCCCACTTTGCAGGTCATGTCCATCTTGGCTTTTCCAGCCGATGTCAGCGCCGAGACTAAATTGACACCCCGCCCCCACACACATGAATGTGTAGGAAAATCCAGTAAATCATCCTTCAAAGCCAAACAGTCATTGTACGTGATTCAAAGCCGGCCAGCTGTGGCAACACGTGACGACAGGTGAAAAAAACAACCAGTTTAGATCTGAAACGGTAAGTCGATAAATCGGTTATTTAAGTAATTTCTTCCTCACTAATTTTGAAATTTTGAATGACCAAATGATGAAACAATTAACCATTAAATAAATTGTCAGATTAATTGAAGAAAGTAACTCATCAGTGGCATTCCTAAACATGTTAAGCATAATGGAATTTGAATATGTCAGATGTGAGATAAATGTCTGCTTTTCTCTCTGTCCTCTCTCCCTTACGAATACACAGAGAGGGCAAACAGCGGCTATGAAGAGTCACCTCAAACCTCACCACCACCGACCCCTGTGTAAATACACAATAAACAGTTCCCTGCAGACATCAAATAAATGTTGGTTAAAACAAAAACAAACTCAGATTCCTTCCAAATTGTCTTTCCTACAAGCAGTCAGCTGTTTAAAGTCTGTGGCGACGGAGGACACCTGTCCACTCCAGCAAAGACTGCTCCGGTCTCACGGCAGCAGGTAAACGCCACAGAGGTCTGGTTCACACGGCCTCCCCGACAGCGCTCCAGCTCTCATATGTCACGACGTGCCACATTGAAAAACGCTGTCTGGTTATGAGCTGACCGTAAAACGTAATTTAAAGCAATTTTAAAACATCATCGTTGGATTTTTCTGAGGAGTCGGGCTGGTTGTCATGAGTGAGTAAAGATGGAAAAAAAAAAAGAAATGAAATTATTTGCTGCACTGAAACTCAACCACAAGGCAATGGGACTCCTTGTTATCCACAGGAATACCGTTTTGTCCACTGGTCCAAAACAGTATATATATTCCCCTCTTGGCTGGATGAAAATGCAGACATCTCTGTTCTTATTCGGACGGGTGAGGAGCGGTAATGAGGGGCCTTACAGCTGCAACCAGATGGCTTCTTCATATGTGTGCGTGCCTTTGCATGAATGTTGTCCACGTGAGAACATGAAGATATACAATCATGTTCCAGAAGTCTCCAAACATGTACGGTAAGTGAAACATTAGACCCGAACCTGCCAAAAACGGGAAAGAAATCGCCTCGTAGTTGTGACGGCCAGAGGACAAAACCAGAGGAATCATCGTCCTTTGCTGTTGCCCATAAATTCAGCATTAAAGCAAAGTGCGTTGTTACTGTATCTCCCTGCATGGGGTTGTTGGGGCTCACAGCCAAACAGCGAGTAAATGAAAACAGAGTGAGGGGAAAGTGTGAGGGGAGTGACACCGTCAAACACTGATCGACCTTTGCTGTCCTCTGTGATTTGTAAAGCAAGACTCCGCGTCTCGCTTCCTGAGATGTTTGCGGTTTCAGAGTTACTCTCGTATTCGGCGCGGCGTTGTTTGCGTTGGCCTCCGGCGAGTGACTCTTAGTCCACGATTCCATTTTGGGGGTCTCTCCATCGTAAGTGAGAGGGGCAATTTGATCGTCCTCTGTGTCTCTGGGGGGGCCACGTGATATGCGCGTTCTTAATCAGTCCCTGCTCGCTTGGCACCCCGCTGTTAAAAAAAACAGAACTAGAAATTTGATTTTGATTGCGGATTCTCACTAGGTTCCATAATCCGGGGGTGTATTGTGAGAAGGTTCATGCAGATAGTAATAACCAGATAATAACCTCAGACAGAGTGGTTCACATGTAGAGAACGAGATATGAGCCTTAACCTTGTGTAACTCGAATCTTTACAAAATGATAGCAGGGAGTTCAAGCTGTTCTTCTTTTTACAACGCAAGTTAACTACTGGAATTGTTTTTTATGTGTTTTATCACAAAACTGCACGTGGCTTTGTACCGATCTGGCAGAGTGCGTGGAAAAGAGACTGTGTGGCTGAGAGCGCCACGATAACTGATCTTATCCTCCTAAGACGTCTGTTGATACAGAACACAAACAAACCGGACGCACAAAATAATACACAAGTTATGTAAACAAACATTCAATGACCCACACTTAACAGCGTCGTTGTACATTTCCATGCAACTACGTTGTTAGAGGCCAAGAATTCATTTCCCCAGCGCGGTTTTCAAAGGGATAATCGTGCATTAACTGCTTGTCGCCTTCCATCTCGGCCGTCAAACCTGAAGATCAAAACTGCACCAATTTTCCAGAAAAGAAACACCAGTCAGCGGCGGTCAGAATGAGTCGTGTGATGAGCCCGGATTATGAGAGGTTGTAAAAGACAAGGCAGATAATCCACTAAGAATGTGTCACCTCTTATTACAGCTGTCACTCCTCAGCTAAGATCAATGTGGTGACAGATAAAGCTGCTCTAAAAGGGGAATACCAACAAAGTGTAGCTTTCAAATGTATGGTTGTTACGCCTGTAAGTAGTAACTACACGCTTTCTCTGTGATTCGTGATTGATGTAGTGTGATGGTTTTTCTGGATAGCAGTTAGATTCATCACATTAAATGTTATCCTGGGATCACATAAATGAGGAGCAGCATCTGACTGGACATCTGTGTGAACCCAAGCAAACTGCTGCTGATTACAAAACCACAACGTGACATTTGTTCATTCTTAACTTTCAACCATTTAAACATCCACACGACGTGCAGTATATAGTAGACTATAATGCTCTCGGTTTCGCTTCCTGTCAAATGATCCTTACCATCACATCACGGCAACCTCAGAAAATGTCCCGTTGGAGGACAAAGAGGACCTACTGTACTGTACTTGCAGACAGCACTACAATAAGCACAGGACTGCTTTAATCAGGCCCGTGGCTACCACATCTATTCCGCCCAAAAGAATAACAGTCCAACCATTTAAACACACTGTGGCCAATGCTTACACGCAGAGAGGGATGAGTTGAGTTTATTTTCTAAATCCCAGGCCGGTCAAAGAAATATAAACACAGATCAAACCATCACCACACGTCCTCTAAATGGCAAAAAACACATCCATTCGAAAGTCATTTTCCTGTGTATCCACGAAGAGACTAATGCATTAATCAAGTAATGTATACAGACAAATATCCACAGAGCTTCATGTTAACGAGACTACACTCTGCAGAACACACACAGATAAACATTTACGGTGCCTGATTTTCAGTTTTAGTACACAAAGCGCCTGGATTGCTTCACTGTGTGATGAGAACAAATCACTACGCCGGAGGAAGATCGCTAAACCGCATCTTAATAAACCATTAGCTCTTCGTGTGAGCACTTTTCTTGCCCTGTCCTGCCCTGACTCTATAATGCATAGATTTCTGCCCGGTCCTAGAAAGACCATGTGTGTGTGTGACAGTTAATGACTAGCAACGACTAGACGCACACACACATAACAACACAAACAAACCGATAGCCAGCCCTGTGATTTACACATTTGGAGAAAGCCCCAAAAACCAGAGGACATAAACAAAGTTACGCACTTCTTAATTAAACTTTCAGATACATGCAAAGAGAAAACCACATAACAGTGCTACATGATGGGGATTGCGCACAAGGTTTTAACCATCTCATCACTTGTGTTAATGGAGTGGGTGTAGAGGGAGTATTTTGGGCTGCTCGGGTGTACTAACTCGGCGCCCAATTTTAAGTGGGCGTACGTTTAAAATGTGACTTTAAAGAAATGGCATAGAAACAGCACGGGAAATGTTGAAACACGCAGCCTTTGGCCTGAAGCTCACACAAGAAGGGTGCTGTTAGCGCTGTTAGTTCAAGCTTGTCAGACTCAAACAAAAGGAGCATTTCTACGGGATTTCCAGAGATTCTGGAAATCACTGCGTTTAAGCCCCTTTGATACCTTTGTACATTTTGTGTTGGCTCTTATCCAAAGGCCGTCTATTATAGCATATTTATTTCACCATATGACATCATATTATTGAAAGCAAAAAAAGTATGGTCAATGCCAACAAAAAATACATGTACAAACAATATTGAGGCTGATTTTTGGAGACATTTTGGCTTTTATGAGCTGGCAGAAGGAAAATGTGCGATCCCTTAATGCAGAGCAAGTGCACAACCCGAAGAATACGATGCCATTTGCCTTTGGAAGACTAACGAATTATCTCCTGGGTGGAGCCAGAACGTCACCCAGTGATTCTCCACTCGTCGGCTACGAGGTAAACCCTCTAGTCGGATAAAATTAGGATCAAATGTCTGGACAAGTTTACAGTAACAGTGACCACCTTGCCTAAATCAGCAAGCCACCAGGGCAGTCACTGGGGGAGGCTAAAGAAAGGGCAACAGGTGGCTGTCAACTTAGAGGCAAAGAGGGTCATCATCCACTTAGAGAAGAGCAGCAAGTCTGTCTGCCGCTCCACAGGCTCCACTAAGCTCAGCCGAGCACCAGCAGGAGGAGAGAATAAGGTGAATCCAGTGTGGACGCGCTTCAGACACGTTCATCAATATTACAGTAGGACAGAAATTCAATAGTAAAATGTAAAAAAAAAGAATGCTTCGTCCACACACTTTTGTCACAGCACAGGATAACACACTGCTATGGTTTGGCTCATTTTCTGTAACCCGTGTAGGATTAAGGCTTTGTGCAATTAGCAGGCTGACTAGCTGACGAGCGTAAAGCCGGCTTGGGGAGCCCAAGCAGAATACAGCAAAGTCCAAATACATACTCCAAATATGATATATATTTTAGTTATTTACTGTATCAACATCAGTCATAGTGTCCAGAACGTCAACCCGTGCTTAATGAGCCATCGTGGCTGAACAATCTCAATAAAAGAAGAATGTTTGCAAACTTTTGCGTTGCACGTCAGCCGATTGAATAAGTAACCATAGCAGCGAGAGTCTGAGGACCTCGTGTACGTACATTTGTAAACGTAGCGCTATCAGCGCTGCGCATACGTACGGCAGAATACATAATTAGGCGCATCCCCTCTTTATGGGGAAACTCCCACTTTCTCCTTGACCCTCCCATGAATGCATATGCATGACAAGGAAAAAGCGCAATTTGCCATTTTCAGTTCCCGCGACAGGCAGTCTGCGCTTTCACCTCAGTGCGTCTTGTTTGTACACACCTCGCCGGGCTTTTATGCGCACGCTGCAAAACAAAATACGCCTGAAGTGGGCGTATCAAGCGCTGAGAGACTTCATTCAAATCTTTGGTTTGCTTCTACTGCAATAGAGAAATAAAGCATAAAATGTGATAATTTACAGCCTAATAGCTTTTCCAGGC
Organism: Gasterosteus aculeatus; assembly: GCF_964276395.1. Lineage (NCBI taxonomy): Eukaryota > Metazoa > Chordata > Actinopteri > Perciformes > Gasterosteidae > Gasterosteus > Gasterosteus aculeatus. The sequence goes on along the minus strand of NC_135707.1, from coordinate 10,705,733 downwards.
ATTGGGTTATTTTTACACTGCAGAAGAGGTGCTGTGTGTCTTTGTATAGGAATGTGTGCTCCACGTTCTGCTACTGACAGCCATAGTTCTCTTTGCTAAAACAAAACCTACAAATCACTGGGACACTACTTTTAAAGGGCTGGTGTGTTGCCTTCGCACATTATGCGCAAACAAGGTGGCAAAACAATTAACACATACGTATCCGTTACATCTAACCCCAAAAGATCTGTCACAATGCACAGAAATCAAAATCTAGGTCTGAGTGTCGTCCTGAGTTTAATCAAAACCCAACCCCTGTGTGTATGTTTGCATATGTATATGTGTGTGTGTGTGTGTGTGTGTGTTCGCAGGCATGCCACATGCATATGTTTTCACTCAGCTCTTTGTGCTTGTTCCCTCACATTACTCAAAGACACCAGGAGGCCCAATAAAACAAAGTGACAGAACACAGCAACTCCAAAAAACATTAAATGTTTTCAGGCTTCGCTCCGTGCCAGTGATCTGAGTGTTGTTAAAATGCTGTTAATTCTCACTCAAATTAAAACTCTAGGCTATTTTCTAGGCCAAGACTGCCACTGTGCAAGTTAAACAGAGACCTCAATAAAACAATCCACTGGTAATAGAGGTAATTAAAACTCATACCTCACTGGTCACATAGTCAGAGAACCGCAAATAGAGCGTCATAAAGATAGAAATGACAAATGTACAGTTTTGGATGAAAGTACAGATTATTACCCACCAATGCAGGCATGGACTCTGACAGACAGCTGTGTTCGGAGAATAACGCCGTGTTTCTTTCCCCTCCTGTGAAGAAAAAAAGACAAAGTGAGACAATTGTTGCAGGACATTGGACCATGTGTGAATATCTAAATGTATGTGTGTTTGTGTGCCTCTGTGCATCTAATCAAAGGCAGCGTTCAATACGCCAGAGGCCACCAAGTGCTGACAAGAAAATATAATCCCCAAATAGCTTCCGCGTAAAGGGGAAAAATTATGACAAATCACAGTGTTCAGTCTTAATCAAACCCTTGACAATGTGCAGTTTGAACACAACAGGGAACTAGCTGCTGAAGAGAACCAGGGAACGGTCTCAAAAGGGAAAATGAAGGATGGGAGAAGCTAAGAGGTCAACACCTCCCCCCTGGGTTAATGGAGCTATGGCCAAACCCTATCACACTCCTGTCAACTGCTTACAATGTCTGAATGACAGTCCGAAACAAAGACGACCACAATGTATCCCAGTTCTATTCTATCGTGAAAGTGAATGTGAATGGGAGGCCAGTATAATTTGTATTCATACAAAGGATCATTTGGTGCCTTAGAAGCCTCAGCATCAATTTATGCACAAAGAGTACTGATAAATTTCCCATTTTGAAGTATAAAGACGGCATTATTCTATGTTTATCTTGGTGGCAACACTAAACCAGACAGTCATTCACGTCAGACTACTTTTGTGGATTTGTCACACCTCAAATTAGTCTTTTATCGAATAAAAAGGCAAGACCCAACAATGCTTTCCCTTTTTCCGTATCCCGTCGGTGGCAGCCAGTCCCAAGGTCAATGCTTGGTATTACAGAAAAATGTAAAAAATCAGCCACAAATAATGCTACTCTCGATAGGTTGAATAGTGAATTGCTGAGGACAGTATTCAATTGTGGGATGATAATCAATATATTGTTGTGAAAGGGTGTACGTCAATTGCACAGTAAATGTGGTATTGACTCAAACTCAACCACTTTGGTCATGTTCACGGTAATGAAGAAAAAAGTGAATTAGTGACAGACAAATTTAGATTATTATAAGTCTATTCAGTTTTAGTGTAATGGATTCAGTCCAAATGAATTATGTTTGCCTGTGTTTGCGAATGTGAACAAACCGGTCAACAATCTGAGAAACATAATGACTCAAATGTTGTGTCGTCTCAATTAATTTGACCGTAAAGTTGAATTTTGGTGATGGGGACGGTTAGGTGGGGGGGGCACCCTTTTGTTTACATTTTTCAGATTGTGCCTTCAAGCTCTCGACTTGCTAAAGGAACACACAACAAACCCAGAAGACACAACTGTGGACAAGAGCACAGCAGGTAGAGTTTTACATCCCCCCCCCTTCTCCTTCCCCTCCCCCCCCTAATTCGGCTCCCTGACAAATAGGCTTTTATGGCGCCTGCACAAAGGCTGCATGAATGTTCAGACTGGCACTGTGCCAGCAACAGGCTGTTACTCTTAGTGACCATCAGGCATCAGTGGGTATGACACAGAGAAACAGCCGACCAGCACAGAAGGCAGATAATACTGCCGCCTGGCCATAAACAAGCAGCACTAATGGATAACCAATCGAGACAGACATGCTGTGATCTGTCTTACCTTGGTCAGTTAGCGGACGGCGACGCTGACACACGAGCAGATTAGATGGAATGGGAGATCTGTATATGCTTAGTGTTTATCAAGTATGTTATCGAGCATCCGATAACACGGGAGCTCCATCTGTCAACATGGACCTTCAGTGGTGAGATGAGGCAGCAGACAGGAACTTAATCCTCTGTGATGCTGTCGAGGGGCACGGGTAACCAGATCCATTTTGTCATGAAAGTCTGCTTTCTCTCCCCGTGCTTAACCAAGACCTGAGGCTTCACAGACCAACGTGCTCATTATCAAATTAAACAAACACGCATGGTATATATGTGAGGTTTTCAGACCCCCCCCCCCACCCCCCCATAGCAATTAAAGACCCTCCTTCAGACAGTGCTGCAGGCCTGTAAAGTGTGGAGCCCAAAGTTAGAGAAAAAATAAGAACTACAAAGAACATAAGCCGAATAACAAATTGACTCCATGGTGGGATGTGATACCTAAATTCCCTGATCCGCTTTTGGTGTTATGTGCCAGAATGTTCTGGTTTCTGTATAATCAACTCAAGCCGGGCGCATGTTGAATCTGATTCATCATGGGCAGCAACATGCTTCTGAAATACCTTTGCTGCTCCCATTTGAATAACCATGACGATTCTTGAAAATCTCAATAAATGAACATTTACTTCTAAATGACGTCTTACTTCCTGCCAATTAGCAAAAGAAATAGTTCTCAATTTGCTGGCTTTTTAAATGATTAAATGATCGCATATGGCTGTTTTATTTGTGCGGTATATGAAAAGAGGCAGTGAAACTATAACTCTTTTAACTTAAAGCATAAATCTGCGATCCATCATCATAACTTACCAAAAGCATCAAACAGGATTGCAATAGTAACAACTATCGCTGCCAATGTAGGTACCACGTCATATTTTTCTCCATTTGTTTCCAACCTCTCGTCACTGCTATGTTCTCCAGCAATCTCATAAAGTTCTGTCTTAATCCTAATGCCCAAAGCAGCTGCAACTGGACCAGTGCAAAGCTGGGAGAAAGCCCCACGGAGGTCTACTGACTCAGCACTTCTCGATCAACACTCTGTAGACAACAGTGTCCACAGAGGAACCCGCAGAGTCCCTGTGGGCCGGGGGGGGTTAGTCTGCTGAAGCATCCCCAGGCAAGCTTCACTAACCAAGTCTGACCAAGTCTCACATTCAAGAGATGCCCCCATGCACGCACAGCCACACACACATTGAACAACCAGCAAGCGGTTCTAGTTAATAATACCCGTAAAATGCTCCTCAGACACAGAAGGAGCAACTGTTATTTTATTTTCCTCCTCGACGTTAAAGCGATATTGTGTTTGAAAATCCCGCCGTTTCTTAACGAATGCACTTTTTTCTCCTAAAATAAAAATCTTCTATCCAAGTGGGTCAGAAGAAAACGGAGCTAATGAAATGAGATGAGGCAGGAACAGATGGATTTTGATGGGCTTGACCTCAGACCTCAAGCACACTCAGAACAGCATATTCAGCACAAAACTGTTAGCTTTCAGATGTACCAGGGCAGTGAAATGCGAAAAAAAGGGTATTCTGTGCTGTAGGTCAGCTAGACTTTTCACATGCTGAATCAATTTTGACAATTGTAACAGAACTGTACTTTATCTTATCAGGAGAAGCCGGGGAATATGTCCTTGAGGACTTTCTGCCTAATTTTCTGCCAATTGACACACAATTGAGCAAAAATGACATCAGGCCCAACACCTAAATCCGCACATTAGTTTGATGTACAGTAACATTCTTCCTACAACAGCGGAACCTCATTCCTCAATCCACATAATCCACAAAAATATTCAAGTTCTATGAACGTTGGGCCATCTGATCCTAACTGTGTCCCCCAAAACTCCATCCTGACTCGGTGCTTAAGGAGATTCTGTGTGCCGGGTCTTTCAATCTATCACAGAGAGAACACCAGATGACACACCGACTACCTTAAAGTGTGCGAATGTGTGAGGACAGGCCTCGGCTATACGGCCACTTCATGGCTAAGTGGGACTGCAGGGATGCGACAGGGGATTTATGAGTCACAATCGCCTCTCGCTGAGCTTCAAACGCGGAGGGGAAGTGATTACGGCTCTTAAGCTGCCGTGACATGGATATCTCCCGGCTCTGCAGCTCTCTGTCAGAGGATCATGCTTTTAATATGATTGTAAAGACGCTAGGAATGACACAGGCGCCTCAGGAATGTAACCTGTCGCTAATATCAATGACAGATGGATGCAATGGCCAATGGTCAGAAACTCGTATGTAAATATAGCACTTTTCTCTTTAAAAGGTACTGGCCGGGCTTCAGGCAAAAATAAGTCATCCAACATTTTGCTTGTTAACTGGAGTTAGTTAGAGTTATTCTGACATCAACTTGTTGAACTCAAAAACTGGGAATGAGGTTAAATGTTTTCGGAGTTGGAGGCGGCGGTTGACAGATTTGTAGTATAAAAGCGGGGTGTAAACAAAAGTCAAATAAAACAGGTAAAGGTGAAAGGCCTCATCAGGCCTTTTATTAGCTCAACAATCATCTAATCAACAACACCGAGCAGTTGGAGATGTAATCCCGGCAACATCAGCGCCATAAAAAGCCAGCGAGTAGAACTGCCCTATTTATACAAAATAATTGGCTAACCACCTTCACCCTAAGCCTCCTCAGACAACACTGTGTGGGATTAATGACACACATCCACACCAGCCCGTGCCAGCTGGCACCGGACGAGGCGCTGGCAGGCTCAGTCTCCGACGAGAGAAGAAGTGGACCACTTCAACCTCACAGCTCTCAAAGGCCTCCTAGAAGCTCCGAACAATTTCGGATGAAACTGGGAAAGGACGGCACACTCGTGGTCCAACAGAAACACAGAGACAATGAGCTGCTTATGAATTCTAAGACGGACAAATAAATCCATACATGTCTGCGGTCCAACCCAGCAGGCGATGTCATGCCAACCGTTGGTTCCCGATCACCTAAAGTGGGCGGCACATTAATGATACATCAACATACCCCCACAGTGCATGAGAAAACACATGGAGGCAATAAAGGAACTGGCCAAAGATTATGCATGAAACCGCAATTAAAGTAACACTATTTTAAAGGTTCTCTTCTTCCTCCGGGTCTGAGAGTAAGACAAAGCCTCAGTTAACTACATGTTACCACAAAGAAATACAACTAAATTAGAAGTTGAGAGTTGAATGGTGTTGGGTGCGCAATTGTACTTTGGCCACTTCTAATGAGAGCACTGATGTAACCTTCAATTGAGATTTACTCGTGAGACGCGTCTACACCTCATAAGTGGTTAAGATGACATCACTTCTGTCAACGGGCCAGGGAGGCCAGGTATTTTAAGAGACATGAATGGATGAATGCCATGGAAACTCTGAGACGTTTAGTTACAAAAAAGGGCACTTAAAATACCACCACAGAACTGATAAAAGGACTGATTTCCATCTAAATGACTATTATAATCTATAAATGACAAATCCAGCAATGATGACATTTTTGGTATCTGAATTTATGAAGTCTATTATACTAATATTTCCTTTAAACTCGTTTTTCTTTTTCAAAGTGCTGACAGACCTGAGAAACTGATAGGCCCTGTTAGGTGCTTGGATCTGTCCCCTCGTTTCTTTCGACAGACCTGAGCACCTAATGAGAGCTGGAGAGCTCAATCAGCTGAGGCCCGGAAAAGGGAATGTTTCCCAAATTGCTCCTGGAACAAAATCCCTTCAATTCAAATCACTGTAATATAATCAAATTGGCTAAGGAATACAGCAGGATACTAATTTGGGTCCCATTAGTCAGGATTTAAATAAAGACTGTATCATTTTGCTTCTTATCTTGCCCAAATATTTATATGTCTTTCTCCAGACTAATTATATTGATAATGTCTGACTTTTAAGGAAAATAATAGTAATTTTTTTCTCTTTTGAATCATTTGCCTTTCTGGTTCATAACGGCTCATCTGACCACTTCAACATGAAGAGTCAATAAGAGCAACTGGCGTTATCAACCTGCAGTAGCATTGTGTCTTTAAATGCAAACAAATATGGGAGCAACTGCAGTGCAGTGACAGAGAATGTTTTTCATTCCAGCCTGTTGTGTGCATGCAAACGTTTGCTTTTGTTTGGTCACACTGACGGAAATGATAAGAGAGTGAGAGAGTGAGTCAAAGGTGAGCGTTATCTTACCCTCCTTCCTCCTGAAATCCCTCCAGTTCATCTCTCTGCTCTGCCAGGGTGGACTCCAGGTCCAGGTAGCTTCCATTGTGGGACAGCTGGAGGGCACAGTCATCAGGCTGGACCAGAAGAAGACAAAGTTAAACACCGATCAGCATCTTCGACGCTCTAAAATCACGTTGTCGGCTTCACATGTAAAGAACGCTGCACATTGAGCGAGTATCGAATACCAAGTACAGCTCCTATCCGATCCGTCCAGAACCTACGCAAGGAATCATATTAATCATAATCATAGAAAAAAAGGCAATACTGGTGGTCTATTTTAAAACAAAACTTTGATTCTCTAAATGACAACAATACTGCTCATTTTTGTATGTGTCAATGTTCTTCTGTGGAACATTTAAAGCTATTTTATCAGCTCCATTCAGCACTACAATGAGAAGCAGGGCAAAGTTGGAAGCAGTTTATCTGTCTGATAAACTATCATGACACAAGAGGATTTTGCAGGGGAGGAATGATTTGTCTGGTCGAGAATAATTGTCAACAGCAGAGTGTGGTCGAGGAGTTGAGAAATTAGTTCTGTGTCTGCTCACTTCTCTGGCTGACCTCCGAAGCGGAGATATCAACCTATTTATATTCCGGGTCTGTCAGCTCCGCGGGACAGCGTCTCCAACGGTGAAGCAGAGGACGGGAAAACAAATACCGTTAGCAAAAAGGGCAAACATATGACTCAAGGCTGGAGAGTGGTACAGCTCGGCTCCATCAACAGCCGTGCAATTCTGAAAATATACCGAGCGCGTAGAACATTTGTCTTCTCCTGTTGGCTAACATTGAGGGCTTTTGTAAGATAGCAAAGGCTATGATGCACTGTCATAAATTACCATTTACACAACCCAAAACCAGTGTGCAAGATTTTCTTTCTCATGAATTTCCCATGTGATTTTTAGATTAGCGCGGTTCGATTTCCTACCACCTCTGACGGTGCCTCAAACGAACGTGAAGGCGAAAGGCTGGGAAAGACATTATGGGTCCGACGGCTTTGATCTGTTAAGCCGCTCTGTTTGTATAACTGCACTCAAGCACTTAAAGACCATGTCTTATTTGAGAAGTGAAACAAACGATGTGGTTGGTTAAGATAACTCTTACTCTGTGAGCTGTATTGTTGGTTTTGCATGCACAGTAAAGCAGATCGGTAATAATAGTCGGGGAGATTACAGGGTTGCGCATCTTCATTTCTAGAGACCAGAGATGAGTTGAAGCACAAGCCCTGTGCGGTGCACGTACACAGGAGTTTTAAAGTGCTCAGCAAATCCCGTTGTATATCTAAGGTGATGAGGTGTCACGCTTTAGTTAGATCCTTGTTGATGCTCTTGCAGTGAGGCGGACTGACGGATGAAAAGAGACACAACTTGAGAGAAAGGTAGAGAGGAATGCAAACCAACAGAAAAGATGCTGTACACAAGCAGAGGAGGGAGGCAAGTGCTTCTCCAGATTAAACAGTAAATCCAGGCACTATTATATCAATGGACTGAAAAAAAAACAATGGGCAGTAATGTGAAATGTAGCATGAAGGAGAAGACTATTTGATATACTCTGAAACCAAGAAAAAGTTGTTATTTAACAGAATGTTTGCTTTTTGGCTCCCTAGTGTTTAAATCACACAAATTGATGTCCCCAATGTCCAAAACCATTTTCCCTTGCTTCATGTTGCCTAGTTTTTGTTTTCTATTTTCATATAATGGGTTCTAAATATAATATCGTTTTAATATCAGTTTGGCTTTATTGGAATGGAGGTTTCAGATAAACAGTGTTGCCAAAGCATCAACATTAAAAAAAAGTACACAATAACATTAAACCAGCAATATATTGTCAATTTAACCATCTGGAACAATTTCCAAGTAATCTTTTCTAGCCACTAATCTGTATCTTCAAGGTGTTTAACATATTCACTTCTTATTTTTGTACCAAATAAAACTCTCTTGCTGCTTCTGCAAGAAGAAACCACACCAACCAATGGTATGAATTCACTAAATTGATCCGATTCATTATTACTGTATATTTTTTAATCTTTTTATATTTCACAACTCCCTAAATTGTAAAGTGCTGTTGTAGTTCGTTAAATGGGAGAAATGGAAAAGAATGTTTGTTCTCCTTAATCTTCCCGCCCTTTATCACAACCTGAAATAGACAAAACATTGGGCTGAATTTGCAGCAGTAACCAGTAGTTATATGTGGAACCATGAAATGCTTTTCCCCTCACTAGGTTATGACGCACAGACCAAACGCAGAAAAGTCAAAGTTTACAGGTCTTCCATTAATCATCCATCTACTCATCCACGTATTCCCATATCCATCATCTAACCAGTGGTGCTTCAGGTTTTAATTATATTATAATTATATAATCACCCTGGATTACAAGTGCCAGGTCGATAAACAAAACTGGCCCCTAATCCAGGAGCAGTGCAACCAGATTATCAGCAGCAGAGCTTTGTTGGCCGTCCCCCGCCTGGGACGTGAACCCCCAGTGGCCCGTGAGGGCCGAGTCCAGAGAGGGAACCACAAGTGCTCTGCTCACACACTGAGGTCTGGCCTCTCCCTTCAACCACCATACTGTGGTCCACTCACCAGGCAAGCAGTTGGGACAGAGCTGAGAGCTAAATATAAACCATGCAATTTCCAATTTAAAACTGCTATCTCACTCCAAATTTATTTGGAAAGAGAAAACATACACTATGTGCAAGATGGATACTGAAAACTCAATAGCCTAACGACATTGCCTTTTAAATAGTTTTACAAATACTAATAGATTTTTGTTAGTCAATCAAGGTGAATTACACTTAAAAAGCCTAAAGTTTGTTCGGTGAAGGTGAAGATGTGGTGTGGTATTTCTCTGAAGGCAAGTGATTGACAACGCATTAAAACACACTTGACGCATGAAAGAGAAACCACAACAGTAATCTTCGGTCAAGCGTGCAGAAGATGAGTCTGCTCACCGACGAAGATGCATTCTTTTGAAAGGAGCCGTCTGCTGAGACAACCCGTCAAAACGCTGAGACCAGCAAAACCTCAACTCTGCGTAACAATTCACAAAATAATTCCAAGGAGCTTTGACAGGCACGGAAGTAACTCTTTTACAGCATTTAATTAAACTTCTCATTATAGGACTGCAATCTTTTCCGGAAAAGATGTTGCCCAAAGATGGAAATGAGTGAATGGGGAGAGTCCATTCTCCAGGTCCTGGCCACATTCTCTGTGTCTAGAACATTGCTTTGCAATCACATGCCAGGCCTCAAGACCACCAAGCCGCAAACTACAAAGCAGTGAACGAGAAGAAAGCCGGTGAAGGACTATTGATCTATGGATTTATGATGACATTATAAGTAGATCTGAAACAAGTCCAGCCATTTTTGAAAGAAACACAGTTACTTAGACATCTGTCATTATTTATGACAGAATAAACGTGAGGGGATGACTCGTCATACTTTCCATCCAGAGACCAAAAAGAAAAGGTTGAATATTTGAATCACCATTAAAGCCCTCAACATATTCAACAATGCTGCTACAATGACAATGAATCCAATAATAAAAATACAATTAACATGCCGAAAAAAGTAAAGAAATAGTGTACATTACATTAAACGTTAAATACCGATTCAAAAACATGGTGGCAGCACATTTTCCGAAAGGCGCTTCAAAGCGTGTCTGCTGTCCCGACTGTTCAGTTTTTGATGCACAACAAGCATTTATGGCTCGAATCCACGTTGTTTTAAAACATAATCCTTGGTCATGATGTCTTTTGATGTTTGAACCCCACCAACAGCTCAACGTAATTCATGTTTGACTTTTAAACAGCAGCGCGGCCCGTATGCCATCCCATGCACGAACCCTTGCAACACACGTGTATAAACAACCTCCCCTCCCACACACACGTACAGATCACCCCTCTGGAGACTACAGACTGAAAGTGACTGGAGCAGCCCAGAGACCGCATATGTTAGCGGTTTTGACTCCCTCGACACCACGTGTTAGCAGCGTGCAATTTATACCGGATAGACCTGCACCCGAGAGACAACAGTTTTGCTATCGAATGCATGCGCATGCACGCGCTCACGCCAAAGTCCCCTCTTCAAACTGCTGAGGGTCAGATCTTGAGACCTCAATGTGGGTTTCGGCAGCTCTCTGTCTATGCGGTCCAGCTGGCCTACTGCTAAACTGAGGACACTCCCCGTGCGAAGTACATCAGCTCTTTGTTTGGGTTTTTAATTCTGCCCGCTTCCCTCTCCTCTCTCAGACGGTGGAAAGCGTTGCCGTCGCATCCTGCTGGTCAGAGTGAGATCGGCCGCAGAATGAGAACCAGGCTTGCGGTCATCCACAGCATCCTGAGGCTTCCGTGACTTATCTTACCAGCTCTACTCAAACAAGATGGAGTAGCATTGATCTGACAGAATGAAGGAAGACCCTAATTAACTTTCCATTTACGTGACTTCCCAACCAGATTGAGATAAATGCTTAATAAAAGACTAGGACGGCCCCTTTGCTTTGTTTGAATTTGAAGGTCAGTGGATGAACACACTGTTTGGATTCACTTAGTACAATCGGAAGGCAGAAACTGGCATTTCTCAAAACAATTAGTCTTCAGAGGCCTCTAAAAATAAAAAATAAATGAAAATGGGCTTTGAGTTTACATTTTTTTGACCCTGCATTTCTTGAGGAAACACAAACAGGGCAATTTAGACCATACCAAAGAGCTTAAACTGGCTGTGCAGTTGTAGTTTTTGGGAGGCAAACTGTTGAAACCAAAACAGACACAATGCAGCTGACCAAACACCACAAGGAAGACGTGCAAAACGCATTATGCTTCTAACTAAGGAAATAAGAAGAATATGCCAGTAAGATGCCAAATAATGTGTTGTGTTTCCAACCGGCTTCAGAAGTTGCATTGAGATCAGATGGTTACAAACTCGAATCCCCATTACCCTCTTCGATCCCTCAACAACGGACCAGCTGGGCATTCGACACCAGGCTCTATTTGGGGCGTTAAGGCAAGAGACACCTCATTGAAAGTCGATGAATGTTTAAAAGTGGACAAACAAAGATCATTCATTGTCATTCATTCATTTTCAGTCAACCCCCCATTGCATTATCCTGTTGTATTTATTGATTTTCTCTCACAAAAACAAATAAAGGGCAGAAATGTTATTAAAAGTTTGAAATGCTCTCTCTGAAACTGGCAAATGGATAATAATAGAACCGGTCAAACGGAGAGTATTGGTGCTGTGGTTGAGGTAAACATTAACAGAACCCTGCTGAATAATGGGTTTCTAAATCGTTCTTACATCACTTAACCACCTGATATTCCATGTGATAGAGATATCTTATCTATATGCTTGTCCTTAAAGAATGTTGATGCTCCATCAGCCACTGGATCTATCAACAGTCCATTAGGTTTGTTTACCGGTAACCCCACCAACATGTTCACATAATAATTAATGCAGGTCTTAACTTTCCTCTGAGCTCAAGAGACAATAACAAAATCCGCCGAGAGATTAATAAGTATACTGCATACCTTCTGCGGGGCTTTTAGCAGCCTGTGGACTCCAGCAATCTGATTGATCAGAGGAATATCTTCCCTGAACGTGTACAGAGGTGGCCTGGTGGGCTCGGGGAAGTTGGTGCTGTTAAATGGATCAGTGTCATCTAAGAACTGCACCCTGCACAGAAACGTAGCCATGGTGCATCCATGCAGGACGATTTTGGACAAAATAGTGGATGCGACACCACCTCTGAAAGACAGGAGACCCCCCACTCCCCTGCCCCCTGCCCCCCCCCCCTCGCCTCCCCGGGGCAGCGAACTACCGGCAGGTCTTCTGCAGTAGCGCAGCCCTGCAGCCCTTCTGTTATCCTTGGACCTTCTCCATTCGCTTCACGCCGCGCAGAGGATCAGGACGACACGCGGTCCAGATGTAAAGATCCAGGGTCCCTCATGGAGAGACGCGGAGACGCGCGGGGCGGCGCTATCCGAGGACATTTGCGGGCGTTCCGGGGTGCTGAGGACAGACTGCGCGCACGGGACCGCTTCACTCGGCGTCTGGTCTGTGGGAGCGATGGGAAGCGGATCCCTCCTCCGCCAGAGGACACCGCGGCCAGACCTCAGCCGGCCGGCTCGGCTCACGTTACCGGCGCGACGGCGACCTCCGGCGGCGCAGAGCGGAAGTACAGTCAAAACAACAACAAAGCAAGAAAAGCTGCACCTCGCGGGCAGCGACACAAGGGTGCAACTAAAACGGACCAACGTATGGAAAATATTCATTTCTTCCTATGAATGGAAAAATAACAATTAGAACAAGGGATGGATAATGTAACAATAAACTATGCAATGACAAATACTATTTAAAGAAATATAAATATGATAAAATAACTTTTTAAAGTCTTTGTCACAAACTATATCTCCGAAAACATCTTGTAAAGTACTAATGAAAAGTGAACAAATGATTGACAACATACTTGAATATGAAATGAGGTATTTCATATATTTATTAACTAATTGTGTAATAGTAAACATTCTCTCTCCATGACAAATGTACAAAGCCCAGGTCTGCTGACAGCTATAGGAGTTATGAAAATGTTTTTTTTTGGTAACACGCTGTTAACTGTGTTGTCATTCATTCTCCAAACAAATGTTCTTCTTCTGTCGATCTTAAAACAAGAGGAATAACTGTGCATTTACCTTTTCTCGTTGTAAATTTCTTTCCCAGTTTAAGATTAAAAGAATGCACACCTCTAACTGCTGCTCTGAATAAATCTATTACAGAGGTCCAGTGGACTATTAACATCTCAGCACTGCATCACTACAATACTACAGCGGTCATGAAGTTAAAACTGGCCGATCCTGACTTGGAGGAAAGGATATTATCCAATCAGCAGCTGCACAAGCTGGAAGACGCTGGAGGCCGATCGAAATGGGACAAGAAGACGCGGTACACGCTCACCTGTGTTAGGAATGAATGTCACGTATCAGTACAAGGCATTTTATATGTAGTGTTTTTGGTGAAACGGTCTGATAAGGAACTCAATACATGATACACGTTTTCATGAGTAACTGATGGTCGGTAATTACCGTTGAGTGAAATGACTCAAACAATGTGCAAATAGAAGTATTTTAGGTTATCATGAAACGATTTAAAAGTAGCCACAACATTTTCTCCTGGGCTCCTTATTACTGCTGTGTCATAGAAATCAACTGTTATCGCTCCTGTTATCAAAGTCATATTACACAAGCGCTTTTACTCAAACAAACAAACCATATTGCTCTTAAAAAAAGGCCAACAAGATTAAAAAATCTGATAAAACAAATGACGCCCCTTCGTCCACTGTTACAAGCAGGTAACAATCAACAGTCACCAGTTTCTTCGCTTTTCTTCAGACACAGTGGACAAGGTTTGCTTTATTTAAATAAACTGAAACAAAATGGACAAAGAAGTCATGGACGGAGAAAATGAAGGTTGTGAGCAGACGCAGGTTACAGAGAGACCAAAATGGGACAACAAAGTCCAATATTTGCTAACCTGCATAGGTTTTGCTGTGGGGCTTGGGAATGTGTGGAGATTTCCATATCTGTGTCAAATCTATGGTGGAGGTAAGCATTTCATTTACCGTGTGCTTCGTAATGTAACATAAGAAACGCCTTAAGTAAAGTAGACAGCCACATAAAAACAGTTGTACTTCACTGTGGCACGATAACACAATAGTCACACCTTATTTTGGATAACTACTTTTTGCTTTAGCATTTAATTGACCATTACTCTCTATACTAGCAGACAGGTTCTCAGATATGCAGAAATAACTTTGCTCTGACTTCATGCTGTACGTATCTGTTTTGTCAAGCACACTATTGACTCTGATCACTCAGCTTTTCAAAATATCTGACAATTGTGTTACATTGTGATACTTGGGGGGAGATGCATTGCAGTGGGTCTAACACCTTTGTTTCCTGTTTTTTCGTAGCTGTTTTACTTACTTACTTACTTAAGATAACACAAACTTGGCTACCATACAACATGAATACTTACAACCCATGGATATTTATTAAAAGTTTTCACAACAAAATATACAATAAAGATATTAAATGCAGAGGGAAACCATCGATGTTGCACACACCTGTATGCCAGCTGTTTAGATACTGTATATTGCCAGGATTGAGTGAATGTGACAAAGCTCTGCTGGATGATAATAAAGTGTCCAGTAATCACAAACTGAAAGACTTTCAACTATAAATTTAATGCTGATTTTTAAGTAATAAGCTGAAAGACCGTGGTGTATTGTTTAATTATCAGCTCTATTTTAAAGGGGCGTTTTTGATTCCTTACGCCATTGCCTTGGTGTTTGAGGGACTTCCTCTCCTGCACATGGAATTGGCCATCGGACAACGGCTCCGCCTGGGAAGCGTTGGGGTGTGGAATTCAATCTCCCCTTATCTCGGTGGTTTAGGTAAGAAGGCCTGTTATCAAGAGTGGCGGAGGACGTGTTCAGATGCCCTTTAAAAAATGTCTGTATTGGAAATGTTATTCAAGTTTTTCAAGAAAATGTACTTAACAGCCACCGTACCAGCAAGATGCCAAAGCAGGAATCTATTTAAAAACATAAAGCTGTGTTACACGTCTGTGTGAATAATGTCATTGTGTACACACAGGTGTAGCTTCCATGTTAGTGTCCTTCCTAGTTGGTCTGTTCTACAACATGATCGTGGCCTGGATCCTCTGGTACTTCTTCCACTCCTTTCAGAGTCCACTTCCCTGGAGGGGCTGCCCGTTAAACTTGAATCATACGGGTAATTGTGTTTTAAGCACAATATTAATCAGCAAAAAGTAAGACGTGACGTAAATCATTAATCAATCATGTTGAATATTGTCTTTGATACAGGCTATGTCAGTGAGTGTGAGATGAGCTCACCAGTGAACTACTTTTGGTACCGTGAAACGCTGAATATCACGCCGAGCATTGAGACCAGTGGGTCCTTGCAGTGGTGGCTGGTGCTGTGTCTTGCATCTGCTTGGTGCCTGGTGTACATCTGCTTCATACGTGGAATCGAGACTATTGGAAAGGTAATAATAACCGCAGAGCTCAAAAAGTGTTACATGTATTTGATATATTAAATAATTGCAAAATGTTAGAAGAGAAAAGTGCATAGCGATATAGATCCCTCCAATTTATCCAAATTCAAATTCTGACTTCAACCTTCATTGCTGGCAAATATTCCCTACGCAGTCTCAGCATCAAAACTTTTTCAACAGGCTATTTATGTCACTGCCACCTTTCCATACCTGGTTTTGACCATCTTCTTGGTCCGATCCTTGACACTGGATGGGGCTACAGACGGCTTAATATATCTCTTCACGCCAAAAGTAAGTTTGTCCTTTGTATTGAAATGAAGTCATGACAGAACCGGTTGAGTAAACTGACAGTTATTGTTACATGTATTACAGTGGGAAACGCTGAAAGATCCTAAGGTCTGGTTGGACGCTGCTACTCAGATCTTTTTCTCTTTGTCTTTGGCCTTTGGGGGACTTATTGCTTTTTCCAGCTATAATGTTCAGAAGTAAGCAACACATTGACATTCATGACAGAGAGTATAATGTACAACATGAACTCTTTAAATAAGTAACATCTTTGCAGGAATGATTGTGAGAGAGACGCCCTAATTGTCGGCCTTGTGAACAGTTTTACGTCGCTATACGCAGCGATCCCTATTTTTGCTATTCTGGGATTTAAGGCGAAGGAAAACTACAATGAATGCCAAAATTGGTATGTACCATATAATGTCATTTTAATTTCTGCCATTTACATTAAGCGTGATTTTTATATCATCATACTCAATCATAAACTGTCCCTTTAATATAAAAAATAAATAAATGTTTGTGATTGTTACAACCCTCTCACTTTGGGAGGGTTGCATTAATGTTTTCAAATAGTACAGAAAACTCATTATCTCAAATAATAAATGAGTAAATGATCTTTACTGGTAGCGATGCTTGTAAAAGAAAGAATTGAAGGATTTCTTTTCTGGTTGATTTCAGGAACATACTGACACTGACTAATTCCTTCAGTATTGGGGATAAAAACATAACTGTTGAAAACTATGACGACTGGTTAAACTACCTCAATGCAACTGATCCTTCAGAGGTTGAAAGCCTCAACCTAAAGACTTGCAACCTACAAACCTTCTTGGACCAGGTGCAGCTATTGAAATAACGTTTTCTTTCTGTGACGTTTTGTGAGTGTGCCTGAGATTACATGTGTCAAATCCCACCTGCAGAGCGTCTCGGGCACCGGACTGGCCTTCATCGTGTTTACTGAAGCGGTGATAGAGATGCCAGGCGCTCAGGTGTGGGCGGTGCTCTTCTTCGTCATGCTCTTCAGCCTGGGCCTGTCCTCCATGTTTGGCAATCTGGAGGGTGTCCTGACTCCTCTGCTGGACCTGCACGTGATTCCATCCTGGATTCCAAAGGAAATTTTCACAGGTAAACAGAAAGATCTCCTCACTTGCGTGTGGTGGTTGTAATCATGGCATTTGGGGCACTGACCACATTAAGTTCATATTGTAAACAAAGTTAGGTGAAAAATATGTACTACTTTCTATATTTACCAGTGATGATGAAACTTACACAAAGGTTACATGTGAAATCCCACCTGTTGAGTAACAGTAAATCTGTCTTTTGGTACAATAATTGTGATATGCACCCTGTAGCTTCCTGGTGTAAATTGTATTTCCATGTCTAACTGTGTCTCCACATGTGAACTACACATTGTTAGCATGTCAGACATTTTTTCAGATAGAAATAGCCTTTGAAAAGGTTTTTGTACAGACTGACTTAATTCGATATTAAGCAGCACAATTTGAAGCAAAATCCATTTCCTGTTTTTTTTCCTTGTTTACCTACAGGATTGATTTGCCTCACCTCCTTTTCGGTGGCCCTCATCTTTACTTTGGGCTCTGGAAACTACTGGCTGGAGATTTTCAACAGCTACGTGGGCTCCGTGCCTTTGCTCATCATAGCCTTCTTTGAGATCATCGGTGTGGTTTACGTCTATGGAATAAACAGGTGATGTTTTTATAAACGTCACTAGACTTGCAATTTGAAAACCTATTTGAATGCATTGACGAAGGCGTTTCCCTTTGCCCACAGATTCAGTGACGACATTGAGTGGATGACAGGTCGGAGGCCTAATATCTACTGGCAGGCCACTTGGCGCTTCATCAGTCCGCTCATGCTTCTCGTGGTTTTTGTGGCATACGTTGTAGTTGAGGCTGAACAACGACCAACATATAATACCTGGAATCCAGATTACGTAAGAAAGAGTTTACGCTTTCTCCACAGCGGCACTCTGCAGAACTCAATACATTTGGTGCGCAATAAAAGAAAGACATTAACTTTTCACTCTGTCACCCCTGCAGGTCGACTTCCCCCTCGCTGACGTTCAGCCCTATCCGGGGTGGGTTTTTGCCATCTGTGTGCTCCTATCTGTCCTTCCTGTTGTTTCAATTCCTCTTGTGGCTCTCTACAAATTCTTGGGCTTCCTGCAGGAATACAGAATGAAAATGCGTAACTGAAATCCATATGTAAATTAATTATGTCAGGAAGGAGGTTAAATTACACTTTTTAGCCATTTTATACGGTATTATCATCTACTTGTGGTACATATTCGGGATGTTTTTTTTTTCATCCTTTGTACAGTATGGTACAACACAATTTAATCAGTAACTGTGGTATCAGTATATAAAAAATAAAGCTTTTCTCCTCCGATTCACACAAGCGTATTCGTTTTGGTGAAAGAAATGCAAACACTCTACGGGATCAAATCAACGAAGGATAATATCTCTGAGGAAATATTAACAACAGAATACAAAAGACTAAAACTAAATATCAAGTTTGTGTTAGTATTTGAATTAAGACAAAGAACACAATTCCTTTCCTCTGTTACTGTAATGTTCTAAATGTGAATAAAGTCACATCCTGTTCTGTCTGTGGATTCGCTTTTGATATGTGATATTCTTTCTACCCTCTGTTACTCGCAAGTGAGTGAGCAAGTGTTGCATGTGTCCTTTATCTAACTCTTTTCATGTCAACAGTGCATGTGGGTGTATGACACTAGTAGAGGGGTTCGTGTGTGTGTGTGTGTGTGTGTGTGAGGGTGCATGCATGTGCTCACTGACCATGCGCATGTGTGTATTTTGAGCCATACAAGTTACACAGTTGTCCTTTTTGTGGTGTGGGTGGACACTGATATTGTCCCCCCGGTGTCACATGCTTTGGAATATGCTGGCTGCCTTTGTTGTCCCTCTGCCTGTTCTGCTCTTCTGGCATTTTCATTCAATGGTGCACTTGAACACTGTGATGTTATTAAGCCTTTCAAACTACTACAGTATGAATTCCAGCTCTCAGGAAAGACGAACACCCCAATGTAGGGCACATGGAACAAGACAAAACATCAAGGATTGAGAGCAACACAAGAACCAAGGTGATTACTCAGCCCGCTTTAATTATCGTCTGTTTAAGAGCGCATTTATAGAGCTATGATGATGATGTCACACTAATGCTACTCTTACTGGTATATTGTGTTGTTTGACATGCTTTTTTCCGTTTATCTCATCTGACTTGTTATCCATGGCAGCAATTATCTAAGCCGTATTCAAAGTGTAACTGGTGTGAACAAATTCAGATGAGGAGTATTGAGTACATATACTTTTAAATGTAAACATAATACAGTTGAAGACCCTTTACTAGCAATTCATAGTTCATAAGTACCTGGCATTCTCACTTTTGTTACATAACGTTGCTGGCTAGGAAAAATAAATTGTTTATTTAGTAAGTTAATACAACGTATCCAGGTGTTTATTTTTCCACCCATTTATTAAAGTTTTTTAATAAATGAATAACCAATAATCTCCAAATCGGTCTAACATTCTCGTGGTCATCAACAACAAGTGGGGTAGGCGTATTTAAAAATGATCCCAGCGTTGCAGTGCCCTGCAGTTCTGAAAGACTGTACCATCAACAATGGGGCCAGAGTGCAACAAGTTCAACAATTTTATGACCTATAATCCTTCACTAGGAAATGTCCCGGCAAGCAGACGCCTCCCAATGTGGGGGGGTTGTGGTGGAGTTTCAGTCTAACGACATCAGGGATGCAAGAGCAAATAGAACCAGGAATATACCAGGTGAACTCTACTTCAGTCAAACTAGAAATCGTGTCGTGTGTTTGTAGCAAACATGTGTGCTCATCAAGTTTTGAATGCAATTCTTCCAAAGGTTCAGCTCTTATCTACCTCAAGGGTCCCAAGTTCCTCATCTACGTCAGTGGAGCATTGTCAATGTGGGTAAGAATCATTTCCTGAAGAAACAAATTCCTGGAGAAATAGGCAAAACATTGAAACTTAAATAAATGCAAGGTAGCCCACTTACTGTATGTCTTGTGACTGCATACGTGCAGCACCTCGCAAAACAATAATGATGCACCTCCATGCTGTGTCGAACAGGGGGACCGCATGTGGCACTTTGCAATTTCTGTGTTCCTGATTGAGCTGTACGGCCGTAACCTGCTGTTGACTGCAGTGTTTGGGTTGGTGGTGGCTGGGTCAGTGCTCCTTTTAGGGGCTTTGATTGGAGACTGGGTTGATCGCAATCCCAGGAACAAAGGTATGCAGCAATTTCACCGGATGTGCGAGGTTAAGTCATTCCCTGATTTGAGTCTTTGTTCAAACCGACAATGGCTTTGCTTTAAAAAGGCTCTAATGTAGTGAGAGTCTAAGACTGTTTTTTTTTCTCCTCGATTTAGTTGCACATGCATCTCTTTTCATCCAGAACATCTCAGTGACAGTATGTAGCATCGTGCTCATGTTGGTGTTCTCATACAAGCAAAGGATTGAACAGATCTGGGATGGATGGCTTACTGTGAGTAGACGTCGCATGTTGATCTGCAAACAGAATACTCACCGTGATTATGAAACAGAGGAGTTATTGCTGCTGTTGTTGTTGTTCCCTCTGTCCCGTGTCCCTGTTGTCTCTGCTACTGAGCGTGTGGCTTCTCTGTGCTGTCAAAGTAACATGTTGCATCGCAAAACTTACACAAGGTGGTTTGTTATACGGTGGTGATCGTCCTGGCAGATGTGGCAAACCTTGCAAGCACAGCACTGACCATTGCCATTCAGAGGGACTGGATTGTGGTTATCACAGGCTACAACCGAGGTCACCTTGCTGGTGAGGGGATCAATCGTCTGTTCCTGCGCATGTTCGTTTGCATTGCATGCTTGTCACAACAATGCTTGTGCACAAGACATATTTGCATTACAGATAATCTTTTTTTTAAGCTCTTGCTGATTGTCCCGTAGCGGAAGCACATTAACCTCTGTGTCTTTGGTCCTTCAAAAGGGATGAACGCAACCATGAGGCGGATAGATCAGGTGACTAACATCCTGGCCCCACTAGCAGTGGGACAGGTCATGACCCTGGCCTCCAATGTAGTCGGCTGTGGCTTCATCCTAGGCTGGAACCTTGTGTCTCTCATCGTGGAGTTCTTCTTCTTGTCCCGGGTGTACCGCATCGTCCCCGCTCTATCAGTCAAACCGCCAGTGATGGAGGTGGATCAGGTATATCTGCCGAGTCTGGAGAGGACGATGCCACAAGGTATGGAATGTGTGATTCTTTTTGTGTTTTTTATTAAGATTTTTGACCCCCTCCCCCCAACCCCTGCCCCCTTGCATTTACAGATTTTATGAGAATTACTGAAAATGAAAAAACAAATTGTCAAAATAAGATTGTGAGCTGAGCATTAGGTTAAATTAATGAACAATGCTTTCTTGTAGTTGCACCATTGCTTCAATTCTATTCAAATCACTCTTGCATCAGCCTCTATCACCACTTGTCTCAAGGTCAAGGGCTAAAATATAATGACAGTAATTATTCACTAAATTGAATCAAAATGCTTCAATAGCTTGTCCGGATTGTCCAATAGATATCATTAGAAGTATTGATGTGGGGAATGATTTTCAAAGAAATGTAAAATAATATATATTATACATATATGCAGTGAGCTAAACAGCTTACTAATCACACACTGGTATCATACCCGTGTTTGGTTTTGGCCAATATACAAGCTAAGGTAGTAACAGGACTCTAAAAAGTCAGATATTTGTATTACTAGTCTGTTTCTGAAGGATGACGTGGATTCTATCAACACACAATGGGCCTTTCAAAATGGATTACATTCCTTTTACTTATCAGGGGAAGATAATGCTGCAGAACCACAACCTCTAACCGAAGGGAACTGCAACACAAGCCTGCACATAAAAGAAATCACCAACCTGCCGCTGTGTTTCCGGCGGTTTCGCTGGTTGATGAGCACCTGCAAGGACGGCTGGAGGGCCTACTACCGCCAGCCTGTCTTCCTGGCAGGAATGGGTCTGGCCTTCCTCTACACCACAGTCCTGGGTTTTGACTGCATCACCACCGGCTACGCGTATACTCAGGGCATCAGCGGCTCCCTCCTCAGTCTGCTGATGGGCGTCTCGGCTCTCACAGGGCTGATGGGCACTGTGATGTTCACCAGACTCAGGAAGTCCTACGGCCTGGTTAACACGGGCGTCATCTCAAGCTGCCTCCACCTGGGCTGCTTGCTGCTGTGCGTGTGCTCGGTGTTTGCCCCCGGCAGCCCCATGGATCTTAGCTTGCTGATGCCCTACATCAACTCCTCTACCGAGCTCGGAGGGATGACGAGCCAAAGGCAGAAACACACTTATCCTCTTAGGGGGAGCAGCAATCAGCCGCTGCTGCCAGACCGCTCCTCCATCCACTGGACCAACAATACTGTGCTCTTCGACAACGTGCCCTCTGACACGGCGCCAGAATCGTACGTCTCCATTATCCTTCTCTTCTTGGGCGTCATCACAGCACGAATCGGTGAGTAAAAGGACATCCGGGGCTGACTGGTTTCAATGCACACAAATACAGAAATTAGTATTTATGTAATATTAAACTAAAATACAAGGGAATACTGTCAACTGAAGAGCTTCACCCATACATCGGCATACAAATACTATTAATTTCTAATGAATATATTGGTTTTGGGCGATTAATAAAAAGAAATGGCAGCACAAAAATGGCAAAGACATGATTAAGGTCAATAAGATAGTGTTGAAATTCCATAGTCCATCCACCAGAGAGCGCTGTCAAAAAACTGTAGAATGTCAGAATTCTTTTTTTACAGTAGGTATTCAATCATTTAATCAATGATAAAAAGACAGTTATAAAAACCTCTGTTCCAATCAATTAAATTCACATAAATTACATTTTTGTGTGAAGAGCTGTATAATTGAAGAGCTTTTTTTTTTACTACTGGCTAATTTAATGGCCAGGGCAACTTTTAAAACCCAATGACATGTGTGTTTTAGGTCTGTGGTCCTTCGACCTGACAGTGACCCAGCTCCTGCAGGAGAACATCTGTGAGTCAGAGAGGGGCGTAGTAAACGGTGTGCAGAGCTCCATGAATTACCTGATGGATCTGCTTCACTTCATCATGGTGATCTCTGCTCCACAACCGCACCACTTTGGCATCCTGGTTATCATTTCTGTATTATTCATCACCACTGGGCACACTATGTACTTCCTGTACGCACACAAAGTTAAGAGAAAACGCCGTCACTGCACATAAGGAGCAGTCTCATCGAATCTACTCCCGACTTAGCCATTCGTTTCATCACAACACAGCAAGTGCCTGTCCCACCTCTGTTGCCCTCTTCCTGCCGTAGCAGCATACAAGAACTCAGGTGAAATACAGTGGGAGACGCGCTCTCCCTTTGTGTACATAAGTTGAGGTGGCTTCAGTAAATGCAGCACTGGTACCTCAAGGCGAGACATCCTGGTCTAGTGTACAACAGGACACACACGGGTAGCAGCTCAGGCACCTGCAAACCCTGAAGGATCACTGCATCACCAGCCTGGTAACTTACAGTACTTAGCTTTTTGGATGGGAGGGTGGATGGATGGAGAGCTTCTTCTAACCGTCACTCGGTAAAGAACTGGTGTTGTGAAGAAAATCGAACAGCGATACACGAGAATGGGAACAAGACGAGACAGTAGTGGCATCAATGTTACTGATCCGTCCACTTGGAAATATTCCAGGGTGTCCAAAGACAAACATAAAGGGAACTCAATGTCAGATTGTTTGACTTAGAAAAGAAGATGAATCTGAAAGGCAGTTCCCCCTTTAAGTGGACATAAGTGGAAAGAAATGTATTTCCTTTCCCTGGTTTGTTTCTCTGTGGATGAATCAAGCTGATAATTTGCAGGTAAACCTGGTTTATGCATTAAAACAACAAACATGATCAACTCACGCCATGTACTTTTATCACAAACTATTTTATTCTAACTGCTTGTGTACTTTGATAAATAAAAAAGTAGTTTCCAAACTTTTTTTCCTTCCCATATAAAGAGTGATATTATTAGTTTTATAGGCATCCAAGAGGAAACCAATCTTCATTTTGTGACATGTTTGAAATCCGTGATAAGTCAATAGCAAATGTTGATCACTGCTGTTGGCTGTGATGTATTACACATTGCTTCATTCTTTTTTAGTTCCGATGAACTAAACCCTACCTTACCTCAACTAAGAACATGAACATTGTTGGGAATATCTCTTGGGAATTACTCTCAGCTACTGTGTGTCTTCATATCTCCTTCTTGTACAGTTCGAAACAACATCAAAGTTAAACCTTCTGTCATGCAACCAGCAACACATCTCCATATATTTGTATAATTTCGCTGTTCATTTTCTGTATTGTATTGTATTTTTCAGACTGATTATTATGACAATAAATAAGACTGAAGATGATCTCAAGTATTCTGATCAATTAATACCCAAATCAATATAGGTCCTGTGTAACGTAAAATTGCAATAAATTGGACATCCAAATATGGCTTAAAACTGTGTGTCAATGTAGTCAACGTATTTGATGAAGGCAAACATTTACACAAGGGTATAAGATTTCCTTTATTAGTCCTTGAACCTGCAGTTGAATGAGCAGAACGCTTATATCGTTAATTCATTCATTCATCTATCGGAACCACTAGTTGCAACCGCACAGCTGTAATGCACGTAGGTAGAAACACTTTTTGTGTTACAGAGAAAATGTAAGACGGAAAATAAATCAAAACTTTTACACATAAATAGGGACCGGGGAACGTGCAGCAGCCATATGCAAATGTGAAGGGTTTCTGTGGCCAGTAGAGGTCAATGTCACATTAAATGACCATAGCCGTTTATACAGTATGCGCATTATCACCCTAAAAATAATGCAAAATGTATACTACCTATCTCTACTCTCAGATTATTAATCAATAGTTGGCACCTCCACAGAGTTATTACTATAATGAAAAATAATAATCGCTGGATGACATATGGATGTGGATGGAATAAAAACACACGGGGGACAGCATTCAGAATGGAAGGCCATGGAAATCTACTTTGTGTAGTAGATGAGACATTTTTAATTCCAGCTGGTTGAGACATCTTTGAAGAATACAGAAAACAGCAGTGTTTTCAAAGTTTGGGCTTAACAATAGAAAGGCAGATATCTTTTCCACAGAGGTGTAGATGGGCGTATTCTGTGTAGCTCTTTAAAGTTCCTCAATGCTTTTCATATTGTCCCCACCACGGTGTCCTAAAACCAGCCTCCATGTCTGAAACAACATTACCGGGGATAACATCTCTCCCGTGTGTCATTTTTAGTATAAAACGTCAATAATGCAGAAAACATTGGTAGGATTTATCACAGGTGATGTTATTGCTATCTGCTATGAAGCATCATCTGTCATTTTTATGACAATGTGCAGCTGTTGAATTGCTGAACTCGACTAGATTTTAGTATGGAAAGCATGTACTGCAACATGCTCAGTAGAGTTTCATCACGTTTTACTCTTTCGCAGCGCCGCGGGGCTACAGTAACGGAGTACGGCCCGTGGTCGTCATGGTAGCCCCCCCGGATGAAGACGACATTTTTTTTTAGAGCAAGCTCGCTAACAAGTCTGACTTTAGGCATTCTCACTTTGCAATTCATTGACTTGAGAAAGTGGGTCAGCGGAAGCACATTAAAGCTGGAGTTGTGCTCCTGGCTTTGTTTTGCTCAGAAGGAGCAGGAAGGAAGACGCGTTGCTTTTAGACGTAGGAGAGCCTACTTCTAGACCACAGTAACATACAGTGCAGTGGCCGTGCTTACAATCGAAACGGGATTTAATGAAGATCTTTTTTTTTAATCTCAAACAAAGAAATATTGATTTGCTGAGGACAATTTCATAACACGTACTGTTTTATTTAAAGATCTGTGAGAAGCAAAATGGGGAAGCTTTATCTGCGCCTTCGTATTGAGACTGCAACTAGAATTCATTAATTAATTAACTTTAAAATGGGGGAGTGGACATCTTCCCAATCATTTACTTTGAAATAAGTAAAAGGCATTGACAAATGATGGGTCTCAGTACCACATGAATGAGAAACACCACCAAGAGGGGACCTTTTCTCATTCTGCAGTTTGCTGTATCAGCAGTTTGGAACAGCGGCACAATTGAATGGCGTTGCAAGGACCCAGTCAAGCATCACATTGCTGACAGAGGGGAAAAAGATATAACACTAATAGATAAAGTGTTCATGGGAAGGATTAATGTGCTTGCTCTATACTTTGGTCAATAAATGCAGCACCACGCTGGCGCTTCTGTGACTGCGCTAAGCAGCTGACAGGCTTCATTTAATTAGAAAAAGTCTGACAAGTCGGCGATCTTTAAAAAAAACGGACACTTTGTGCTTGTAAAAGACTAAATACAACAGCTCATGGACACCTCAACAAAGCTTTGCCTGACGCCATTGTTAGAGCTGAAAAAAACAAAAGAACTCGTAAGGTTTTGTTGCTCTGGTTTTCTGGTTCACTGTAACATATTTTTCATAGTGGATATATATATATATATATATATATATATATATATATATATATATATATGCATATATATATATATATAAATACTTATATGCTTTTCGACCCAAGTTCAGTCACCATCCATCTACATCGTTCGGTAGATTGTAGGTTCATAGGTCTGTAATAAAGTTACTGCTGTCACCAGAGCTCTTCACACAGTCTCCTTGGTTTGTGTTAACTGTTAACAGTTTTATTACATTCGTTCTGTAATATTGACATAACTGTGTACTATACTACTACCCTGATGTATTCATTCAAGTTACTCTTAAATGATACAGTTGTGCATGAATGTGCTGATTCTGTGCTCGTGTCTGAACGACTTTAAACCACCACACATACAATGAATCCCCACCCACAGACGCGTTTTACCCTCCAGTGTAATGCACCCTGCCCAATCCTCAATCCACACTCCCTCCTGCTTTTGGGACATTTCAAAACTTCCTTTTTTGGGGCTGTCCAGCTCACCAGATGTTTCCTGGAGCCACCGTGTCCCAAACTCACTCCCCTCCCCACCGGTGAAAAGCAGGCAAGGGATGGAGAGAGAGGGAACCTGTCATCCACTCTCAGTACAGCCGTGCACGCACAGACTTCTGGAGTCCACTTGGTGAAGTCTTACCGCCTGTGACTCCCCCAAATCCAAGCTGACCAAGACATAGGGAATTTATTTTGGCTGCACTGACAGAACCCTCTCTAACACATCTGGAACAAAACATACATTATTCATAGAGTCTTTTTTCAGTAGTAGTCTGAGCTCACAAGCAGCAGTTGTGCAGTTTTACCCGGCGGGCAGCCAGTTGTTTTGCGAGCCTGCGATGTCGTGGGACTGTGGCCTCAGGTACATGTTCTCCGTCTCGCCTGCGTTGCAGCCGGGGAGCACGTGTGTCCTGCGTGACAAGGAGGAACTGTACAGACTGGAGGTGATCCGCAGACTGGCCAAGGATGGCTGCCGCTTGCTGCAGGACCACAAGGGCTCAGAGAGGTCGAGTGAGGTGAGACGCACGACAACACCTTTGCAATTAGAACATTCACTTTCATAATGTTCAGATTACATGAACATCCATGAAAGAAGAAATATATTCAGAAACAGCCAGATTCACAGTCGCAGTGTGAAATGGCGCACTCTTGATGCAGTTCCTTATTGTTATTTAATAACCGTTATCCGTGGCCTCGTTAGAGTGGAAACATCAGTCAAGCCGTTAATTAATAAGTTCTCTTTATAATATTATGAGCCCTTCTCAATTAACCAGCTACTCCGTCCATGCATATTCAGCCCTCAACACCATTTCTCACACTCCCCGTATTGGCGGGCTTTTAATCTGTTTTTTATTGGACTCCCTACATTCCACAGTGTCTCTGCCTTCTCTGAAGATGAATGGTGTCGTTCAGATCTGCACAGACCACAAAGAGTGTCCTTATATTCAACATCTTAATAAAATCAAATTAAATAGAGGTATAGAAGATTTCACACTATATTGTAGAAACATGTGTGTATAATTGCACTGCAGCCATTACATTATCTTGGTCTATCTTAGTCGCAGTGTAATCTATAGCGTACTATTGGAATACAATATACAATACAATACAATTGTCCGTGTAGTGTAGCACCAACCTTGACATTATAAATACTGGTACTAAATGTTCAGTTCGGCCTGCAAACTTTAAAAAGACATTACATCACCTGCTAGGTGGCTGCCAAGGAGAGATCTGATTGGCTGACCATATTGTGGTGCTTAGCTTCTCCCTTCCTGCCTGCTGAGTCTGCGTGCTGAAATGTGTCAACTTTTCCGGCAATTGTTGTTCAAGTGTCCGAACCGACGTGCCAAGACATTGTATGGCTTTAGGGTGGATTCCAGTGCATTGAGTATACAACCTTTTCTGCAAAAGAAAAGGATAGATCGCCTTATCGGTGTTTTTAGTAGATGTAATGACCTTTTGTCTGCGCTAAACCAATGCCAATCTGCGCATGTCGGTGCCGCAAAACTCAACAATATGTGTTTTAGTAAGTTTAGTAATCTTTGTTGTTTTCGTAAGTTTTTCACATCGATTATGTACCAATGTCAGCTGTGTATGTGTCATGTATGTAAATCCGAATATTAATGTCCAGATAAAATGATGCTTAATGCTTAAAAACATAACATTAAAATATAAAGATTATTTGAGATTATCGGCAGTGTTTCTGGATTATATAACGGTTTATAGTAATCCAATGGTGCTAGAATCCATACCAGGAGTAAATTGTGAGTGGTTTATATATATATATATATATATATCTAAGCCTAGATAAGAGCATTAAAATCAGCTTGACTGGCAGACACAGATATACTACATACTATCGGAAGTATCTGAATATGTATGTCATGTATGGGACATTCTGTACTTTTCAGTAAAAAAAACAAAGATCTCGACAGCTAAACACAGTAAACAACTGTATGCATACACCCACTACATTCAAGAGTGGACTATTCAGAATTCATTTTACAGTAAAAGCCCATTAGGTTTAAGGTAAGAGTTTAAGTTTTGTCCGATTACGTACTCACTGTTTTTATGTTACATTTGACACATTTGTAATATCTTACATAACATTATTTCATCAGTCATATTCTATTTTCCTTTGCTCAGAGCATCTAGAACAAAGATTATGTGCAAATATTTTACATCATTTGCATCATTTTTTTTTTGCAGGACATTATTAGAGCTGAACCCGTGAATTTCAGCTAATTACCATTGGAAATAATGCAGTGTGTCTGCATCAAAGGGTTCTTTGACAACATTACTGTCACGTCCCTCTGATGGAACCCAAACGCAGACCAGACCAGATGGGTTCAGGTGAAAACAAAGAGTCTTTATTGACACTGTGCAGGAGTAGTCCAACGTGCAGAATGGCGAGTCAAGGTGAGGTGGTGGGGGTGGAGGCGTCTCCGTGGCCAGGCGAGGTTGACGGGTTCCCAGGTGCAGAACTAGAAAACAGGACAAAAGGCAAGTAAGTGTTTCTCAAGGGGATTCTCGGGATCTCAGTAAGTAGCGGTGGTAGCGAATGCAGGCACACGTACTACTTCGTCGAACAATCCGGCAAGGACTGGATGTCGGTCTCAGCTTAACTAGGGTGGCTAATCAAGATCAGGTGTGTTGGCTTGATTGGCCGCAGGCCTGGAACTCTCCGCCTCTCCACGTTGCTCGGCAACCATGAAAAACAACAGACAATAGGGAAACATGCTCAGGGAGCTGGGGTCGTGACAGTACCCCCCCTCCGACGGACGCCCCCGGGCGGACCACCCGGTGCACCGGGGTGGCGTTGGTGGAACACCCTCAGCAGGTCAGCGTCCAGGATCTGACGCCGCGGAACCCAGCACCTTGCTTCTGGACCATAGCCCCTCCAGTCCACAAGGTACTGGAAACCCCGGCCTCGTCGCCGGGAGTCCATGATGCGTCGCACCGTGTAGGCAGGACCTCCGTCAATCATCCGAGGGGGAGGAGGCCGAGAGGGAGGGGGTAGCAGGGGACTGAGAAGGACCGGCTTGATGCGGGATACATGAAAAGCAGGATGTACCTTGAGAGATTTGGGAAGCCTCAGCCGGACAACTGCCGGGTTGATGACCCTCTCTACCTTAAACGGCCCAATATACTTGGGGTTCAGCTTCTTGGATTCAGTTCGCAGTGGAAGGTCCCGGGTGGCCAACCAGACCTTGTCCCCCACCTTATAGTGGGGTGCGGGGGAACGGCGACGGTTGGCCTGGGCCTGGTACTGACCAGAAGCTCTCAAGAGGGCTGCCCTGGCCTGGTGCCATGTCCGGTGGCAGCGCCGGAAATGAGCCTGGACCGAGGGAACCGCAATCTCCTTCTCCTGCGAGGGGAACAACGGGGGTTGATAGCCGTATAGGCATTGAAAGGGCGACATACCTGTGGCGGCGGTAGGGAGCGTGTTGTGGGCATACTCAGCCCAAGGCAGCCGGGAGGACCAAGTGGTGGGGTTAGAAGAGACCAGGCATCGCAGGGTTGCCTCCATCTTCTGGTTGGCCCTCTCCGCTTGGCCGTTGGACTGGGGGTGGAATCCGGAGGAGAGACTGGCAGTGGCGCCGATGGCAGTGCAGAATGCCTTCCATACCGCCGATGTGAATTGGGGACCTCGGTCGGATACGATGTCCCTCGGCAGACCGTGGATCCTAAAAACCTCCTTGACCAGGATAGCAGCAGTCTGTGTAGCTGAGGGTAGTTTTGGGAGGGGCACGAAGTGTGCAAATTTGCTGAATCTATCAACTACGGTTAGAACAACTGTGTTACCTTCAGATAGGGGAAGACCGGTTACAAAATCCAGAGCCAGGTGGGACCAGGGCCGCCTGGGAATTGGTAGAGGGTGAAGTAGTCCTGCACTGGGTCGATTTGTTCCCTTATTCCGTGCACAGACTGGACAGGCAGCGACAAACCCCTGAGTGTCCTTTCCCATGGCTGGCCACCAGAAGCGTCTGCGCAACAGCGCCATGGTACGGGCCACGCCCGGATGGCAAGCAATCCTCGAGGCGTGTGCCCACTGGAGTACCGCCGATCGAAGGGGTTCGGGCACAAACAAACGACCCGGTGGGCCATTACCTGGACCAGGTTGGCTCCGAAGGGCAGTCTTTACCTCCTCTTCGATCCTCCAGACTACTGCCCCCACCACGAGGCTCCGGGGTAGGATGGTCTCCGTCCTGGCCCTTGTCTCCTCGGTCCTCGCGAATACCCGGGACAGCGCGTCCGCCTTGCCATTCCGGGAGCCTGGTCGATACGTGAGGGAAAAGTTGAAGCGACCAAAAAATAAGGCCCACCTGGCTTGACGTGAGTTGAGACGTTTAGCCGATTGCACGTATGCAAGATTCTTGTGGTCGGTCCAGACGATAAATGGTTGTTCCGCTCCCTCAAGCCAATGGCGCCACTCCTCCAAGGCAAGCTTGACGGCGAGTAGTTCTCTGTTCCCCACGTCGTAGTTTCTCTCTGCTGGGGAAAGACGACGAGAGAGAAAAGCACACGGGTGGAGCTTACCATCGGCAGAGCTACGTTGGGACAGGATGGCGCCTACGCCAACCTCAGAAGCATCCACCTCCACCACGAACTGACGTTTGGGGTCCGGCTGTGTGAGAATGGGTGCCGTGGTGAACCGGTGCTTTAGGTCCCGGAATGCTCTGTCCGCCTCCGGGCTCCAGCAGAAGGGCCTGGCACTGGACGTCAGGGCTGTCAACTGGGCGGCCACCCGGCTGTAGACGCGGATAAACCGGCGGTAGAAATTTGCAAACCCCAGGAACCTTTGGAGTTGCAATCTAGGAACAGGCTGAGGCCAGTCCAGAACCGCCCTCACTTTCCCGGGATCCATCCTCACATGTCCCTCCGAAATAATGTATCCAAGGAATGATGTTGTGTGGGCGTGGAAGTCGCACTTCTCTGCTTTAACGAAGAGGCGATTCTCCAAAAGGCGTTGAAGGACCTGCTGGACATGCTGGGTGTGGATACTGTAGTTCTCCGAGAAGACCAGTATGTCATCCAGGTAGACAAACACAAAACGCCCAATCATGTCGCTAAGTACCTCGTTTATCATCCTCTGGAATACTGCAGGAGCGTTAGTAAGGCCGAATGGCATGACTAGGTACTCGAAATGGCCCATGGGGGTGTTGAACCCAGTCAGCCATTCGTCCCCTTCTTTTATTCGGATGAGGTGATAAGCGTTGCGGAGATCAAGCTTAGTAAACACCGAAGCGCCCTGCAGGGAGTCAAAGGCAGAGTTCATCAAGGGCAGAGGGTACTTGTTCTTGATGGTTATATTATTCAAACCCCGGTAATCAATACAAGGCCGAAGGGACCCATCCTTTTTACCCACAAAGAAGAATCCAGCCCCTAGGGGGGAAGATGAGTGACGAATTAGGCCCGCTGCCAGGGCATCCCTGATGTAGGTCTCCATGGCCTCGCGCTCCGGTCGGGAGATGCTATAGAGGC
This sequence comes from Gasterosteus aculeatus, assembly GCF_964276395.1. NCBI lineage: Eukaryota > Metazoa > Chordata > Actinopteri > Perciformes > Gasterosteidae > Gasterosteus > Gasterosteus aculeatus. The sequence goes on along the minus strand of NC_135707.1, from coordinate 10,673,197 downwards.
GTCCCTTGGGAAAGGTGGCGCCAGGAATCAGGTTGATTGCACAGTCATAGGGTCTGTGAGGAGGAAGGACCAGTGCCTGTTGTTTACTAAAAACCTCACCTACGCTGTGATAAACCGTTGGCACCAGAGTCAAATCCGGGGGGGGGGAAGACACCACCTGGCGGGGGATAGAGTGGGAGCAGGCAGATTTAAGACAGTTAGCATGACAGTGAGTACTCCAACTAGTTACCTTGCCTGTCACCCAATCCAGGGTGGGGTTGTGTTTCCTCAGCCAAGGGTGACCAAGAACCAGGGGCATGTGTGGTGAGGACAGGATGAAGAAGGAGATGTCTTCCGAGTGGTTGCCCGATAACTGCATCTTCACTGGCTCCGTTCTCATGGTTACCCGTGCTAGTAGTCTGCCGTCAAGGGTGGTCGCTTCCCTGGCCTCCGGAAGTTGTTCCTTGGAGAGCCCCAGCTGTTCCACCAGACTAGCATCGATGAAGCTGTCATCTGCGCCAGAGTCAACGAGTGCATTAATCTCCACAGACTGGTCTCTCTTGGTGAGGGTGACAGGAAAAAGGGGTCTGGCACGAGGGGAGGGGGTCTGAGTGGTTTGGCTCGCTAGAAGGCCTCCCAAATTTAGCGAGCCCGGGAGTTTCCCTGGCGCTGAGGACAGGAAGAGATGTAATGGTCCGCACGTCCGCAGTAGAGGCAGCTCCTGGTATCTCGCCGCCGCTGGCGCTCTTCAGTGGACAACCCCTGTCTGCCCACCTGCATTGGTTCAGGGTCAGGCAGTCTCACCTCCCTTGTCTCGCTAAGTGTCGGGCGATTGGGGTGCTCTGTGCCTTGAAAGAAATTGGGTGACCGTGGATGGTTTGGCAATCCCAACAGTCTCTCCCTTCTTCTCTCCCGACATCTGTTATCCACCCGGATGGACAAGGCCACCAGGTCTTCGAGATTCTGTGGCTCAGGATAGGAAATTAACTCGTCCTTCAGTGGCTCGGTCAACCCCTGGTAGAACACTGCCTGTAGGGACTCGTTGTTCCACCCACTCTCTACAGCCAGTGTTCGGAATTCAATCACATATTCTGCCACGCTGCGGTTTCCCTGACGCACAGCGAACAGGCGCTTTGCTGCATCCTTACCCCGGGTGGGGTGATCGAACAGCCTCCTCAGCTCTGCCGTGAATTCCTGGTATGCGGTGGTACAGGGGTCTCGTTGCTCCCAAATAGCCGAAGCCCACTCCAGCGCTTTTCCCCGGAGCAGCCCAATAACAAAGGCTATCTTAGCCTTGTCCGAGTGGTAGGTTTGAGGTTGGAGGTCAAAAACCAGACCGCATTGTAACAAGAAGGATCTGCAACCTCCCAGATCTCCCTCATACCTCTCCGGTGTGGGCACCTTGGGCTCCCGGACCGATGGGGAAACTTCTCCAGCCTCGACCAGGGCTGGGGGTGATGCAGTTGGCGGAGACGCAGCAGGAGCATTTAGCTGGGCCTGAATGGCAGACAGGCTGGCAGATAAGGCTTGTACCGACGACATGATCTCCTGTAGGGCGGTGCTGTGTTGCCCTAACAAATTTCCTTGTAGGGACACCGCATGGCTCACAGAGTCTAGATCCGCTGGGTTCATGGTGGCCGGATTGTTCTGTCACGTCCCTCTGATGGAACCCAAACGCAGACCAGACCAGATGGGTTCAGGTGAAAACAAAGAGTCTTTATTGACACTGTGCAGGAGTAGTCCAACGTGCAGAATGGCGAGTCAAGGTGAGGTGGTGGGGGTGGAGGCGTCTCCGTGGCCAGGCGAGGTTGACGGGTTCCCAGGTGCAGAACTAGAAAACAGGACAAAAGGCAAGTAAGTGTTTCTCAAGGGGATTCTCGGGATCTCAGTAAGTAGCGGTGGTAGCGAATGCAGGCACACGTACTACTTCGTCGAACAATCCGGCAAGGACTGGATGTCGGTCTCAGCTTAACTAGGGTGGCTAATCAAGATCAGGTGTGTTGGCTTGATTGGCCGCAGGCCTGGAACTCTCCGCCTCTCCACGTTGCTCGGCAACCATGAAAAACAACAGACAATAGGGAAACATGCTCAGGGAGCTGGGGTCGTGACAATTACACTAATGTATGAATCTCTGGACTAATTCTTCCTCCATGATGCACACTGATCCTTGAGAGGAATTTAATTCTCTCTGAGAAAAATTCTCAGAGAAAAGACGGGAAAGATTGGCTGCGTCTTTGGGAAGCGGCCTCGTGAGGAGCGTTCGCTCGCCTGCTGACAGCGTCCATGTCGGCGGCGGCGTTGAGCCGAGGTCCCCTCAGGCCAACGGGAGAAACTCTCAATGAGAGCTTCCCCTCGTGGAAGCGTGATTGTGTTTTTTCGGCATGACACTGGTAACCACAAAGCCTGGGGCACACTGAAAAGTAGCCTGGAGCCACATGGGTGGGATCAATAATTCATTGTGTGGAGAGTTGGTTCGCTGCGTGATTTGTAAACAGCACACTGAGAAACTCTGTTAATTATAAACATTAAACTGTTTCTGGGCTCCGTCAGACGAGAACAATGCGTTTGATAAAGCCAAAAGCACTTAGTGAACTTGATAGAGACATATATACCAATCTATTTTTCCCAAAGAACCCGGAAGTTAATCAGTGCAGCCTTTCGTTCATGGAAATGTTCTAGTCTGTTATCACACAGGACTCAACCTTAACAACTTTCGAAGCATTTTTTGAGTACACGGGAGATTGTATTTGATTATATTACGATGAAGAACAAAAAATGAATTTCTTAATTTATAACAGACAGTCAGGGCACTGAATGAAACACCAGCCAACATTGCCATTAATGGTGCATTCATGTATTCATAAGTATGTGTTGTGGCTCAACAGAACGTCCGTTTATGTAAGTTTGTCCGCCAATCACAGATAAGTGTTAATGTGCCAGGAACGAATGCTTCACTGAAGGGGTCCTAGATGCTTCTCTGCAAACGGCAATTAGGGCAGAAAACTGCAGTCACTTCCAGTCTGTCTGCCCGGCTAATTGCACACACAGAGGCTTGTGTGGCATTGACTGATGGCTAAGGAGTGTGTGTTGGGGGGCTTTGGGGGGGGGGGCTGGAGTAGCTGATGCAAGATGCGTGTGCGTGCACCATACAGTGAAGTCCTCATTAAGACTCGGATCTCTGAACCAGACCCTCAATTGTCAAGAATCAGCAATCTGCAGGCTGCAGAGTCTAAATATGGCTGCTAGCTGGATCCCAGTGGAGTAGTCAAATAACAATTTAGTTGAAAAAAAAAGAAATAATCCTTACATTTTGTTTGATTATATTAAGATTTAGTGACTTAGGGGGGAGAAATAAATGGAGAAACAGGGAGAGTTGGAGACGCTTCACGGGGATGAATTCACCAACGTGATCACAAGACAAGTTATGACCATTTATAGATGAAGTCTAAACTTTTAATATTGTGCCGAGTTTTAGCCCTTTGCCATCTTGAACAAGGACTGTCTCTAGATGCTATGGGCTCAACATAGGAATTGGTAATTAAAATTTGAGCGAGTCCCTTATGTTAATCCCTGAATGGGCTCTCCCGATAAGGACTGAATAATGATATATGGAAATTATCTTTCATTTACAGGGCTTGCTTTGACATAGTATTATGATGGAAATCAGTGTTGATTTATGTGAGTGGGGGAGAGAAAAAGGAGGAATCTCCTTGGTGATAACACCCTCCCTCCCTCACCCCTTCTTTCCTGTCCAGCCCCAGAGTGACGAGGCGGTCCGCGTGTGTCTCAGGGAGAGGGGCAACGATGTGCTGGTTCTCCAGAGAATATCATCGGCAACAGCGAGGGGAGGAGGGAGGGTAGAGGCGAGGAACGGGAGGTAAGCCTCTCCATTCGCTGCTTGCTAGATTTCCTCCCTCCCTCTGTTGCTCTCCCTCAGCACTCTCTCTCTCTCTCTCTCTCTCTCTCCGAGCAATGCACAGTCCATGCTTACATCACAACTCCTAACACATGGACGACCACATTAAATACATAGAAGTGAGCAGCACGGGACTGTGAGGCGGACCTCTGCTAGCCGCCTTCCCTATTCAAGTCATTGGGGAGCTTTTGTCAGCCAGCGTCCATAAAGTCCCGGCAGACCTCAGTGTGCTCGAGGGACGGACAGCTGTGGACTCCCGGCTGCGGCAGCTGCAAGTGGATGGATGCATGGACGGACGGGTAAAAGGGGCATGCAGGAGTAACCACGGCAACGTTGCCAGGTGAGAGGACACAGGGACTCTGCAAGGATGGGATCTCAGCCGAAGCCCCCGGACCTGCTGCGGGAGGAGGGCGGGCTGCTGCACGCTGCCTTGGTAGAGCAGGAGGAGGACGAGGAGGACGAGGAGGGCTCCGCTGACAGCAGCAGTGACAGCACCAGCCGGGCAGAGCCGGTGACGATGCCCACCTTTGACGTCCCCTATTTTCGCTACATCGACGATGAGGGAACTGAAGGAGACGAAGGATGGAGCAGCAGCCGCTCCATGTCCTCCATTGAGGAGGACTCGTCCACTGACTCTGTTGTGTCTGACAGGTACATGGTTGTATCGGGGACGCCGGAGAAGATCCTGGAGCACTTGCTCGATGACCTGACACTGGATGACGACCAAGGGACGACACCCACCAAAGAGTCAGGTCAGCATGCATAAGCTTTAAAAACATTCTCATCCGCGTTGACCGAACTGGATGAACACACATTTTTCTTTTGTATTTTATGGAGCAAAAACAAAACAATAGGCGAATAAGTTGGTGAATGGCACCCGGGCAACTTTATAAATACATTGCAAAGATGGTGTGATGATGCTGATAAAAAGTGAAAGGCAGAAATAACTCCCTTACTTTTCATTGCAGTCCCTCCTCTCACCATCCTTCTCTCTCGCAGAGCAGCTACAACAACCTCCCTCTGGGCAACATTACTGGGCTAATCATGTGCATCTATCCCAGAATGGGTCTAAGTTTGTGCCATTTAAAACCCTTTGACAGAGATAGATGTTGCTCATATCCTTTGAGTTATACCGCATCGAACTGGTGCAGTTTAGTCTCACAGCGAGAACAAATGAGCACATTTCCTCTCACCTCAGCAGGTACTCGAAAAATGTGTCACTGTTGCTAAGGCAGAGGAGAGTCAGTTGATTGATTTGAAAAGATGTTATGAGGGGAAATGACGAATCGAGAGCAGTAGCACAGTAAGGAAAGCAGACGAGGAAAGCAAGAGAGAACGGAGAAACACTGTGTAGGGAGAGAAAAGGGGAAACAAGGCGGGAAGAAAAAGGAGAATTTCTTTCTTGTAGATGACAGATGATCTGTCCTCGGGATGGCGACCGGCTGACTCCATACCATCATTCTCAAAAGAAAGTGAATGAAATTGCAACAAAAAAATGTCCCCTGGGACCTGGAAGGATACAATTTAATGCACAAGAGAGTTGTGTTTTATGTTGAACTACATATTTCATTGCTGTATTTATTATTGATAGTAAGGAATCCCTCCAATCAATAACCCCAAAGCTTTTTTACCAAATATCCATTGGGTTCAGTAGGCAATGTGCTGTTTTATGAATCACTCGCTCATCTTCCAATGAGTGTATTGAATTGTAGCCTCCATAGATGCTGCTGACCGACATCCCGGGGTCAAAGGGCCAGAGACCTGAGGAAGACAAGGAATTGACTGAGTCCTAACCAGCAAATGATCCGCACGTGATGTTTAATAGTCCGCCTTGCTTCTCTGCGTGCATACTGAAGCGCCGTATGCTCTTGACTGCTGAGTGTGCCCTTGGAGCTTTAGCTCAGGATCCTTGATTTCATCAAAAAAGAGATTCATTTCAACATCCACCAAGCGTTCTTCTCAGACAGGCAGTCTACATGACTGGTTATTGATGTTGTGTTTATGACTTGCATGCTGTGCAGCACATTAAAAAGCCAATGTCATCTCATGGTGGTAGGACTTGCTTCCATGTTTACTCACAGACAACATTAAGAATGCAGAGGATTTTTCTGCAGAAGATGGCACTTTTCTGGAAGCACCACGGGCATGTTAGCAAATAGTAAGGTTGAAGTATTGCAGTAGTCTAAATACGGTGTGGAACCCTCATGCGATAATGTTTTAATGTTTCCTTCAGTGGGCTAACATTCAGAAGAAGTCACTTTTGCCTTCTTCCTCGTGCCCAATCTCAGTGCAGCTATTGATGCTTGCTGCGTACAAATTCTGCACACTGCTAGCTCCAAAAAACATGGAATGCAACGTTTGTGTTCATAACGAGACTAATTTCCAGCTCTTTTACTGATTCACCATGTGCAGAAATGTTGATGCTCGTATGCAATGACGAAAGCATCTCATGACGTGAACGGATAGAAGATTTTTAATTGCAGACTTTTATAGTAATTTAAGGCAAAGAGGATGTCTTTTGGTGCTTACCGAGAAAATAAGTGACACATTAACGAGCTTATTTCAAAGGCTGCAGTGTTCACTTTCACGAGCACTTATTGAAACGCAAAAGTAAATGGCAGGTGGATTGATTTTTTTGAATGATTTGACGGGAGATTGGCGAAGTGGATCAATACATCCATTCTGAATTCCCTCTGAAAAAGAAGCCAGATGCCTTTTTATGCTTAAGTGCCGGAAAGGCCCATTTGCACTCTACATTTGCTTGTGTGTGACGTCTAGGACTCGCAAATAACTCATAATAAACATTATTTATACACCAAAAACTGTTGGCGGGTCAACGCATCTGCTGCAAAACTGTTAAATCTACCCTGCTTTTCTGTCCTGAGTAACCCCTCCCCAACATGCACAAAAAGCATAATCCTACAGCCTCTTGGGAGTGGCTTATAATATGTTACTCGTGCAAAAGTGCTTTTAATTTAGATGGATTGGGAAAAAGGGTGAGGGAGTAGTCCTTTGTGCGTGCTGAGCTACAGTACATCTTCCATGTGTTGTTTCTTTGGGTTTTTTTGTTAAAGTGCAATACTGTATTCTTTACGGAAGCTACACATGTACAACTGTGCAGCTTCTCGTAAGCAGCTGCTCTGCACAGAATTAACATAATGATTTCAGGGAGTCCTGTGGAGCAGAACGCACACAAAGGCCCTGGGAGGCCAGTGTGAAATTAAAGGGGAGAATTTACAACTGTGGGTAGGAGGCACACTTACAGAGGCGTCCAGACCACGTTGGATTTGTAACGCATTGCGTCTTGGACGTACTGTCCTTCTCTTTCTCTTTACACTCCACAGATGTATTTTAATGCCTTTCATATCATATTATTAAATGCATTTTTAAAGCTCGATCTAATGTCCAAACCATAATTGCTTTCACTTTAACAAGAGTTTTGTGGGAAGAATGGATTCTGTATGTCATTTTGAAAAGAACTAATGTCTTCAATGTGGTGAATAATTAGCAGTTGTTATACCTCGTGAGTTCATTGAATGCTACCTTAACTTCAAAGTGAGGTGGGGAAATGTTTTTAACCAGCTTTGATTTAATCTATTTACAGAAACACGTAGCATGAATAAGCAACATCAGATGGCTTTTTTTTTGTCTGCAAGATAATCACAATGAAAACATAGATTTCATCAGAGGTCAAGAGGCACTCAATAGACACGTTGTTGACTCATCTTCACTGATCGAGCCCGCAATGGCAAATGAGTGAATGAGAAGACAAACAGCAAATTATTGTTTGAGCTTATTGGAGCAAAATGGAACCACAAATCCTCAAGGGGTTCAGTACGAACAATTATCTGAAACTAACTAAGAAGAATAATGTGCCACTGATGGTTTATCACACAGCTCAGCAAACATTGATCAAACAGTTGTCAACTTGAGCGGAGTAGCAGCCCTCCTGCATCCTGTAACACATATAAACCTACACTGTATACCATAGTGTGCGCAGAATTATTCTGATATATTTTACAAGTCAATGAGTAGAAGTTGAAATATTTTGTCAATAACATTGTGTTTCGCCTTTGCAGATATACTTGATGATTTTCTGCTGACCTACCCTGTCTTCATGTCCACCGGTGATTTATGTCAAGCTCTGCTGGGGCAATATCCTTGAACACAGGGGTTATTTTAACAGGAACGTTAATGCAATGATTCACACATTACAACCCTTTTTTTTCGGTGGAAGCAACATGCAGACGTAGATGTTTTATCGAGTCATGGCTGCTCCACTTCACTCAAATGTGTTCATCCAACTGTCTCCCGCGCTGCCCGTTCTTAAATCAACATCATCGCTTCATGCTGCTTGCATTTGGCGTCAGCAAATACACGCTCTCCATCTGTGCCGAAGCCTTAACCGAAAACCCACCTATTGCACCAAGAGATACAGAGGGAAAGAGGACAGGAAAGAGGCTCTGGAGAGGAAACGGAAAGTTCTGCACCTGGTATCACAGTGGATGTCCCTCTGCAGAGGCTTCCTGCGGGAGGACGAGCATGTCAAACTGTTCACAAAGGTAGGCAACATGATGTACTAGGAAAAGAGTGGAAATTGGCTTTGAGATGAACTTGAACCTGGCAGAAATAAAAAATGGTAATTTCCTTCCAGACTTTGTATCGCTACGTGTTGGATGATCTCTATGAGCACCCGTTCCTGGAGAAGGATGTGAGGGAACTGCAGAAACTGTACCAGCTGCATCGCAGACAGTGAGTGACTGTATGACTTACTTAATCATCAAAGTCTTTAGGAAAGGGGTGATTCAAGACTTTAATCGTGTACATCATCTATAAAGACTGATGCATGTATTGACATTGAGTCTGAGTGTGTACAAGACTGACTACAGCTATTTTGGCTGGAGGTCTGGAGGAATCAGAGGCACTAGCTGGTCTCTGAGTGGAAAGAAAGAGCTGATTCTCTGTCTGCCTTTATTCATCTTCTCATCAATGAATACATTCAGAGACTCAAGAGTAATCGTTGAGTTGTTATGCACAGAAATATTAATGTATTTATCTTCAATCTCCTAAATCAAGGAAATACAGGAATTTTTTGAATTAATGACGAGCTGTGAAATGTACAGAAGACCTGACGGGCCAATTATTTTAAATAATCCAATTTTAAAAAACGCTGTTTTCTCCCCTGTGTTTATGACTTAATAAAAGGTTAAACGTTTTGCTGGATAATCTTGCTAATGTTCCCATTTGCTACATTTCTTTTTTTTCAGGAGACAATGAAGGATCTTGACCAAAATCATTTAAAAAAATTCACAAAACCTGTGTTTACTGTAACAATTTTATATCATATTTTACAACAATTTGTTTTTTCTCACTTACATCTCAGAGCTTCAGTACAATTAGTATGGATTTACTTCCATACAGATACCGTAGACATTGTGGTATCAGCTGCAACATTGATCTTCATAAGCGTAATGTGTACCGAGCATAACTAATCCACATAATATTAACATTTACCTTTCTGCCATCAGTTAGATTCATTCAGTCATGACGTGCCGCCAATATAGTTTTTAGTGGTGGAGCAAGACTTTGAGTTGCAATATGAGAAAAACGTGGTTTGATGCATCACTAACAAGCATACAGATGGACATTTTAGAGAAAACACATTTTGTCTTTCTTTGATGCAAATTGGATCCAAATGCTACACAGCCACAAAATAATGAATACATGTCAAAAAGAGACGATAATAATAATAACCAAAAAGGTGTAGGCTGAAGTCAAACAGTAGCTAATTATATCCAGCCTTCACTCATCAAATTAGATTTATTCACCGTTGCATTGGACAACGAGTTTGCTTTTTAAATAATTCATGAATAGACAAGTGCTTTTTGAACACTGTGTGCATAATATATGAACTGTACGCTAAACACACATAAACAAATGTCTTCATCAACATTCAACTGAGGTTTAAACATTGGGCCCGTTTTGTGATTATTACAGTCGAGCTGTTACTTAGCAACAATTTCCATGTATTTTAAAAGTAAGCGTGGGATTTCTCTCGGACATTACAGCGTGAACACCCCCCCCTGTCACCAGACACATTACCACTCCTCCTTCCCTCCGATCAGATCTCCTCCCCCGGGACGCTCCGACCTGCCACCTATTGGAAACCAGTGCGGATAATTCAAGCTGACGCTGCTGCCATTATCCGGCTGCTTTAATCATGTTTATATGCAGGGAGGGAGATCCACACCCGCCCCCTTAAAGCAGAGAGCAGTGGACTTTGTGAGGGTGTTACTATCTGACATACTCTACTATTTATAAGCTTTTCACCATCAGCCCCCCCCTCCTCTCCTTTGTGGCAATCTGCTGCCCATTTAGAAGCCTAAACGTGTTGAAAAGCCGTTGCACAATAGAAAGCTAAAGTCACTTGTCTCTAAATGCGTACGAATCATATACCACTTGTTCTCTTCCACTTACTCATCTTGTGCCGTTATAATTCCCAGAGTTCGTGCACCTTTTTTTTTTTTCCTTAGGAGCAAGAGTGAATTAGATCACACGTTCTGTTTGGTCAATACAGTGGTAATCAGGTTTTTCATTAGTGCGAGACTTCCATCCCCGAGGGCGGCTTTGTGCCAACACGCCCATTGTGAGGCAGCGCCCAGTAAAGCTGAGGGATGATAATGGACACGGGGACATCCATCACGCTGGCCGGGAGTGAGCGATGTGAATGAGTTGATTCAATGAAGAGATCACATCGGAAGGGCTAAAATCTACAAAGCACTCCAATTTTCTTTGACTCAGACCTTAAATAATGAACCAAACGCCGGCGAGGAGCATTTATGCACGTTCACTTCACCTTGATTATATAGACTTGGTGAAGTGGTTTTTGTACTTGATATGGCCGCAGCTTAAGGAAAATCCCCCCCAAATCGTTCAGTTACTGATGTCAATCTTCTTCCTTTTCCAGGGCGGTGGATGAATATTCTCCTCAAAGAAAGGTGAGCGAGGTTATTGTGCTTGTTCTCTCTTTTACGACACCAAGACAGAAAGAATGTTGTTGGATACTTTGAACACTTCCCACTCTGACGTGCTGGATTGGCCGCTGGGAGCAATTGTCCTCACGTTTCCTGCTCATGACATTGCTCTGTTGTTTTAGCCAAAAGGCCGCGGTGTTGCAACATGAATCTACGTGAAAATCCACACGTTTCCCTTCTTGCAGGGCAAAGCACTTTTCCACCAGCTGAGTTTGAAAGAGAACAGTCTCCAGTCAAGAGGCACGCAGGGGGAGACCAAGGCAGGTAGGTCGGGGAGAGGTGGTGTCCTACACACATGCCTCCCATCAAACGTTGATTCCAAAGTTTAGTTTGAACGGGACAACAACGCAAGTGTGTTTCCAGTTAAACACAAATGTTCCCGAGTCGTGCCGTGTGAATTCACTTTGTCTTATTGGGATTCTTTTTTTCTTATTTTAAAGAGCAGATTCACCCAATTTAAAGCAAACGGTTACATTTCATGGTATCGGGCCATAAACAGTCTCAACTGTATCTGCTGAGGTTTGTAGATTTCCACATTCTCCACAGATTCTTTTCCCTAATCGAGAAAAAATCCATTCTAAATCTATTATCAAACATTAATGCCGCTCTACACAGATGACCCCAGGGCTATTCTAAATCAGGTGCTTTCCCCCAGGTCACCTTATTAATGAGTGGCAGGCTTGTAATGTCATGCGGCAGTGTGAGAGATGACCGTCGAGATCTAATTGTTTGGTTTCTTATTGGCTGAATTGTGGTTGCTAAAAGGTCCGAATTCCCTGCTCGACTCTGTGTCTGATGCAGTAACCTGCAGTAACGTTTTACGGCAGCTCTCACATCTAAAAGGCAATTCCCAAGGTCATTGAAATTTAGACTATTTGAAAATGTCCAAAGAAATTTGCACCGGTCAAATACAAAGCGATTCCTGCATTATTAGCTGTGTCTTTGGTGCAATTCATAATTCATGACTTCGGCAACTGAGGACTGATTTGTCTATTTTTACATAACGAGGCTGTCACGCTCAGTCTGCCGCGTGCGATGGAAGCTCGGAGCCGCAGGGGTTCATAGTTGATGTGAACAGGGATCTGGGAGAGGTGTTAACTGGAAAAACACGCCCGTTGGCCAGGCCGCACGCCACGTGAGCGCTGTGAATCCTACGTTTTTTTCCGTTACTCAAAACCATATTTTCTCTACGTGGCAGCGCTGTGTCACGTGTACGTCACCATGGACTCGTTCCTAAGCATGAGGGCCCATGCAGGGATGGTGGCTGAGGAGCTGCTGCAGGCGGTGGCAGAAAGGATGGAGGTCCCACTGGAGAAACTGGTGCTACTGGCTGTCACCTACAACGGAGGTAATCAGCATTCTAACTAACCGTCTAAGGACATGTTAACCACCACTCATTGCAACCCTGTACTGCACTGCGAATGGTGGGAATCTGAACAGAAAGGGAGAATTGGCTTCCGTTTTTCTCACTTTTGATGTGTGAGGAAAATGGTGGATTGAGAAACATGTTTTAGATATTTAGCGCTTGTACAAAAAAACTTTCTGTTCAACATTATAAGAACATCATGCATCAGTTTATATGACTTTAAATGATGATAGTAATATAATAACAATAATATACTAGTCAACACTAGTACTTGATTCCTCACGGTATTTTATACTATATAATACTATCACAGAGCTGACCTACATATTTCCCCCGTGACAACAGCTCAAAGGGAGAAGCATTCACACTTCACTAATGTAAAGTCTGCATCTATTATCAGCAAGTGAAGGCCACTCCAAGTGGCGCCTGCAGCAAGTCTTATCTCGCTCTACCAGTGGCTGCTTACACGCCACAAACATTCTGCTATTTGTGATCCGTTTTCTCCCCTGCAGGTAGACACCTCCTGCAGCCTCAGGACAGAGTCTTCTCCGATTCTTTACGACCGGTTGGGAGACTGCATGTGTGCAGGAAGGACCTGGGTGAGGTCTTGGTAAGAATACGACTGCAATATGTCGCTTTCACTTAAACATACATTCCAAAATAATGTTCGCTGTTAGTCTCAGTACATCAACTCAGAGGCGACGCACAAGACAACATGCGGCATTGTGGTGTTGTTGTATATTTCTTCAAAACTCCACTGCAGAAATGTGGTTTGATGTCTAAAGAGAAACTGGCCGTGTTTTTTCTTGTTTAGAACCCGTTCACAGACAACTCGGAGCTGCAACAGAGAACGGCCCGCATGCTCAGTATAAACACGTGGGACGTGGCCGTTGCTCTCACCGACTTTGACTGGACCATCTTTGAATCAATACACGAGGTTTGTACTTTATAGCACTATAACAGCCCAGATCTCTTCATCATGGACCTTCTCCACCAAACCAAAATGTTTCTTTTCTTTTTTTTTTACAGCAAGAACTCGTCTATTTCACCTTCAGCCGCCATAGCAGCAGCAGCCACACCGTGGCGTTGGAGCTGCTGCTGCAGCGCTGCAATGAAGTCCAGCTATGGGTGATGACTGAGGTGCTGCTGTGCTCGGCGCTCTGCAAAAGGGTCCAACTCATCAAGAAGTTCATCAAGATCGCCGCGCAGTCAGTAGCTTCATGCACGGCGTTCCTTCATTTTCATTTATTGGAGTCAATGATATACACTTGCTTTTGACACTGAGGGCCTCCACCACAGCGTCTCAGCTCCAAAATATAGGTGGCAGGAAACGTTCAGACTTGCATGGGGATGCTGCTCCCTCTAGTGGCAGATCAATAAACTGCATCTGCTCTTGTGCTGGGGAGCTTTCCCTTGCAAGCGACCGACTCGTGTGCTCCTTGATCTTTTACAGCTGCAAAGCACAAAGGAATCTCAACTGTTTCTTTGCCATCATAATGGGTCTGAACACTGCAGCCGTTAGCCGCCTCGGTCAAACGTGGGAGGTAAGGATGTGCTTCTCTCAGTCCTTTCATCTGTGCTAACTATTAGGTAGTAGTAGTAGTAGTAGTAGTAGTAGTAGTAGTAGTAGTAGTATCTGATATCCTGTTGCTGTTTCTGCAGAAAATTCCTGGGAAATTCAAAAGGCTGTTTGCGGAGCTGGAAACGATTACAGTGAGTATTTATTCACAGGCACAGAGTGCATCCGATACTGCCTGTATGCATCTGTTGTGCTGGAAAAAAAACACATGGCATGAATCTAATGGAACAGGAAAAACAAACCTTTTGCTTAAGCAACTAAGACATGAAGCAATCACTGTGTGTTCTAGAAGATCATTGGTCTCTTGTGATGCCATAATTCCACAAACAAAGCGTGCACGCACGGACACACACACATTCATCCCCGCAGGATTACTCATTCATTTTGAAAATATCTTCGCAGGATCCCTCGCTGAACCACAAGGCCTACAGGGACTCCTTCAAGAAGATGAAGGCGCCCAAGATCCCATTCCCTCCTCTGCTGCTGAAAGGTGCGTTCTTACCCATAACCTGGTCAAACTATGGCCGGGGTGGGTGGGTGGGGGGCAGATTTCCCTTCGGCAGATTGCATACATTTTCCCTCAAATACTTGTTCCTTGAAAACTAACATAATGTTTAATGGGTTTTAGATATTACGTTCATTCATGAAGGCAACAAGACGTTTCACGACAACATGGTCAATTTCGAAAAGCTGGTGAGTCTATGAACCCTTTATAGTTCTTCACAGAAAACATACGGTTGTGCTGAATTAGTTAATGTTTAGTGAATCATGTGTCCATCTTTATTTCCAGCACATGATAGCAGACACACTGCGTCTCATCCGGCAGTGTCAGAAAGATCACATGGGTCAGTAATCCCTCTTTCCTCATTTCATAAGATAAACCAACATTTGATCAGTGCGAATGAACAAATCTATGGACACAATCGGACAAAACTACACTGTCTCCATATAGTTTAAACCAGTTTAAATGTCCTCACCATAAAAGGTCCACAATCCATTTTCCTTTTGTTCAAAAACTCTTTTGGCTGGGACTATCTTCATGTCATATATACAAAGAATAAGTGGTTCTAATATCCGTTTCATTATGATTGCATTTTACTATTTTTCACAAGGCCATGGTATGAATATGTTCAGATTTAGCGTGCGTACCGTGTACAGTGGTTGTGCAGTGGTTGTCCTGGATGCTGGTGGCCTCGCCTGGAGGTAACCCATCTTCTCTCCCAGTAGGTAACGGCATCACCCAGAAGAGCAGCTCAGAAGTGAGAGCCTACATCGATTACCTGCATATCATCGACAATCAGCAGACTCTGTTTGAACTGTCACACGGGCTGGAGCCTCGTGCTTAGAGAGCCGCTCTCACCGGCCTCCCCCACATGTCAGCCATACTGTTGGACTGCCGAGAACACCATCTGTCACTGTCTCATCTGTCTCTCAGGACTCACTCAGCAGTCAGAGAGACGGTGCAGGATCCCGGGCCGACCACAGGAGGGAGCCGCTCAATCAGGAAACCCTCACCAGGGGATTGGGGAATAAGCAGAAAAGAGTCAGATGCATAAAACGTTTGCATAGATTTACAAATGTGTCAGTGGTACAGAACACCTGAAAGCACTGTTTGTTCCAATGACTTGTGTTGACTGGCGTTAAGAAGAAATATGTACCTGTGGCTGCTTTTACTGGAATGTCCCAAAGACATCACAGGTGTTCTTACAATGACGCAACAGCTCCCCCCTGTGGAGCATAAGCACCCTGCAGTAAGAGATTGATAGCAGGTTAAATGCTCCCCCCACCCAATATATAAACCCACAGGAAATGAATGTTAATGAAAAACGAAGTGTTAAATATTCAACATTGTTATATACATTGATTTTCTATTTTTACATTGCAGACTTCTCGTACCATAAAGAAGCTCGATTGTTTAACCATGGAGCCTGTTAGACGAGGCAATTCAACACAGCGTTCCGCAAAAGTTGTTTGCTGTTGTAATCACCATGTTAGTCCCGAAGAACTTAAAAAAGAATCCCCTATTCTAAATAATTAAAATTGCTCGTCCTTGTAAAAGCATAAGGAGCTCCATCTGGTTGAGCTGTGGACAATCAATTAAAATGAAGCAGACGCCACCTAATGATACAGCAGTATTGGTCTCTAAAGGCATTTTGTCACCCAGATCGTGTTTGATTAGTTGAGGTTGTCTACTCCACCAGATTAGTATTTGAAAAACTCAGCAACAGCCTTTCCAAAAGAAAACTAAGACCTGGTGAATCACAACTAGCGACGAGGCTGTTGAGCGAACGTCCCTCTTTTATCCTCAGTAGATATTGAAGGAGAAAATTACGTTTTTTGTGCTTTGGAGTGAACGGTTTCATCAAGTAAAGTGCAATAGAGAAAACAAGTATTATAGCACCTTATACACAAAGGAGAGAAAGAAAAATAGAGGCCATTTAATTATGTAGAGGGTGCATCAACGATCCTGTACTCAACTCTATAGTTTGTAGTTATAGAAGATACAGTACAGTATTTATTTATTTAGATCTGTCAACTGAAAACTTTCACTTTGCCCTGAGTTTAGAAGTGGTGCAATAGAAATGTGAATTACATTCTTTAAATTTCATTTCTACATTTAAAGCCTTCAGTAAACATCGAGAAAAACACTTTGATAGACAGATATTATATACCTACATCAATGTACTTTGTCTGTACGTGTGTGTGTGTGTGTGTGTGTGTCGACATTCAGGATAAGGGTATTAATTTATTCCAGAATTATTTATTTGTCCTAGAGTAATTCCTTTATTACTTCAGTTTGATTTAATGGTTTTTGTACGCAGCATTTGGCTGGTCTGCATGATATGGCAAACCGTGGATTGACCAGCAGTGTCAACTGTGCATGCAATAAAATATCTTCCATCATCATAAGTCGGTTATTTAAAAAAGATATAGACAACTGATTTTATACCAACACAAACAAAAAATAAGGGCCATTGAGTGCAGAAGAGTAACAGATCATCTCAATCTCCATTGACGCCTTCCTGCCTCTCTGTTGACCTGCGCCGTATTTCACTTGACCAGAAGTTGCTTCTCATACAATCAGTGAGCTGCTGATGCTAAAATTGTGCAGTCTCTGCAGAACATTTTGGATCACGAAAACATCGGCACACACAATGTCTTTCTGGAATACCGCGAGGCGGAGGTGTGACCCGGATGCCCTTACTGACTTTTACCAGGTGTCCTGCTTGGCCTTTAACATGACTATCTGTGGAACGACCCCCGCTGCGCCGGGGCCCCTCGTACCCTGCCATTTCCTCCCCAACACTGCCGGCGCTGTATCATTTCCCTGTCACCAAATGACTGGCTGGCTTCTGTGGCGTGCTAATGAGAGGAAGAGAGGGCAGATGAAGAGAAACTACAGGAAGGCCGGTTCTTCATTTCCCCCCCCGTGCAATACAATACACAGAATCAATCCTCCGACCTCTACATGACTGACTGAGAAATTAAGAGCAACACAGCAGTTATTAGCGTTGGAGAAAGACTCATTCGAGAAGAGTGCGGATTTCAATCCAAAACAAGAACGGTTGCAATTTGTACATCATATGTCACTTGTTTATCTTAGCAGATAATTTATACATATGTATAAGGCATCTGCCCTGTCTCAGATTTCCGCTAATATCCAAAGATCCCCTTTCAGACACACTGCGTTTTTTTATGTTGACAATAATGGACACTCCAAAAACACATTAAAAAGATTGTTTTGAACGAATAAATGGTAAATGAAGGTTATACACACACACACACACACACACACACACACACACGTTCAGTTGTTATATATCCTTTCCATGGTTGCACAGAATTCTATCCGAGCACCCAAATATTTGATTCAATTATTTCCCCCCAGTGTTGTTCTGTGCACCCCCAATATTTTACCAAAGCTGTGACACATTAGGGACTTAACAGCACATAAATGATGCACATCTCATTCAGTACGCATAGATTATCAGAGTCAAACCTTACTCTGAACATCTCAGTTTTCATCGACATCTGTTTAAAAGAGATACAATTTTAGTTTCTTCAGAGTCAAAGTTTCAGGTTTTATTGTATTTATATCAAGTCAATCAGATGAGTGCAGACTGATACAGGATGGGTCATCTAATGTGTTGCTCTCTTCTAGAAAGCGATCAGTATCTTTGAAGAGGCTTCTCCAACAGGCCTGGCTGAATGAATTACACCCGTCTGTTAGTATTCTGCCTCTGCCGTACAAAAGGTCAATGTCAAATGCACCTCATTTAAAAGTCAATAGCGGCCGTGCACATCATCTCCTGGGAATTCTGTCCGGGAACCCTCCAGACGGCATTGTGTATCATTCAGTTAGAAGAGGGCAGCCGGGGAGCCTTTTTAATCTTGACCTTCCAATAAAATATGCTCCCTTTCCAGAATTACATGGTCTAAAATAGAGACATAAGCTCCCAACAAATCACGACCAGACTGAACCGTCTCATGGGAAAGGTTCAACCGTGTCGGACACAGACACAACAGGTTCAGCACCGGCTGAACATGCGTCTGCACTCCCTTAATTCCGTTATCTTCATATCTAAAACACACACACACAACAATGTTAGTATTCATATGTATGAAACAAATGAGCAACAATACGTTTATTGCAATTAATTATTAAAAAATAAACATATCTGTTCCATTAGTAATAATAAGAAAAGTTTGATAAAAAAAACTAAATAAATACAATAAATGAGTCAATTATATTAAGATGGGAAAATAGTGGTCCTCTAATAAACGTTTTAGCACTATTTGCAGAATACGGTCAGTAGATATTTAAAAGCTGTTGATATCTACCGGTATTGACAATAACCATGAAAATAAAAAAATAAAATATTCATATCATGTTTACACTGCACGATAATGTCCCACATAGAAATTCAGTTTTCAAAACTCAATTAACCAGGTTAAAGTAAAAGTTTCATAGAGTTAGTTAGAGTTAAAACTGGTATTTTAAAAGTGTCCTTGGACACATAGTTTTGGCAACAATGATAGTGTGGTGACAATGTAACATCCTGTCAGCCCTCGGTGGATATTACAAATACCTCCTCCTCCTCCTCTAATGTCTCATACAGACAGTAACAGTGCGACTCCGGCTGCGATCCACTTGGCAGGAGGCTGCTTGGTTCGGAGGTGGAGGCTGCATACGTATGAGGGCCCACGCTGCTTAGTGGAGTAAACTGGACACTCGTAAGTGTTCTTGAGCTGCTGCTCATCAGCTGGCACGGCTCGGACAAACAGCACCGGCATGGCGGGAGTCAGATCCCTCAAAACCGCCTCGGAGATGACTCCCGCCTGGGTGTCCCAACGTGCTCCTGAGACACACGAGGATGACTCCATTAGATTCTTCTTTTAACAACAAGGGTTTCAAATGTAACCTAATTGAGCAACGCAGGACGCATTGGAGGTTTGATGGAATTATTCTCACCTTCCATGAAGAGCCCGTGGATATAGGCCCCCTCCCGGGGTGGATGTCCATAGTCGTCTTTTGTCTTCTTTGTTACATCCACAGTCAGAGTCATCTTCTCCAGGGCCCACTGATTCTTACGAGCAATACTCTGCATAACAGCTGGGGGGGGGTGAGGGGGGACATGTTAATACATCTGCTGGCTCTGGTGCACATGTCATCTAAATCATGTGCCTTTTTGGTTCCAGGGTTGTGTTCTCACCAGTCAGGAAGGACTGTGGGTAGAAGAGTCCTGAGAGCCAAACAACTGCAGGAAGAACCAAGTCTCGAGTCCAGCTGTCCAACTCTCGACAGCTACACATTAGATCATTAAACCTTGATTAAACAAATAAACAATTAGTAACATAGCATGGCATTGCTTGAAACCTTTATGATAAGTCAGTGTTTTAGGATAGGTTTTAAAACACAGCAAACATAACTAACGTAATTAAAGGCCAAGTTGAGCAAATATAGGGGATCATTAGAAAGGGGCGGCTACCAATGGGCCAGTGTCTTAGTGGAGGGGTAAGCCAGTCTGGTCCAGGAATCAGGAACGCAGTCTTTGAACAGGGCTGACTGCAGCGTCTCCATACTGGAGGAGATGGTGAGTTCTCCCTGTGGAAGAACAAATCCTTAGCTTGATATCTTGATAAAGAACGTGCGTTTTATTCATCTCTACCTAACAGTAGACTGCACCTTCAGGCCAAGATCCAGCACATTAAGGGACTTCCTTATTTCTGCTAGCAGAAGATTCATGCGTTCACACTCCTGGAAACAGACTAAAATGTACGGGCTTCGCTCTGTAGTCTTTGCAGTTATCTCGGCCATGTTATACTCCTCAGGAAGCTTGTCCAGGAGATCTTGAATGACAGACTTGACCTGATGAATAAAATATGCAAAGTTAGGTAATTTACGTTGGCAGGTTTATGTATCAGCTGCTTTTTGCTCACAGTAATGATTCTTTCTGCCTCCACACCTTCTCCTCTGTGCCCTGCGCTGCGCCTTCCCCTCTGGAGGCTTCCTGTGGCTGCAGCTCCAGAAGAGTCCTTAGCAGGTTGTCTGAAGTGACAGTGAGGCACTTGAGCTCGGCATTTGGGTGCAGACCATACAGAGTGGGGTTCTCAGGTGGGACGTGCTCGTCGACATAACTGTGGTAACCGCTGTAGTCCATGAACGGAGGCGATAGGAACCCAGGACACAGAAAGAGCTCCCCTTCAAACTAGGAATTGAAATATTGAGAACGCAAAAGATGCAAATAAGTACACAATTTGAGGTAAAGAAAATCAAATTTTTAATTTGTTGGGATTTCATTCATCTGGAAAATTCAACAATAAAATGAAAATTGTATTCTATTGCAATAGTTGTGTTGACATCAAACGCAAAAAAAAATGGATGGATTGCTCTTGCATAGCAACATGGACGCTAACTTACCATTTTTGGATGCATGAACTCTTGTAGATAAGTCTGGCACAGTCTTCTATCCCAGCCATCTGTAATGTGTCCGCCATACATGATCTCCCCAAAAAGATAACGCAGGTCCTCCCAGGGCACCTGCATGGACTATAATACGTGTAGTCTGTAGACTGATATGCAAATGCAAATGAAAGAACAATGTGGTATTTAAACAATTAGGAGGGTATCAACTAAGAAGACAAATTCTGTTGAATTACTTATTTCTGTCCATTTGTCTTTTCTAACTTAAAGCAACGACTACATGATCTCATCCCAAATGATCTGTATTATGATGATACCAGGAGGGAAATTGAACAAAATTACGTTTCTTTACACTCGCTGATCTAGTGGATGACAGAAGAGTTCTTTTCCTCAGCAGGAGATTATGATCCGCGAGGGTGAAGGAGGAAGAAAAGAACCTGTGATTCATAACAAATTACAAAAGCTGGAGGTTTACAATCATTTGTACCTGTATTGTTGTGCAAATTGCTTCCTTCATCAACTCTAATTGCAGTGATCACTTATGTAGCATTGTGAACTGTCACATTGGCTGCATGTAATTACATTTAGGATAACGCTTCATTGCCCTCCTAATGAATTCTCTGTATACGCACATACAGGTTAGTGTTTGGTTAACATAATGAAGGACATTCGTTTTTGGAGGACAGAATACCTAAGAGACATAATTGGTTGTGACCAGAGTAATAGGAGTCCTAAGAGAAATACATTAGATGAGAAGGGAGCAGCACCCCAAGAATGGATTTTTTTTTTTGTCTTTGTGAAATGAAGCTAAATCATACGTTGCGTATTCAGTTATAAAAAAATAAATAACATTGAGAGAATAGATTTTAAGAAGTAATTGGGCACACTGAATAGTAATTCAATAGCCTAGTCTAATATTATTGCCATTGCGAACACCATTGTTATTCTATACTTACACAGCTTAAGAAAGTAGTGTTAAAAACAGATGAATGTTTTCTATCTATAAATAACAAAAACATGTTGATGTATCTTTACAAATAGTGGTAAAAATTACTTTTGAGTTGGCCTCCAAGTAATTGTACAAGACACTGGCTGAGATGGTGAGGTCTCCAGCGCTGAAGGGGTAGTTGTGGTTCCACCCTTGGGGACCAAATTTACGGCGCTCCGTGACACAAGCGTGAAAGAAGCAGACGGAGAAGAGCATGGAGTTAAACTCCTGTTCTCTGGAGCACATATCCAGAGTGTCCTGCAGAGAGAGACAAATACAGATTACAGTGAATGCCACCGTTTGTTCTTCTTTTAATATTAACACTATTTGAGGAATTATTTTAGATGCTCGACGCACTTGACTGAAACTGTTGAGGGCCGCGTGCAGACTGGCATTCATGCCGGTGGGGGGCTCATTGGTGATTTTGATGGCATTCTCCAGGATCCCTCTGGGGATGTGGTGCTGATCAGGGTTTGGTGCTGGTTGCCCGGTGATGAACACCCTGTAGTTTGGGTGACTGTCAACCGCTGCCGTCTCGAGAAGTCCATCAAGAGAGGGCAGCCATCGAGGCACCAGGTGCACATTCTAAACAATGAAGAATCCAAAAGGGTTAGGCACAATGTGTTGAATGTTGATACTTTTTTTTTTAATGTATAGTCATATTTGTGTTCATTATTGAAAGAAAAATATTTTGCTCTGTTCTCAATTAGTAAGAAAACCTTCAGTGGCTCACTTGGCTGCAGGCTTCTCCCTTTAAATGAGGCATTTGTGGAACTGATTTAGTCAATTATGTTTTTTATTGAACCAAATTGAGTTTATTTCCTCGCTCAGGGGGTGAGATAATATCATTAGGTGCATTACAGGCTTGCTGGAAAAGCAGCCTACGGGGACTACTTGAACTAGTCACTGAAAAGTACGGCTTCCTACCTGCAGAATGACCCAATGTCCGAGTTTCGAGGCATTACTCAGGACCCGTTTCGCTACCTCGTGCTGCCCCTGTCCCAGCGAGATGTTGTGTAAAGTGCCGTGCTCAATGGTGAACCCCAGCTTCAATCCTGCACAGATAGAACATTTAGAACAACTATCCCTACCCATTGATCAGAATTTATAAATAACCCACAATATACACAGTACCTAGTTTTTCTACATCTTTCAATGGATCCACCCCAGGGGAGAGAATGAAGAATACAGGATTTGAAGGGCTGCTGTCCTCATACAACTGGTCAAATTCCAGCATGGCGGCATCCACATATTTTCTTCCCATGCTTTGCTCCACAAAGTTCCTGCCAGGAAACATGATCAAAAATCTTGATATACAGTGCAACACTTACAAATGTTCTTTGGTCAATTACTAACCTTAATGTATAGGTCATCCTGTCAGGGCGAAGTGCTCTAAAGATTATGAGCTTCTGTAGGGAACTTTTATTCTTCCAGTCCTGGGGCAGTCTTTCCTTTTCAGGACAACCGGACTCGACAATCTTTCTCCAACGCTTTGGTGAGCTCTCAATGTCTTTGTCCAGTCCATTGAAGTCCTCCACTGTCGAAATGGTCTATATCCAAATAATAGATTTCATAGGACTTTTCCAAGTGATGCAACATTATGGGTAGTGATGTCCTGAAGGCTAACTAAATAATTAACATAACGCTTTAACATCTTTGAATAGCACTTGAACGCACCTTAATGGCTCCCCAGGCCTGCGGGGAGAGGAATGACACAGGACTCACTTTGCAAGCTTCCACATGGAAACGCAGAAGGAGGTCAACTTCCTGAGCATCAATCAGGCCCTGCTTCAGCAGAATCTGTGGGGATGGAACGAGCAGCAGTTTGTTATGATCTATGTTGTATTTACCTCATTTAAATCATTTCCACAAGATCTGAAAACTGGAAAAAAAAAAACTCTGCAGAAACTTCTACAGGTTGAATAATGGCTTTTGAACGTAAACAACCACATGAAGGACAGCCTTCAAAGCCGCACAATTTTCTAAGATGAAAACTGTTGGCGCAGTGACGGATAATTGCATTATGCCACATTAGAACCATCCCCCTTGTCAGAACCAACTGTCTGAACAGCAGCCACGCGGCGTGCTGTGAGAGGTAATCGATAGCAGCGTATGGTCCTGCTGACTGCTTTTAATTGGAGTTAATGTGGGGGCAGAAAAGTACTTTGATTGATGAGGATGACAGGAGGCCCCACCTTTGAGGCGGCCCCAAGTCCCTCACCTGCAAGGCAGTGTGTGACAAGAAGGTTAACTTGTCTCTCTCAAACAGGCCCTGGTTGCTGTAGAGGAATACAGAATAGGTGATGGCCTCGGTGAGGGTGTGCACTCTGGTCCTCACGTCCTCGTCCCATTCTGCACGCTCCATTGCTTTGTTGAACACAGAGTTAAAGGTCTGGAATACAAACAAAAAGGAGGACAGTGATAAGGAACAGATAAGGAATATGGACATAAATACAGGATCCAAAGCTCTGCAAAGGATTGACAGCTGAACTCAACAAATGGACTGAACAAGTTTAAAGTGACGGTGCATAAAATTACCAAAAGAAATAACAGTTCTATAAAAAAAAATGATATTATTGTTCCAGGAGGAGCTTGAGCATTGTTTATTTTCTGATGTGTGTCCCCTGAGAGTAATTTTAGGGTTAGAGCTTTCACCTTGAGGGAAAACTGGTACATGGGGTTAATCTTGCTGAGGTCGTTGATGATGAAGAAGAGGAGCGACGCTCTCTCAGCAGCTGGGCGGTAAAGTTCTCGAGCCTCGTTGATCTCTGTCTCGTTTTTTCTGGCCTCCACCACCTGTGCGTTCCAATTGCATAAAAAATGAGCTATTAGGCTCTCAGTCATGCTCCAAAACCATCTCATTACACTTATTCCTAACTACACATCATTTGCAGCAAATGCAATAAAATGAGGTGCTTCCATTGTGTGAGAAATATCCAATACTTACAAAATATGGAGTAAAAAGATAAATACAGATGACCGGATGCTACAGCCTCACCTTGCACTGAATGTGAGCAGCTGTGCTCTTGGTGTTCTCAAGTTGCTCCACCAGAGAGATATCACCTAGAAAATGGCCGTGAGCTGCAGAGAGGCGAGTCAACAAGTCGTCCTCTAACCTCTTCAGCTCAATCTTGAAGTGGTTCTGCGCGGTTGTCAGCTCCATCTTGGGAAATGTACAATATTGACATGGAGTGTTGTTTCTTATTGAAAATCACCAATAAAATCCTTCACAGCGAACTTCAGAAATGTCCTAATTCACCTTTAGGGCCTCCAGGTCCGGCCTTTCCCGCGACACCACCTGTCCCAGCAGCTGTTCCTCCAGGCCCTCAGGTGTCACTGTGAAGTTGATGAGGGTGGTCTGGGCCTGGAGCTCAGGAGGGAAGTGGGGATTTGCCAACTTGGTGTGGAGGATGAGTTGAAAGCTACTGTTGTATTCACACTCTTTGTCCCCGAGTCGGATGTACCTTGATAACAGGAGAGCACAGTGCAAAAAAGAAACTGGTCAACCGCTGTGTGGTTTTAAGGTCACTACCGACCAGAAAGCACAATATCGGATTTTGTTATACAGCTGATACGGTATAGAAAGTGTACTTTAAAATGTATAAAACAAATGCTTTGTAGCTGCTGCAAATAGGTACTAAGAGAACCTTTACTGCACAGTTTATCTATTTGGCAAAACAATTCAAACTCTAAGTTCCACTTAATAGCTTTTCTTGCCTTGTATTTATTGTAATCTATTTATGACTAACTAACTAAAGCTAAGAGGTCAAGTCCATAAAGTATTAAAGAGAAAAACAGAGACTGGGCTTTTGTTTTTACACATCCATCTCCATTGTGACTAATTAGTAAGTTAACCAATAGTTAACTTACTATTAATTTGAGTTTGCAATGTTTTGTCAAGCCACTGCGTACAAGGTCGAAAATGTACATTTATGTTTTGGGTCATTTTCACAAACCAAACACAACATTGCTGAAAACATAAAGAATTTGATAGCAATAATGGCTGCAGAGTTCAATGTGCTCTGGTTGTTTTTATCTTCCCATCAGTGAACTTGCAAAAGGGAGGAAGTGAAACATCAAGATGATTGGAATTTGACCCCAGTGGTTTCCTGTGAAGCGCAGAGCAGCCGATTTCACTTATGATTGAACACCCGCATCTTGAAAGCTGTTGTCTTTCATATGCATCTGAGCCATTGACCTCTCACCCTCAAGCACTGCAACCTCAACTGAGGGAAGAACTTCACCGGCTCCACGTGTCACTCATACTATAGACAATCTTAAACATTCTGAAAGATCACCACAGCAGCCAGTATTTATCTGTTACTGCGTTTCAATTAAATTAGCGATGGCTTGATGAACGTGGTGGCTTTTCATTTTTCTCTAATTACCCCTCGGATGTCAGGAAAGGCCCCAGTTTTATGGCACAGGTTCCTCTTGGCCTCGGTCTGGTTCAACTCTATATCTTCACAAGCCAGAATTAATGTACTATTGATAGAACCATTACTCCACCAAATTAAAGTCCTTGCTGATGGATTGGCTTGTAGTCTTCCGTCAGCCATGAAAGGAATAATTAGTATTCATTACTTCACACTCTGCAACATTCCAATTATTAATGAACTTCAGCTATGGATCCCTACCAGATCCATCATGGCTGCTCCTGCAGGTTGTATTAATCATGGATAGAAACAAGTGTGTGGGTCATCTACAAGGGATAAACTTACAATCAGATTTACTATGATGAATTGTTACGTCTAAACAGACAGGTTTTCAGCAGAACCTCAATGAACACGTGTTAAGATATTCAATACTCATGGTCAGAGCAAGAAAGATGCAGACCATTTTGAGAGGGGAAGTCAAAGCAGAAAGTCAATATGTGGTATTTTTGGTTTATGGAGCCATTTTTGGAAAATCCGGTTTGCCATCGGGTAGATTCACAGAGTACAGGGCGTTTAAGCGGTTTGGATGGCGTTTATACAAGTTACACATTTTTAAGTTTAGTAGTACTAATGTAAAGCATCGTTCATAAATTATTTATACAACATACACATATGACCTAATTTTGTAATTTAAAATAAATCCAGATGCAACGTGTTATCGTAGAGTTTAGAATTATTTCAGTAAAGCTATTATTCGGTTTCCAGAGAAAATAAATTCCGTCAATTCACAGATCAGCGTTGTGAAATTATTGATGCTGAGGTGGTTTCCCATGATAATGGAGGACCGTAACATCTAGTGTGATGCAGGCCATCTTTTTGTGGGAGACAGGAGTCCTTATACATAAGCATGACTGTCCTTAATTCAGCTTTTACACTGAGGTTCGGCTGGTCAATATTCATCGCACCTCAAGAATATGAACACAGGAATATTCATCTATCAGCCGTCTTGAGAGGCCAATCAATACTTTGGCCTCGGGGATTCAGAACACGTGCTGCAAATTCATCTATAATCTGAAGAGGGGGGCAATAATAATGCATTCAGTCATGTCTTACTGGTGTTTCAGTGCTCAGTGAGATTGAACCATCTGGCAGATCGGCTCCCATTTTCTAACAACAAAGAAACATTGTGACGAGTTGTGAGAATGTAAAACTGGGATTCGGCCGGAAAAAAAACAAAACGAAAACAGCTACTTTTGAAGAGCTGGCTTGTATGTGGATGTTTTACTAGAACAACGTAAGTCTAATGTTTCAGTACTAACCTTCCTCTCTTGATGGTATTTCTACCCAGCAGAGGCTCCAAGACTGGGTCCACTTTTTCCGGCAGATTCTCTATCAGAACGGTCTCACCACAGACGAGGGCTTGTTCAATCACATGCAGCCACCTATGGAATAAAAATGCTTCCAGAATAAAAAATTTGTGTGCTACCACATCTTAGCAGTCCATTGTGGATGTTAAGGTGGAAACAACAACAATCAAACCGATCAAAAGCTGATTTTACTGCAATCAGAAGAGAGCTCCCTCTCACCCTTTCTGTCCCAGCTGCACCACCCTCAGCTCTGGCGCTAGCCGGTTTCTGATCCACTTGATGCCCTGCTGCTGTGGGTCGATGAGGAGCGGCCAACGCTCACTGGTGGTCAGGATAGAAGCGTTCTCGGTGGACATCCTATCGTTTGGCAGGCCCTGGTTATGCCAGGCGGCCACACTGGCGTCATCTGTAAGCATGAGGATTGGATCCAGGCCTTCTGTCAGGGGTACAGAGACCTGGAACAGAAACAGGGGAATGATGTCACAAGAGTTGAACCCCCCCGCTGGCAGTGTGATGAGCTCCAGTTCAAAGACTCTGGTGTGGATGTTTGTAGGGAGAACATATTTGCCTTTTTAAACAAACTGCAGTCCAACCAAGACAAATAAGTTGCAACACTGGCCTTACCTTTTGAGACCGAAGAAACGGTATCCATTCATTGTTAAGGAGCTGCGCCCGATACGGTCTGGTGAAGTAACCCATGTAGGAGACAAATGCTGAAGTGATGAGAACATCACCACACAAGGTCTTCTGTTGCTTCTCATACTCAACAATTGCCCGGGACCAGC
This sequence comes from Gasterosteus aculeatus, assembly GCF_964276395.1. Taxonomy (NCBI): domain Eukaryota; kingdom Metazoa; phylum Chordata; class Actinopteri; order Perciformes; family Gasterosteidae; genus Gasterosteus; species Gasterosteus aculeatus. Next base: position 10,644,882 of record NC_135707.1, on the reverse strand, counting down.
GGATCTTCTCTGACTGTAAGATAAAAGCTTTCATTATCATCAAGAAATACTCATTCTAGCCCATCTGAGGACAATTGCAATCTGAGAACTAAGGAAGAATCCACACTGCAGGATCGTGTTGTGCTGAGCAACTTCCCACCACATTTATTGTACAAATTAAGAAGATGTAAGCAGTACAACGGCAATTCCCTTAAAATAGCTTTGAATGATTGCCTGTAGATTTGCTCTGCATCAATTCAGCATTTATTTAAACCTTCAGAACTATGAGTGTGACAACACTACAACAATAAATCACGCATGGCATTTTCTTACAAGGGGCTGTGGATCTAGAATATGTCACATAATACATTCTCAGACAGTTAAAAATCACTATAATTTTACCCTAATGTATTATGGATTGCCTGTAATATCACTCAGTCTGGGGTGAGACATTGTTAATTTCCAACAGCTGTTGAGGCTTTGAGGTAAGTTAATGATTAAATATAGACGGCCTGATTTATTAGTCTGAACACTATTGCTTCCAGGTCAATGACATAAAGACAAAACATTTATCTTGATATGCTTAAAAGCCAAGCTGTTCCATGCAAACCACATTTATTTTCTGAACAAGAAAACTTACAAAATGGCCACTGACATCCTTTATTTCATATCTGGATCCATAATGAAAATAGATTCTGTAGCCTGAAAAATGCATGCACAGGACCACTAAATAGTTAATGTATGTATCATTATATATATATATATATATATATATATATATATATATATATATATATATATATATAACACATATACACACATACATGAACTATTTAGTATTCAACAAATAACATTTAAGATTTATATATTCCATATATTCATACCCCACTTTTTTATTTGTTAGTATTAATTATAATGTAATGACGAACTAGAGGTTGAACAAGGGCATTATCACAGAATAGGCGAGTACACAAACCCACATCCCATGTGTAGAACCTACTTGTACAGTAGACACACAACCTCTCTGCTGCACTGACAGAACAGAAAACACGCCACCTTGCTTCCTTTTGGACCCTATTCAGCCTGCCAGTTGCCAAGCTCAGCCATGCGTTTTTCTGTGGTGCAGCCCTCTCTACCTGTCTCACAAGTCCCCGGTATGCTGCTGGGCCCGCCTGTAAAATCTCCATTGGCCCGGTCGACTCACACAACTGTCACCGTAGCTAGCCAGGACATAACAACTTTTAGTCCACACTACTGAGGCAATTTGATTGTCAGCGCTCCATGCATACCTCCCCCCAAAAATATATAGTTCACTCAATGCCAGGACAGCCCCAATGACACCAACAAACTCCTCCATCTCTCCTTGTTTACCTCTAAGCCCTTGACCAGGCGGTTGGCCAGCTCGATGGTCTGGTTGGTACGCATCACCTCCTCTTGACAACTGATTTTCTCAATTGTGGCCCTTTCCACCTGAGTCGTCAGGCTCTGGAGGGTTGAATCAAGATCCTTTAGAAACAAATCAAAAAGGAATTGAGTTTAATTAGACACCATTAAGAAAAACTAGCTTTTAGACTAGATTTAATTAAATGTAACATTGCACTCACCGCCAATTTCTTTTGAACCGCTAACATTTTGGATGTTGCCGTGTCTAAATCTGCATTTGCTTGGGATAGCGCTTGCCTCTTTGGAATGACCTCACAATAAATCTGCAAAAAAAAAAAAATAGGAGGCATAATATGAAAAAAGCTCCATAGTGAAGAAAAAAATGTTCTGGCGGGAACATGTGAAATTCTATTCGGTGTGTGAAGATATTGCCTGACCTCATAGTATCTGACAATGTTAATGGTCCAGGCACAGAGACCCGCCGCAGCTGTAGATTTGGTCCGAACTAGATCGGGGTGGAATTCTGGGATTCTCAGATACTTTTGTTTTACTGCAGTCAAACAGACCTCAGGGACATGCTCCTTGTCATATGACACCAGGGCTTGTAGGAAATCATCAACCTGACAAAAGTACACAAAAATAAAGGGAATATATTAATGACTGCACCGACATTTTAGGTGGAAACTCGTCAAGAATTAGTATCCGTAAGGAAAGTTATTCATCAATGAAACTTGAAAATCAGAGCTTAATGTTCATGTCAACAAGAGACCACACAACAAGAGTTATGATACAATCTGATTTAACTCTGTTAAACTCCACACAAATCATATAATCTCTTCTGTTGTAAAAAGTGTAATGGTATAATACTATTTCTGTTTAATAGTTGGCACAGAAAGGGGAAGAAATTTGAATTCATAATGAAAAAGCTGAGTGAATTTACCTGAATGTATTTAGATATGCATATGAAATATTAAATGTAAGTAAATGTATTTTTTTTTTAACTGTCCATTAAGGATCCCAGTAAAAAAATACCCCGATGATGTCCTTGATGTTCTTTTTTTTATTATGTAAATAAAAAGAGTAACAATAAAGAAATTCAGATTTACAAACCCCTTTTATTTTACAGAAAATGTGTTAAGAAAAGAAAGAATTAACCTGCGTTTCATACTAAATTCTGCAGGCATTTTGCCATCCAAATAAATCTTTTTATGGCCACACTTGCCTCCCTACTGAGTGAGCATATTCATAGAGCCATCTGAATGTAATGTGAGCATTGAAAAAATGCCGGCCAGGGCCGGGGTCAAGGCCTACACACAAATTAGATTGGCATTAATCAGGCAGACGCGTGATGAAAGCTTAACCTTGCCCATGAAGGCGCGCGCCGCCTTCCAACTCCGATCTTTAGGCACTCGACCGCGGGGCGCGAGCAGAACCATCACAGCTGCTGCCACGTTGATCACTGCCTCCGGAGGGTTTGGAAAGGCCTTCAGCTCAGTGAGATTCAACTAAAACAGAATAGTACAAATTGTATCGTCTTTGGTGCTAGCCAAAAATGTAATGCATTAGTGTGTCGTTTGATAAAAATGAAGCACTTTGTTGAGGGTGTCCAGCGCTGCTGTAGCTGCTGTCAGTGATGGCTCTGCCTTGTCAAGGTCTTTTTCGCAGTCCCTCTGTTTGACCAAGACTTCTGCCTGGATGACGGCAACCTGCACAAAAGCACCACCCATAATGAAATGAATTTAGACAATGTACTGAATGGTGTGGTTTAGAGAGGGAATGAAAACAAAAATGTTATAGGATATATCTCACCTTTTGGGCCTCAAGATCTGCAGCCTCTCTCTTGCTGCTCACCTTCTCAGTCTGCAGTCCAATCTTTGTAATCAAAGCCTCAATATTCTGATTTTTTAAGGTCAACTCAGCTTCTTGAGATGCCAACTTTGCTTTTAGATCTTCAACCTAAAATAGAGATAAAATGACACATACTTCAATGCGCAACATACTTAATGTCAAGAGGAAAACCCACACTGTTTAATTGAAAGACTACTACTATTCCTAATCTTACCTTCGCAACCTTGTACCGCAAACCTTAAATGAAACACCTGAGAGTATATAATAAAGACGTTTACCTGGACGGCAGTTGTTTGGAGTTTTTGAAGGCCGCTGACAAGCCGGTTCATCTTGTGCTGGAGCTGAGCCCGGCTCTTCTGCAGAAGGTTTCTGTACAGAGTGATTTGCTGGAGAAAGCTCTTGGGGGTGGTGTAATTGTACCTCTTCTCATTGCGCCGGTATTTTTCACTTGCATGGTTGACACTGGTGTGAACGTAGGCCATGAAAAGACTGATGGATTCCTGGACAGCAGGCTGTAAAAATAAGCAGACAAGGGGGGAGAGGGGAGAACAGGGTGAGCTGAATTGAGTGGAGTTTAACGTCCACAACCTGATGGGGGCTGAAATATTATCTTCATAAATTTTGAATTCATCTACAAGTTTTGCCGTTTTACTTGGCCGGCCATGACTTACTCAATCTGAAATTTAGGTGCAGCTAGAAGGAATGATTAGGCTTTGAAACCTCTGTGAAAATAATGTGTTCAGACTACTGACATGCAGCCTGTAAAACATGCACACTGTTTACATTATCTCTGTCCTCCAACTTTCTCAACTGTCTACAGGGGCTGTTGTACAACATTCAAACTTGGTATTCATCATTTGGTGCGCAATGACAGGGAGCCTCTATTAATCATACAGTTAGCAATCAATTAAAGAAAAAACAAATGAGAAGACAATACAAGGATCAAACCAAACCATATCTCACAAAAAGCCATTGTTAATGATCATGGAGCTGGGAGGAAAAATCATTATCAATTAAGATCTGAGACGATGCTTTTTGACAAAGCATGTTCAGTTGAGATGCGAAAGAAGTTCTCATTGATTGATCGGCTGTGTTGCTTAACTTTTGGGTTGAGTTGTGAATTTAAACATTAAATAAATGATCATTTCTAGTTTCCCAGCCTCCAACAAGATGAAAGATGACTATTGACTAGAAATGTATAGTAACGTCTTTTTTGTCAACTTTTAAAAATATATTTTTAATGCCCATTGACTGAAACTAAAACAAATGTATTTATTTTTTAATCCACAAGAAAAGTAAATTATTAAATCCTCCTCTTTCTATTACTACGAATTCACCAGGCTGTGACTAATTATTATTTTCATTCTGGATTAATCTGCTGACTATCGCCCCGATCAATCGCTTATTCTATACAGTATCTCTAGCCTGATGATTTGATCAATTAACGGATTAATCATTGCAGCACTGACTACTTTCCCCGTGCTCAAATACTGGTGTACTATAGCTACAACCATTACTTAACTCCCCTGCCTACCTCCAATGATACTAGTGCTGAGGATTCCTCTATACTTACTTACTAAGTACTAATGCTCAAATAATACCACTAAGTATTACAGCTACAGAAAATCCACACGTGGTAAGATACACACACAATAAATAGTCTGCTACGTACTCACAAATGTGATGACACTTCCTGGTTTTGACAGCTGTGCCTCCTTAGAGGGTCATTATGTGCTTAATCACTCTTATCTCATTAACATAAATGATCCCGGGTTGTGATCGTTCCACTGCGATGATGGAAAACAATGATATGCCTGCACTCACTAGGAGTCACCGGGCATGTGTTCAGCAATTTGTCAGTACCTCCGCGGAGAACTAATGATGAGGGATCTATGGAAAAGATAATCCAGCTGCACTGTAGCAATTAGAGGGTGTTCATTAAAATCTAGCTCAGTTCGGGAAAAGGGATCTAAGCCTATGGAAGATACTCTGTCATTGGATGCATTGCTGACAGCTAATACTGTTATTTGGTTATTGTTCACACACGCTTGGGGCGAAAGCAGGAAGCCACAAAATAACCCTGCCATTCAGAATTAGAACATTAGGATGAGAGAGATGGTTTGAATACAGTTGGGTTGTCAAGAGGCCTGACCTCAAGGTCTTCAATCTTTTGGATGAACCTGAAGCTGACCGACTGCAGGGCTTCTGAGGTCCAGGGATGGAACCAGTCAATGGTGGTGCACTGCACGAGAGCGGGGAACCGACGGGCACGAATGCGAAGGGTACTGCCCACGGGAGACAAACACAGCACCACCTACAAAAGAGGTCAGAAGGGAGCAAAACAGTCACCCAAGCAGACAAACACAAACAGGTCCGGTACAAATGTGCACCCTCATACTTGAACACAAGCTATCTAGCCCAGCGCACATAGAACAATACAACACAACTCGCAGCCTCATGTGGCCCCACTTCATCATCCTTGGCATGCGGACACAGGCAGCCACATTCCCAGTTGGCTGGAGCAGACGGTGACACCACTAGAGGCCCTGGCGCAAAGACTCGCTGGATGGCATACATGTGTACTGAGACAAGAATGTCCTTCCTTTTAACCCCCCCAGTTTGTCTGGCTCTGTTCAACATATTTAACAACACTTCACAGCAGCTGTGGTTTTATCTTTGTGGCTCAAAAAATATAGAATATCTACGATTACCTCATTCATTTCTGGTTGGGCATATCGGCTATGAAGGCACGTTCAAGATATCAAAATCATCTAGCACAACATTGATCGGATTTGTATTTCCAAGCTGCATTAGTCATTTTGTGTGTCCTCCACCTCAATAGCAAACTGACAATTCTTCTTAGGAGTTCTAGGATAATAAAATGCACAACAGGTTGGCTGTGTTAAAGCAGCTCAATATCTAAAAACACATTTCATGTCTTAATACTCATATTAAAAGAATCAATTTAATTAAGAAGTCCATATGAGTAAATAATGTTATTGGTGAATGCAGATAAACTCTGTTTATAGAAAACTTCTACCATCCATGGAGTCCCTTGTAAATCCACTTTGGCCAGACTCAATAACTACAATCTGAGGAGAACTAATGCTTTTTCAAAACCTGAGGCCTTATTGTAGCTGTTCTATCCTAAAAGTGCCAATATCGCCGGAACAATATTGCACCAACCGTCAAGACAAATTCCTTGTATGTCTGACATATTTTGGCAATAAATGTTTACTGATTCCTGATTCCTGACAATATGATGTTAACAGAAAGAAACTCACCAAGACATCATCAAACAGTAGTCAAAGATGACAAAATCGGCCTCAGTGAAAGGCAATCATACATCATTAAATTCACTTCTTTAGACCAATAAGCGGTGAAATACTGGCGAATGATCATTTCTTTCGATGGTATATCAGCAAAACTTGACCGTGAGTTGTAGTCGAACTCGGTCAGTGAAGAATCTCCAGCAGTTCTCCCTGATGTCCAGCAGTCCGAGGGCTCGGACCTCAGCTCTGACGGCAGACACAATGTCGTCGATCTCCTCCTCGCTGAAGAGCTCAGGAATCTCTCCTGGTGGGAAAGGAAGCATCAAAGCTGTCTGACAAACTCTTTATACAACGCTATCATTTCAGAATGGTGTTAAAGACCAAACATGTCTGATTTTCTCTCGTGGAGAAAAAGAGGAAACCCAGTTTTATTACTGTGAAGTTTAGGTCTCACCTGATGCCAGTAAATCATTAATAGTGACCAGAAATCGCTCATCAGGTATCTGTGAATCGGTCAGCAGCAGAACCACACGCTGGTTCTTCACTCCAGTCTTCAGGAATAAACCGGTCAGATCCATCTAAATACAACAACACATGTTATGAGTCCCCCAGGTAAATTAAAGTCAACAACAATCAATTAAACAACGTACCGAAACATTTCTCAGGTTTTAAATAGTAAACCCACACACACACACACTTATAAGTTGTAAGTTTTCATTAAAGCCAATTTCATGAAGCGACGCTGCACTGGATGTTCCGTTTGGCTCCAACATGAATATTTACCTTGAGGTCTTGGATGCTATAACCCTTACTCAGAGTGATTTGGAAGACTTCCACGGAGGACATGTAGGCAGCCAGACGAGTCAGGCTTTGCTTCCCACTGCCCCCGACACCAACCAGTAAGCCATGAGCCCCCGGAGACTCCAGGATACGACTGATGCGACAGCTGGTGGCAACAGTCTTTGTTAAACCATAAAACACCTCTATTCAAACAAGTGTAAAAAAAACAACAACAAACGAACTGTCTTCATATATCATATTCACATCAGCTGTATGGATGGTTTAACATATGCCAATGGCTCACACTATATTAGCATCATTCAATTTCATAAAGTTTTTCTTTTTCTGTTAAAATATTCTCTCTTCCTTCAGTTGGTGTGTTTTTTGTTTTAGGTTAAATTGTGGATGCAAAACAATACGATAACTACATGAAATGATTTCCTTTGATAATGTTTTGATCATTGGTCATTAGTTTATTATAATTTTTACAATGACATGATAAAACTATCAATACTTACACATGTTGCATGGCATCTTCAAACAGTACCAGATTCATGGCTGCATTGAGCTCATTGTAGCTCTCCAGGGCGTCTGTGAGGACGGACTTGAGTGACGCCCAGTCTGTAATCGGAACATAGGAGGCTTCGTTGCCTTTTTTGGCAAAGTGGCAATAGAGGAGCGGCAGCTTTGTCATTTTCTTTTCCTCCAGTCCCTGGAAAACGACACCTATATTAAATAATTTAAATCGTTTGATGTATTTTTAATTGATGGTGAATGACAAAATCGCGAATCACACCCTACAATATCTATTTAGTTTAGTGATCAGATTCTGTTTCGCACCTCAAAGCATTCATGCACAGTCTCCATCTGGAGCATCCGGAAGAGCTGCAGGTCCTTGACATCTACCAGTCTGTCTGAGTACACTCTACAGGACTCGTGGAGCCACAACAGTGCCAGGTCGGTGCTCTCTTCCACACTGTCCGGCCCAGCGAAGAGCATGCCCTGAAAAACAGAGAATTAACGGAATTTTTCACTTTGCTTTGAAAAGTCGTATTGCAAAAAAAAAAGCTCACGATCAGTACTACCTGAAAGACGTTTGACAAATCTCGTAGATTAAATGTGTAGTGAAATGTGACGGCTGTGGGCAGAAAGCTGTGAACCATCTTGTGATGAAGAGTTATGGCAGCTTGAACAACAGCTAATGCGCTCTTCTGAACCAACGGACTGAAGAGCCGCTGCTTCAGGTGGCCACAAAGGATCTGGCTGAAGATGGACATCTGAGCCCCAGAGGAAGGAAAGTTCACGGCAAACACTGAGAAATGTCTCTGTAGAGTAAAGGGACAACATCAGAGAACACTAAGCATAAATCCATCCTTACTTAAAACTACACGGTACCTAAAATCGTGAACGCATTGAATAATACATTTTGCTCTTTTGATCCGAAATCAGAAAATAAGATTGAGAGCCATGTAAGTGGGACACATACTTGTAGTCTGGGGTTGATAGTGAAGCTCCCAGCAGTTGGATTCATACAGGCGACATACTGGGTATTGTGTATTTCTTTTATGCACAGTTTCTGTCTATCATACCTATAGAGAGCAGAAGAAGAACGATTGATGAGATAAGCAGAACACACAGTGGTTTGGCAAATATATTTCATGGGCTGACATAAGACACAAAACTGAAAAACTGGCACAAAGGTATTCTCACCAGTGGCCATAGTCCAGATGCTGACGTATAAGTGTGTGAGGTTGCACTGTTCCATAACTGTCCACAGCGGGCATGTTGAGGTCGTCCAGGAAGTAGACTAGCCTTTTGTTGCCTACAGGGAAGAAGCTTCGGCCCGCTCTTTTCTCTAAGTGCCGCTCAAGATTCCCTACAAGAGAAAAATTTAACTACATATAAAGACAAAGCATTTTTTATAAAGAGAATAATCTATTTTTCAAACCAGATGTTAGAATGTCGTATGACTTAAGTAATGATTGCGGGAATGAGTGTGATGTTTTTACCGCCTCCACAGTTCCTGAACCTGAGCGTTACCAGCAGATGGTGCCACTGTTTACTTGAAGTTCTTGTCAGCACTAAATAACAATAAGAAAAAAAAAACTCACTCACCCTGCAGCATGAGGGAGGTGGTGTAGTAGTTGAAGGGTACTTTTGTTGTCACGTAACTCTCTGTCAGGCAGTCAAACTTGTTCTTGACGAGTGCGGTCTTTCCCACTCCAGCATTCCCCACAAGCATTAGTGGCTGTCTGCTCTCCAGCAACAAGTCCATGAAGTAGCAAAGTCGCACAGTCTCTGCTGTGTGTACCACAACAGCCTGCAATCATAGAAACAGCAGGAAGACTGAGAGCACAAACATACATGGTTATTATGGCTTTCTTTGAGTGTGATTTATTGACAGACATGTGTTCAGTGAATTGTATGTGATTTATAATTTCTTGTACTTTCCCGGTACACCACAACTATTCTGTCATAATAGCATCATTTGCTCAGAACAAAACCCCACTAATTATGGCTCAGCAAGAGCCTTTGGAGCATTCACAGCTGTACGCAGGAGCATAAAGAAAGACAATAGAGTGTGGGTGATAGCTCAAGCCTTGTTGCTCATGTCTTCACCCCCACACAGTCTGGTATGGGGTGTACTACATGGTAATCAGACACAGTGGAAAACCTATCATCCATTCCAGCTCCTGCCATAACCTCATGATTGGACTTTGCCCTCTCTTATTAGGTTCATTGAGGCAGACGTGCATTTTTAATATTCCTTGATGTTCATTTCTGGTTATTTTTCTTTAAGAAGGTTGCTCAAGATTATTTCATACGTCTGTGTTTTTCGTAGTTACATGAAGGGTGATACTCTTCCATTTTTTATGGCAGCTTATATTTCCTTACCTGTAATGGTGTACACGTTTCCATTTCTAAAGGAGGCACATTATCACTCCAGGGCAGGAACCGCTTAGTTTGAGGGTCAAGGTAGTAGTCAAACACTGTCCCCTGTGCTGGCAGCTTCACAGTCTTCATTTCTTTGGTCCACCATCGACTGAACTCCACCCGGTAATCATAGAGCTGGACAAATCATTGAAGATGTAATATCATGCATTAATTCATATAAACATCCCACCAGATGTTTTACATTCTCGACAGTTATGCTTATATAATACTTGGTCACTTGTCGGTCAGTAAAAGGCCTTTTGTGGCACATCAACTGCTATTTGTACCTTTCAAATAGATGAATAAAGACAAATCGAGGAGCAACTAGAGTGAAAAGTAAGCAGAGTATTACCAAACTATCCAATAACATTGCAGTCGCCGATGTTGTATGAAAAGCCCAGTCTATTAACACATTTTACTATAAAAAATGCTTTATTTTGGTCATGAATCAATTGATGATTTTCAGCTCCCATTAAATAAAAGGCAAATATTTTTTGGCATTATTAAAACACAGACATTCGGGAGTATTTTATTGTCTTGTTAACACTCATCCACTGAAATTACTGTTTCCGTCTACATGTGAGTTGATACAAGACGTAACTGGAATGAAATGAAAGGAATACCTGATCTTGAAACAGGGCTCCACCAAAAGCCCAGATGCAGGCGAAGGCAAAGTAGGTCTCATAGAGCTCCCGCGGAGAGTCCGATGGAATACCTTCTGGTGTTAGAAGGCAGTCGAGCAAAGTGCAGAGGGTCTGAATGAGAAAGAAATATAGATTTCATTCCGATTTGCTGGCCGTGTAGGTACAAAGGAAGCGATAAACTCACTGAATATGCATGCCTGTTGTTTACCTGCACCATGGAGTTTTCTGGGATAGGAGTAATGGTCTTGAAGCTGTTTTTAATCTTTTCTAGACAACGAGGGACATATTTTTCAAACATTATGGTGAGGTGGGCCTTTTCTGTCTGGCGTTGTCTTTGTTCAATCCAGCTGGCAACATACCTGAGAGAGAGAAGGAATCATTTTGTATTGATGTGCTGCTCTAAGTGAGTCTCCTTTGTCTTGTGAATATAAGCGATTTACACAACATAGTCACTTTGGCGCAACAACATGGTACTGACGATAATACAAAAACGTCTTTGTGATGAAAACAATTATTTGACTTTGAACTGTGTGACTCACGGGTTCCAGCCCAGGTCCTGTTGGTTGACATACAGAATTCCCGCTCTGGACACAGTAGCAGGAGTGGCCGTCCGGAGGTGACTGATTTCAAACACCAGTCTCATGGATGAAGTGAGCGGCACACGTTCATTACTGGCAAGAGTCAGCACCTGAGAGAAGTTATGAAGCATTACGTTTTGCCAATATCCTAACATTTGCATGGTCAATCAGACGAAAGGAATCTAACGATGAGGAAAACACCTTCATGTCTCATCAGGTTTGTTGCTTTTGAATATTTCAAATGGGCAACATTGCTGAGACTTGTGATCTCATTGCTGTGGAAATAGAGTTTCAAGAACTCCCACTGAAGGAAGTGGTTACTGAAGGAGGGGAAAGAAACATCTTTTTCTGTCTAAACCCCCTCGGTTGCTGTGTGTTTTACAATAGCGTATGAGTGAACAGGAGGGAGGTACCTTGTTGTCATCCATCACGGTGTTGAGTGATTCAATCCACATCGGATCAATGTCTCCGTCCAACACAATCCACTTAGGTCCTACGTGGGAGATGGCTGCTTGCTCTCGCATCAACGACGAAAGCAACCCTTAGAGAGACGAAGAACGCGAAACAACAACAGCCGAGATTACAAGGCGTTACAGCTGTTCAGATCTGGAATGACTTGGTTTGTGTGTTTTGCATTTTGTTATTCTCATTTAAAGACCAGCTTCGTTTACCATCTTTCCATTCTCGGGTTGCGTGGTGGATGAAGCCAAACAATTCATCTCTGTCCACTGCCTTTGGATTGAGGTCCTTCCATACGGGCTTCCTCTTTAAGTTTACATAGGTTTTATGAAGAACTCTCAATATCTATTGAAAAGATAAACACCTGATATGTGTGCACCTTACACTGATTAAGCATTTACTTTCAGAATTGGGAAGGCAGTAAATTCTGACCTGGCTTTTCCCAGTCCCAGCATTTCCAACAACAAAGACAGAATGACGCACTGCCATGAGTTCCTCCAACTGCACCACCTGATAAAATAAATGTAGAAACAGATTATTTCATTCTTGTTTTAAACACTGATCAAATATACACCATTTCTAATCAAACCTTAAGGATGAACGTCTCCTCGGGCTGGAGTCTGAGCTCCAGCGTGGTCTTTCGGATGGCCTTTTCAAATTCGCAGTCTCTCTCTCGCTCCACCTCCAGGCCTGGGAACAGATCTCCCAGCAATCCCAAGAAGATAGTCACATCCTCGGTGACAATTTTAGGCGTGTTGAAGTCCCTCAATGCACGCATCAGCACCTGAGAAGAAAAATGCCCGTGTAGAATATAGAGTCTTCCTCATGTGGCAGGGAGATTAAATACACACGTAAATCACCTGATCCTCTGGTCTACTCTTGTCTCTTCTTCTCAGTGCCCCTGCCACAACCAGAACAGACTTGACAGCACGCAAACCCCAATCGTAGTGGTCCTAAAAGAACAGAATCAACCGTAGAAATGTGTTTTCTTGTGTTTATATATTAAAAAAGCGCACATCCAAAAGGTTACATCCAAAGCTGTGCTCATAACGTGTAGCTGAAATATTTATTACTGATGCTCTCCGTTGTGATCCAACATTATGAAATAGAACAGGGCAATTAAGTGTTTTTCACCTACCTGCTTAGAAAGCAGTTCTTTGCAGAGATTGTACAGAGTAATGAACTTCCTGGCTAGAGGCTTCGCACCCCGGAAGCCTTCAGCTACCAGCATGATCTCACAAATGAGCTCAGTGTCAGGCACCACCATGGCACAGGGTCTGCAGCAGGACACAGACAATGCAGACAATGAACTGAGGAATGCTGAGTAGAGGCACACTATAAATAGAGTTACTGATCACGCTCACCTGAAAAGAGCCTTGAGGTTCTCAGGTAGCTCCGTCCTGCCTGCATAGCCAGGGTTCATTGTGATGAAAATCCCCACAGAGGGCTTTAAGACAATGTCCTCATCTAAGAACAGGAACCTACGAGGTTGCATAAAGGGTTAACACATGTCGAGGATAACCATTACTACTATACTACAGCTCAAAGGCTTCACACTACCAGCTGCAGCTGGTTACCTTTTCTTTTTAGTGCGGATGGCGTCGTGTATGGTTTTGACCTGCACTGCTACAACTGACAGAACATCCACGGCGATGCGATTGAACTCATCAAAGCAGCCCCACGATCCCGTCTGGGCCAGACCCTTGTAGATATCACCAATTGACTGATAATCAAGTAAAAATAAATATATTTTGCATTTAATTATATATTACTGAAGTATAGTCAAGACATAAACGGACCAAAGGGAATAGTTGTGAATGACTTTTCCACCTTGTAGTCCATCTGTTCAGAACAGTTGAAGATGTACACCATGACGCCCAAGGCTCTCCCAAGATCCTTAGTGGTCTCAGTCTTCCCTGTTCCAGCGGGGCCAGCTGGGGCTCCACTCATGGTCAGGTGCAGCGCCTGAGTTAAGGTGATGTAGCACCTGAAGATGCCAATGGCAACAGCACAAAGAGAAACACAAAAGGTGTTTAGGCAAAATCCTGACTGTAGCAAGGAAAATTGATTAGAGACGGGGTTACCGGTCTGTGAGGGGGGTGATGACTAGACGCGGCGTATTCCCAAGGTACTCATACGAGTACAGGAACTGGGCATCACAAATGTTAACAAAGCAGTGATGCTGCTCTTCGTTCCAGCAATGCCGGAGCTGGGAAAGCCACTGGAAGGCCTGTGAGGTGGTGACCTGTGAACACATGCGATCGCTATTTTAAACTACAGATTTTATGTCACCAGAGAGAAGGGCAGCAGGTAATATGATGATCATAACTAGTTGAAAAGTTCAAGTGTGGTTTAAGACTATAGTTTATCATTTAGTCTAAACATTAGGTGAAATGTCATTTTTAATTTTCATCGCAAATTCTAAGAAAGCTAGTTTTTTGTTTGTTTGTCATTTTAAAATGAACTCAATTGGACTACAAAGAAATGTGTATTATGCATTGATTCATGCGATTACCTTTTGGGCGATAAGGCTGGCAACAATGTCTCTAGCATGGACATCAATGGTGCACAAAGTCATGATCTTCTGTCGGTCGCCTGTGCTCAGTTCTCCCAGTAGCATGCCGATCAACAAGTTCAGCTGAGAAACCTCGAAGCGGGAAGAAAAGCATATTTAAAGCGATGCAGAGGAAAAAAGGCAGAAGTTAAATATGCAAATTGAAATTTACACAAAAGATGAATTGGCAAAAAACATTGCAGTATCTTACAGTAAGTCATAAAAGCAATCAATGCAGAACAACATACACAGTCAGTATATTAATATGGACCATGCAATCAGGAAATTAAAAGTGTGTTCTTGTTCCAGAGACAAACATCACTGATGTCTTGCATGTGTTACTGATGTTGTGCCACAGCAGCAGATCCAATCAGTCCGGTGTATTAAAGGAAGGGAAGGATTATTCAAACAGCAACCAAGGACATGGTAACCTTAAATATTGCTGATGAAACTGACAAGAGTGATAATACCGTGTGAGCATAGCCAAGGCCTCACATGCCCATCTCAGGTCACTGACTCTGAAGTGATTCCGACGGCATTATGGAAAACATGTCCAATGTCTTTAGCAGTTGCCACTTTACTCACAGATGACTATTTCTAAAGTGTCAATTACCTTAACTCTTGTTGTAACAAAATGTATAACAGTGCAAATAGATTCCTGTCAGTTGTTGAGGTCATGGTCTGCGGTGGTGTTGTCCTGAATCCCAATTTCGTGGGAGATAATACTCATGATAATCATATTCAGAGCACTTGTTGGTGTGTTACCCTTATCATAATATGTACCTGTTTCTTGTTGTATTCTTTAAGTGCAGTCTCAAATCCTTCCTCCAGTCTTTTGAACACAAGCTCCATATCATTGCTCCACCAGATCTGGGATCCAATGAGAGCCACTTGGGCAGGAAAGTCAAGAATCCACTGCTCTCTGGGCTTGTCCTCGTACACAGACACAGCCTCGGACAAATGACCCCTCACACATTCCTTCATAGACTCCTCCAGACCAGAAAGCCATGTCTCCACCTGACATGAAATCATTTTTTCTATTAGTTTAGATCTTTATCTTATTAAATTCAAATTCTTTAATACGAAGTACAATCTTACCGGCCCGAAACAGAAGCATTCTTTCTGGAATGGGACATATTCTCTCTCTTTGCTGTACATGCCCACTACGAGTTTAGGGTTATCCAACTGTTCGTTTTTGGCAAACTCAAGATCAGAGATGCTGTCAAATAATTTTGAGAGGTGAACAGTTACCTGCAAAACACATTACACATTATAGACACGGGAGTGAAGTAAAGACACTGGACAAATATTAAAAACAAAAATCAAGCGAAATGCCACATAAACCTCTCTGGGCCGACTCCCTTTGGAAAGGATGTCCAACAAGTCTGCAGAGGAAATGAAGTAGAACCGTGGAAAGGCAAGTCTCTTTGTCTCCAAGTATTCAGCGAGAGCTTTTTCACACAACGTAAGCCTGTTGAAAGAGAGAGTTTGAGAATAGTGACCAAATCCAAACAGGCTGTGTGTAGTGCAGTGAAAGAGCAATCAAATAAAAGTTAACCTTGTTTGTAGATCCTCTAACTTCTCAAATAGATGAGGTTTGTTGGTGGCCTCAATGACATTTACAGTCTTGGCACAGTCCAACATTAGTTCCTGAAAGAAATTGCTATGTTTACAATGATGGAAACAATGGCGTTCGCATAACTTTGTGACTGACATGGAGGTGCAGACCTGGAATTCAACATCTATAGTTTGAAATCTGTCAGCATCTGCAGGCAGCTGTTGGCAGATGTCATCACAGCTTTTGAAGATGCTTTCCAGGTAGACCCACGTCCTTTGGACCTCGATCCAAACCATGAGCACGGAGTCAGCCACAGTCAGTTGTTTCTGTAGCTCTACCACCTGGAACAGGAAGTGATGTACGTGCTTGCTCTGAAAGATGCCCTGGAGCTGAACCTTGAGAAAGACAAAAGGATTGGATTCAATGTAATACTCAAATACATGACACTGCTGAAGCAATATCTCAATAACCTTTGACCTCAAAGCAGGAGTCAGTTTAATCACAATGCATGTTGAACCTCATCTGCATTCCATGCCATAAAAAATGGGGGAGGGAAACAGTCTGTTTCTACAAAGATCTAGGCATTCAAGTGGTAAGACTTCTAATTGCTGGCTATAACCCCCCCCCCCCCCCCCCACCCCCACCCAATACATCTGGTGGACATGTACAAAGACCGCCGCAGAGCAACAATGTCCTGTGTTCTAAAGCAGCTATAAATCTAGAGACTCAATAGGGACCTCTCTACTCTCAGCTGTGCTGTTAGACAGTCAGACAGGGCGGCCCCTTCCTGCACTCATCTCTATTCAGCACTTAACCATCAGTGCTTCTCACAGAGAACTGGTCTTGAGAACTCCAGGGGAAATAAAGCCACATGTAAAATCTTAGTATCAATTTCAGAAGTTTAAGATGATTACCTGATGATCTTCAAGAGTTTCGATAAGTTCCTCATCACATTTAAGAAGTGGGACAGAGGTTTGGTAATGATCTTCGTATGCGAGCTCCTTTGATTCCCAAGTTTGACTTATTTCTGTCACAACCTGAAATAAAAAAAGGCATCATGACAAAACCCAAACCAAATATGGTAATTAAAACTGAAAATCATGATTTTAGTTTTATTTACGTAAAATGAGGTGTTAATTTATTAATCAAGAAACTTCTCATTAAAATGACGAAACCCACTTTCATAAGGCTAAAAAAATCTACTCATAGAAAAGGTTTTGTGGTTCAGCTATCTCAATAAAGCTGTCTCATAGATTTCCGTTTACGACTTATTTGACTACAATCTTTTAGGTGAAGAAGAACCTTTTCTATGGCCATTTCTTTGACCGCCTCGTCCACTATGTTGCGAACTTCGTCTTCGAACAAATGGAGCTGCAGAGCCAAGAGGTTCTCCAAGGTGGTACCGTCAGTCACAGACAAGTCCATCTATTTCAAAAGATTTGATTTTCATGATGCAAAGTCTCAGATTTCTGTCACGCAGGGAGAAAACATACTGCCGACTGATGTGTGTATTTATGCACCTGTTTTGCTGTAATTAGCTTCACCCAGTGGCGCTCTCGTACTGCAGGGTTCTGCAGCTGACTCACGGCCCGAAGTGACGTCAACAGGTTCTTTACATAAAGGTCCAACCCAGAATACACATCCCACACGCGAGCCTCCTTGTCAAACTTCCGTATGTCCTACACAGACAGAAGGTTGGTCAACATAATTACTTATTAGAGGCATCTGTTGCAAACACCAACGGTGCATGACAGCAACACAGCAGGAGAGATATTCTGGTGTGATGCAGCGCTGTTGGTGACCTCACCTTGGCAAAGCTCCTCAATTCTGCATCCATCTGGTCCACGTTTATCTGCCTCCATTTGGTCATTGTCCAGTTTTCCACACTGCTCTGTATAGATAAAGACACATGCAGAGGGGTCAATGGGTTGAGGGTACTTAATGGGGACATTTAGAGGCTACGAGGTATTTAAAGAATAGACGACAGCCTCCGAGAGCAAAGTTAGTGAGTTAGTGAGTTATTGCAGCGTTGTCGGTGCAGATGAGGCGTTCAAATGTATTTTGCTCGACAGTGTGATTTAAGCTACTCACCCTCACATACACAACACTGTCCCACAGTTCTTTGAGGACAGTGATCTCTCGTCTGCACAGCTTTATCTCTCTGTAGTCGGGAATGGTAACGTCAAACAGATTCGTGGACTCCTGTAGATCTGCTACCTCCTTCTCCATGCGTCGGACAGCTTTTTCAGACTAGAGAACAGCACATGGTGATTGTTATCCAGAGTGTACAGGATAATACAATGTTATTTAATTGATGTACCAATGTTTAAATCCATACTTTCTCCAGACTGATGTAGGGATCAACTGCATTGTAGTTAAAGGGCGTTGTCGCTCTGAACATCTCCCTGAATTGGCTTTGTTTCTCCTGAAAAAGAAGTAGCCGTTTGATAGCCTTCATTAGTTCAAAATACAATTCCTTCAACAATGTACATAGATAGTATCTTTGGATATATGAGCTTAAAGCCAAAGGCCACCTCAAACGCCATGCACCGTCTCCGTATCACCATCACTTCTGCATTCTGCATGGGTGCCACTTCATGCCTCACTCTTAGGGCCAGTTTTTTGGCCCCACTCCATTTCTCTGGAAGTTCCTGTTGCGAGAATTTGATTTATTTCGCAATGGTTGAATGCCGCAAAAATATTTAGTGAATTGATTATAATTTTTATCGTATGATCTTGTTTGAAAATATGGATCATCCATTACGTTTCTTACCTCCAGCTGAAAATAGACCTGGTCTGGTACGGTCACTCCATACTGTTCCAGGAGGGTTATTGTGTCCCTGAAAGGCTCAAACATCTCGTCCGTGGCTGCTTGTCTATCTCGGACTGCCAACAAGTGACTCATCACTTCCACCAAGCCGCGGTGGTTTCCTTTAGCCACAGGCTGGCCCAGCCCTTGAACAGTGGCTCTTACAAACTTCTGGAGCTCATCAAGACTGGGACAAAAAAAACAACTGCTGTTACAGTTTGGCCTGTATTTAACAGCTGTGCAGAAATGTGTCATTTTACCTGTTAGTGACATAAGTCAGGAGGTGTTCTTTGAAAAGCCAGCTCCACTTCTTTATAGCGTTAAGGAGGCTCACTTTAAAGGGCTTGACGTCCACTCGAAACCATCCATTGAAAACTGTGAAGTCTTCAAGCTTGGAAATTTCCGCATGCAGATCCTCATAGTAATCAATCTATCAAAATGAATACACGTCAGCAATTTAGACACATGTCATGCATGGGAAAAGTGATTCATGATTAAAAAAGGCTTCTTACCTGTTCTTTGAAGTTATTGATTGTGGGCGGGCTCTCAAGGAGTGCATCTGCACCACAAGCCTCTGTCTCTTCAGCCGTAAGTACACTTCCATACAGAAGAAACTGGCTCAGAAACTCAGCCCTGTCATCTTGCCAGAGATGGGTGTAGCAATCAAACTTTCTCTGGTAATTTATTGCTTTCCTGATGACGTTCTCCACTCGTTCCATTACCTCTTGTCTCAGGTCAGACAGATCTAGCATATCATCCATTACATCCTGTAGGAGTTATACCACATGACCCATCACATGAGGAGAATCTACTATTTGTAGAAGAAAACACGATAATGAGTTTAGAGAAAAAGGTTTACCTGGTAACTCTCGACGCTAAGATGAGCAGCCACCCTGTTGATGTTCAACGATGTCTTGAATATGTCTCCGACCAGTCCTTCTATCAGCTCGTAGAGGCCGTCCCCTGCATCTTGCACCAAGGAGGGGAGGTTAACCATCCCTGAGCTGGTCAGCATTAACTGAACCTCAAACAGAGGTGCCTGGTTGGGCCTCATTTCCATGTTGTCCGTGAGGTACTGAAGAGATTGACGGATGTAGCAGAAGAGCCCCTCCACCACCATCTCATCCACATACTCTAGGTAGCACTGCCATGCTTCTGACGCGGGGTCGGCGCGGAAAAGGACCATATTCTCCTGATGAAATTGTTATGATATTTAAGAGATGGGGGATCACAACAACTGGCTTCAGACATTTATTTTGAGGTGTTCAGAATAACTAGAGCATGTATATTTACATGACTTTCCATTGGGTTTCATTTGTCCAATGTTGACATAATCGAATGTCAACATGTTATCTAATATTATCTGTATTATCTTATTGTAAGGGAAGTGGCTCTGAAGCCAAACATAAATGATGAATATTAATAAATAACTCAGGCTTTAAGATGGTAAAAGGTTTGGGACCCCTGCTAATAATTCCATGTTGTTTGTCCTTCAATTTGCAGGAGAGCAATAAATTCATAGTGCACCAGAGGGACTGGTGTCATGCGTTTAGCAACACGCACCTGTATCAACTTGTGTATAGAGTCGCCATCCTTCTTCAAGGCCTCGTTCTTCTTGTTGACACGGTCTCTCCTGTCTTCCAGCTGTATCAGCGAGCCTCTCTTGTTGTCCTTTCGGCTAAACATGGCCTTTTTGCTCCATTCCTTCATTATTGACTGGATGGCTTCGCAGTTTTCTTTGGCGCCACTGACTCGACACACAAGGTTGTGCACCAGGTCTTTGGTGGTGCTGATGAAGCTCCAGCAGTCTGGATCCTGCCACGTCAGGTCAGACTCTGCTCTTGTTAACTGCACATCGATGGACTCCTGCTCAACTTTGATGAGGGGAAGTTCCACCTCTAGCACTGTCTGCTTCAGCTTGTTGTACCATTGTACTAATAGCTGCAGACTGCTCACATACTGAAAAATACAAGTGTGGAGAAAATATATACCCCGAGATGCCGACTACAAGACAATAGAAAAGACATAATGCTTCCTATTTTTGAACAAATATGTTTGTTTCTGACCTTTGAGAACATGCCACGCATCTCAAAAACCGTCATTGCAGCTGCAGGGATCTTGATTTGGCCGAGAGTCTGAATATACTTCACATCTTTCAAGACTTCCGTCAGCTGAGAAATGACACGAAATGAACTGATATACATGATCACAGTGGGTAGGTGGTAAAATGTTGGGTTTCAACTAACAGAAACCATTGTAGAATGAAATAAGTCAAATTACATAATTGTCCAAAAATATTTGTATTTATAATTCACCAAGAATTTACCTTAATGAATTAGTGACCTGCATCTACGCTTTGAATCAGAAGAACATTGATCTTTGCCATACTGAGTTAACTAAATCATACTAGCAGAGATTCCAGTTTTGAGGGAACTTGACTTTGAGGGAATTCATTAGTTCATTTAAGCTCAGACATTACTAAATCAGTCATACAGTAAGTTGGGATGTCTGCATAATGTGAAATGTGCTTTTTAGTTTGCAGGGACATTAAACTACCTTTGGATTGAAGTTGAGTGAGATCAGGTCAGATGAGGTATCTCGGGAGAGAAGGGGCTGGTTCAGGTTCATCAGGCAGGCCTGTTCCAAACCGTTACACCAGTCAGAGTAAATGTCTTCCTCATATCGGTCCAGGAGACTCAACATCTCTGTGTACATGTGGTGTTCCTTCGCCATCTCTACACCTCTTGCATGCCTGGAAATATTGCATAATTGTGAGATAACTGTCATTTTTAAACCACACAAAATTGCCATCTTGTATGTACATCTTGTGTTTGTAAATAATACATTCACTGAAAATAGTTTGGTGTTTCTACTGACATATTCAACAGTAATCGGATTCTTTCCCATGGAGTTTGAATTCGTTGTCTGAGCATTTTTGCCCACTTCAAAGCTCCAGATGTGTAAGCCGTGTTCTTAGTCAGACCACTTTCCATCTGTAAACAAAGGAAGATTGCACAACATTGTTGCACGGACAATACCGATTGTGTCTTGAATATATATTGCTGATTTTCCATTTTGTTCCATTACCCGAGTCAACTGAGATTCAAACAGATATTTACATCTCGCCAGCTCTTCACTCAAATGTTGCTGCAGTAGAATGAAGTTGGGACTGAATATCTGTCTGATTTGACTTCTCTCCAGAAAGGGTCCAACAATGGTAAGCATCTAAAAACAAAAATACAAAAACCAGTCTCTCTCTTCACTTTTATAAATACCGTCATCAGTACAATCGTAATATCCAGTGTTCCTTACTTTTAAGGTTGATTCCAGTCCATGGCAATCCTTGAAGGCCAAGCATAGAAGACTGGCAAGGCGGCACTCCAAGTCCACAATCCTCACTTTCAAATCCTTCAGCTCGATTTCAAATCCCTTATCGAGTTGATGAATTTGAACAATTAAGCATGATAGACACCAATGCAGAACAGTGCATTACAAACATGCTGTATTTTCTTTCTTAATCTGCAATCGATATGCCAATAGACTTCATTTCACCTGAGAGTTGAAATCAAGTGGGTTGTTTTCACTGTGCATCAACACTTGGCAGTGGTTACTGAACTCTCTGTACATCTGAGCCGCATGCTCGCTGTAGATTTTGCCATTGAGTCCAGCAAATTCCAGTTTTTCCATCCTCTGAAAGTCCAGCATCACTTCAAACAAGTCCTGCAAGTAAAAAATAAGGTAGTGAGACATAAAACAAATATTACCTTCTTCGGACAACTGAATTACAGAAAATAAAAATCTGTCTCACCTCCAGCTGTTGCATTCGATCAAGGAACTGGTCGAAACGGGCAAAAACCATGGCAGATGGGAAATCCCAGGGTGCATGTTTCACATGGTTGGCCAACCTCTCCCTCTGGGTCTGGTAACTCTGTCTGAAAGATCTAAATACTTGTATCACCTTCTTTACCATTTGTTGACTTTCCTCTGGTTCCTCGCGGAGCAGCAGATCCACAGAGAGGTATGTAGAGGCCTAAAGAGTGCAAGATTTTACATCTGGGAATGTGTTCAAGCATACAGCCGATAACTGACTGACATTGGCAAAGTATCCTTTTTTTTTTAAATCAATGCATCATGTATAACTGTATTCAAAACTATTTCAAATGTATGTATCACACAATTTATTCTTTACATCTGTTTAACAGGAGGATTCCTACCTGCTCAATGAACAGATTGCACAGCTCCTGCAGTAATACCACGACGCGTGCTGGTTTTTGATAGGACTGGCAGTTGCTCCAGATAAGGAAAATTGTATGTAATAATGCCGGGATGAATGTTTCAAAGAGAGGAAATCCTCCCTTCTCCAGTTGAGACAGCTGTGCATGCAGTGGCTGTAGATGAATGTCAATGTCCTTGGCTTCTTGAAGTGCTTTTGATTGAGAAATATTGCATTTGAATTAAAACATCTCAATCAGAGAGAATACATTCTGGAAATAACATTATGCTTTGCATCAAAGATTTGACACGGTGCAAACTAAAAAATGTCTCCTTTGGCTTTGAATAGGGGAAAGCTCATCTTACCATCAAATACATTTCCAATTAGAGCCATGATTGTTGGATGATAGCTGCTATCCATCATCTTTAAGATCGTGACCATTTTCTGAACAACGGCACTCTGAAGCTACGAGGGAAAGTACCATACATGTTAATCGGTGTGGAATGCCAGGAGATTAAACTTGTTGTAGTGAAGATCTGAAGAAAGGGGAAAAATACCTGGCAATAAATGTTCTCTATATTGCTCTTCCTGGATGCCCAAAACGTCAGCTCCGCATCGGGCCCTGGATTGCAACCTGTCCGAAGTAAGTCTGACGAATCCTCCTTTAAAATCTTTTGGATCAGATTGGTCCAGTTGATGACCTGGGTCTCTATGGCATGGGCCAGTGCCCTGTCATAGTTATTGCACCTGAGTGAGAAATACATGTTGGGAGTGTTTGTTAATATATACGGTAAACATCCTACGCCCAGAAACACAATCTAGATGCGTGTGTCTCCTTACATTTTGAAGGTGCTGAAGGAATTTTCAATCCAATCCATCTCTGTTGGAATAGGCAGGACGCTTTTTCCTAAAATCTGTCCCCTGACAACTGATGTCTTACTGCACATCTTCTCTCCATGTAGAATAATGTCTTCAGATATCAGATTGGGCCACGTTTGATGGTTTTTGTTGTTTGACAGCAGGGGAACACAAACCTTTTGAGGAGACAGAATGAATTCAACAATACAATAAAGTGTGTGTGTTTACTGAAACAGCTTCATGGTGGAGGCAGAACCATCACCTGCTCTACTGTGTTGGACAGCTGCAGCGTTAGTTGAGATGATGGAGACTGGAGGCCAAAGAGCAGGAGTTCCCTGTAGTTTTCAGAGGTGATCGGAACAACTCTCTTCTTGAGGATGTAGATTTGTTTATTTTCAGTATCGAGTGGGACCTACATTTGAAATAACATCAAAAGATTTGACAATAAACAGAAATGACTCTTCCAAGTAATCAAATCGAATCTGTCGAACTGAAATAATACACCTGAATGACCAAAGAGTAACGTTAGCTAACGTTAGCTTCCTACTCAAGTGAATCTAGGTTAGCGTCAGTGACGTCAGTAACGTACTATTAACGCTAGCTTACGGTGATTAAAGACTATGTAAACAAACAAAAAAATACATACAGTTACCTCTTTAGAAGCAACCAGGCCGGCTTTATTCGATGCAGAGATAAATATAACTGTCTCCTTGTCAAAGAAGTTTTTTAAGAGCGCTTGGAAGTCTCCGGTTGCGGCCCTCTCGCCCCAGGCTCGGCCGTGCAGCCGCAGCAGCGCACGGACGTTTCCCTCGACAAACTTCACCCGGTCGTCCTCAAGGAAAGACGACACACGTTCTTCGTCGGACATGATTGCACTACGACCGGGACATCACTTCAGCCCCCCCGTCTCTGCGTTTAACCGAATGAAAACTGATCCCGTGGCAGCTCCAAAGACCGTCCACTAAATTAGCTGTTTTATCTGGTGTAGTTGTAGTTGCTAGATACTTTTTATGTCTGTTTGTAAATAAGGAGGACGAGCTGTAAAGTCCCGGGAGGCGGTTCTGCATTCCGTTGCTTAGCAACGGGCAACTCTCTTCAATCAGTGCCAGAGGACTCTTTGGCAGGTGTAAAACAAATTCCTTCTGTTTGCCCTGATACCGATGAGATATACGACAAGGTTTTCCCCTGCTCTTCTATTGTTGTGTGCTGGTGGATGGAACAGGTTTGTATTTGTTAAATGCAAAAGCGGAGGAACAATGTAAATACAGTTCAAAGTATTTGTTTACTGTATGACCAGACGGTAGCATGAGGGTTAGAGTAGGTTTTTTGACTAAAATCAGTCAAATATTAAATACAGAATTGAACAAAAGAGAAATGAATGTCTGTTTGACGGTTCTACTCAGTGTGAAAATCATGACCTGCAGTCGTTTTTACTGGGCAGTTGACCAATGAGTAAACTAGTCTCTATACAACATTCCTGGTTTAAACAGATGCAAATCTCTGGCCCCTTTTATGATACATATGTGACAGGACAGAAAAGAGCCATGAGCCTAGTTTAAAATAGGCATAGTCAGCAGTAAAATGTAGGCGTTTGTGATATATAGGTGCTTGAGACGTTTTTGTCGTCTGGTTGTCTTAGTAGAAGACCCAGCAACTACCATCTGCAAGGCACACGAATAAATAACAAAAATGCTTCTTTGGAGTAGCTTGATGATTGAAGTTATATGCTAGTCTATTTGTAAATACACACAGTACTGCAAGTATTTGTTCAGTATAACAATGTGTGAAATGGGATACTAAGCAGTTTTTTTGCTCAAGCATTGTAACAAATTCTGAGAAATGTACTTTTTTTCCTTTTTTTTTTATATTGAGTCTCATCTTCAGAATAAAAAGAAAGAGTGAGACAAAATCCTCAGGTTTGCAGGTGGCACTGCGCTTTGGACTAACAATGACAAGACCATCTACAAGAAGAAATTGCCTAACCTGTTGCTATGGTGCTAATAACGAGTTGGAGGCAATGCATTCAAACAGTTAGGATGAGGACGGCTCCTGATGCAATCCACACTCTGCACAGACGCATACATAGTTGAGAACCTTATACAGTCATTTGCTAAAAAATCAGAAAACCCTTAGAACAATCATCCCAATATCAGATGAGTAGAAAGCACCTCCCAAATAAATAACCAGAGTTTCTTACAAAACAATACCTGAAACCTTTTCCTGCCAAGACGTGTTCGACTGCTAGCGTTCCTAATATCTCCATCTCTGTTTGTTGTGTACCATTAAATCACAAATAATGTGCTTCAATATGACTGAAAAGATTAAAGTAATAATCTCTTACGGCTATTGTTAATGGTATTCAAATAAGTGAATCAGTTATAATTCTGTTACTAGGCTTAATCTGTTAATTAACGATAATACAGTTTAGACAGCTCAACGCAAATTGAAATTGTAATATCAGTATCGTTGTACACAGTGTACTTTGTCTTTTGTCCATCAAAATGGCACAAAGGTACATTTGTAATCTGAAGCAGCTCATCAATGACTGGCAGTTTCCACAGACTTTTGTTGATGATCCCGTATTGATCACCAAACGGAATCACAAAAAAACACTCCATCCGGACAAACAATCCAGTAAGCCGCAGCAAGCAAGCAAATGTCCTTTGTGAGTCTGAATTATGTTATGTTTCCTCCTAATCCTTAACCAAGCTGTCTCTGAAACCACACGGGTAAACTGTATAAAGCTTTACAAGGTGAGTCATCTCCCACTGTGTTGTTTCTAATAATAAAGAGAGGTAAGATACATATTTTTGTTTATTTATTGCTTGAGTTACGTCAACCTTTATCTCCACAATGACATTCTTATTGCATTTAGGAAAAACACTCGATAACAAGCATTTAAACCAGTTTTACTAACTCTTTCTGGAAGTTGATGCTGAGTAGAGTTACATTTACTTAATTAATCCCAATTGGTGTGTGCAATTGCTTCAAAGAAGTGCATCATCCGAACAAACAACATATTTATACATATGAAAAAAGCAATCATAGCAAGTATTTTTAGCATTACAAATACATTGTAATAAAATTGATCAAGTTAAAGGGATGAAAGTGATGAAAGATATCATAATACATGCAGTTTAGATGTAAGTACTAAACGCTTTTACTTAATCACATTAAACTACATTCCACAGTAGTTTACATTGAAAGAATTGAGGTGATTAAAACCCTTCTGTAAATGGAAATTATACTTCAATAGGACGGCAGCCACATGCAGTGAGAATATAGCATCTGATCACAGGTCGCCCTCTATAGGATGGTGTCGAGCTGGGGCTATTCTTGACAGCATATTCTCTAAGAAGAAGAGCAGTTTTATTAATACAGCCCATAATTATAGATTTGTGCCAGACGTCTTCACAACACGAATAACATACAACATCATCTGCCTGTCTCAGTTAAATGACACGGTAACGCTGTGTACTGTCTCTCTGTTGTTTGATAAAGATGAAATCAACTACTCAGTGAAGTTTTCAGCATGATAAAGAAATGTAATTTTCCTTGAAAAACGTGGTTTAAGCACCATTCTAATGTTGGCTATTCGCATCTTCACCGTCACCGTCAACGGAGCCCTGCAGAGGGCACTGGCTTTTCTCTTTTGACAGATCCTCATGTTTGTCCAGGGGACACGCAGGCCCACCGAGGAAAGGGGACAGTTTGAGGCAATGAATCAAGTTAAACATGTTTGTTTCATAATAGATGGAGAGAGAGGGAGAGAGCAGCTGATTGAAAAGTCCGGAAATCAATTGATAAAGCACAGCACGTCAGGAGGGGACAGCGCTGCCTGCGTCTGTTTGAATGACCTCTCGTCCGCAGAGGAGTCGATCAGACTGACTGAAACAATGTATCGTGACGTATTCCTACAACTGATTGCGCCACACATTTCTCCACTATTCACGTCTGATGCGAGCAATAATCTATAGTTTCACTCTGTTGACGGCCAATAAAAGCCTAAATGTAGGAGATTTGGCCTGCAGGGAATTAACGCCCCTTTAATTTTAATATAAAAAAAAACATGACAGTGAGATCTCAGTTGGCAAATAATCCGACCCGATGGCGCTTGAGCTCTCGGGGTGTTAAGCTCCAGGTTGAACAAATTAGTTAGCCCACGCCCGAGGGTATCTGGTGATAGATATGTGGTCCAGGGGGACCGGGGAAGGCGCAGTAGAAACAGACGGCCGCTTATCTTGAAAGGCTTGTTTTAAGTGCTCCTCTGCTGGGAAACAAAAAGCTTTAAGGGCACCTATTAACCTACAATTGTTGTACAATTCCCATTGTTTAGTTTGTTCACACACAGGCAAATTAAGGCATATGTCATGCATTCAGGCTTAGGTTTAAACTTTATGGAATGGAATAACAAGAGTATAAATAGCCAGATAAATCAGAGCCTCCAGTGTGAGAAATGACTATTTTTCACAACATTAAAAGGCACATACAGTTATCGTACATGTTGTGTGCCAATGCTTGTACCAGGGGCATGCCTGTGGGTGCATGTGTCTACAAGGCAAGGTGGGATGATTCCATTGGAAGCTGGGACCTGGCGTTAGGTATAGGACTCCCCTGAGGAAAGCCAGGCCACTCGTGTCTGAGGAGGCTGGTTTATCCCACTTAATCAGCATCCTGAGAGACTGGCACTGCCCCCCATGGCCACAATGCCTTGGGTCAGTGCATGCTCCTCAAAATAAAGAGAAGGCCTGCCAGACAATGCTGCTGTCAATCAGCCTTAACCTGAGCTGGGCCCTTTATTCCTCATATAGTGTACTTGTGTAGTCATTCACTCCATAAATGCAAATGATCTCATCATTGTTTTGACTAACAGGAGACGATACACAGATAATTATTTTGCATATCAACCACTGGGATTTTGCACAGTTAAGTTTCCCTTTCTGCATAGTAAATAATGGACCATACAGGAGGGCAGATGTTGCTGAGCAACGCAGACACCTGCTAAAATGAGAGCAGCCTTGCTTATGACAGGCCAATGCATCCAGATTCTCCATAGCATTTGTACATGTATCGTGTGAAGTAAAATGGCAAATTCAGCAAGTCCCTGTGGTGAAATTACTCTTCTCAGGCGGTTCATCGTAGCCAGATGCTGCTGCAAACACATTTATCCAAGAAAAAAATCTAACAAGATAATGAAGACACAGAAAACCCTTTCCTGCAATTTGCAGTAGCTCTTCCGCTTGGTTTAGACCATAATTTGTACTTGTTGGGATGACACATACAGTCAGTGTTTAGGGTTTGAAGCGGTAATGTCCCAAGGGCTTCTGTCAGTCCGGCACCATTATAAATGACAGAGCTGAGTGAGCCTCCTTGGCTGTTTCTCAACATCCCGGCCTCCTCGGGGCCTCGCGTAGCATTTGCAGAGCGTGTGCCCTTTTGATTTCCTAATCCCAGCACGAGCAGAGGAATGTTGGCCCTCCATGAGATATTCCACTCACAAGCCGTGATTTATGTTCTTGTGGTGCAAGGCTCAATGGTGAGATGATCGCAGGTGTTGTGGAGCCTCAGTAAAAACTTTTAATATGCACGCCTCGTGGTCTCTGGCAGGGCCCCGGCACAAGGATTACTACCATTCAATGGGGGAGGGGGGTGGGGGGGGGGGGGGGGGCGGGGGTAGGTCAATAATGTTTGAAATTCATCTGAGGCCTTAGAGTCCGATAGCTATGAACATCCATGTGTGTTTTTCGGGCAGAGGAACGGTACAACAACAGCCTTTTTTTCCTTCAGTTTTTTAATTCGGAATTGAAGAGATAAAAAGGAAATGTTGGATTTAAATTATGAAATGCACAGTTTAATGAAATTCACTTATGATAATTTTTTTGAGTGCATATATAAAATAAATCAGCAAACACATCGGCAGCAGTTACTGCATTGTTGAGAAAATTCCC
Organism: Gasterosteus aculeatus; assembly: GCF_964276395.1. Classification (NCBI taxonomy): domain Eukaryota; kingdom Metazoa; phylum Chordata; class Actinopteri; order Perciformes; family Gasterosteidae; genus Gasterosteus; species Gasterosteus aculeatus. The sequence goes on along the minus strand of NC_135707.1, from coordinate 10,615,065 downwards.
AGGTTAAATAAAAAAATTAAAATCATAAAACCAGTCAAAGTCAAAGCTCAAGTGTTTGTCCCCTCTGTTTAGTCAACACGTTTTTGGGTGTTGTCAATATCTGAATAAAATATTTCAGGAAATCAACCTTTTATTTTGCAAAGTTAATTTAAGTCACTATTCCATGATGTGTAGAACAATTTACTCCCCGCTGACTGACTTACAATCAATGCTCAGACAGCGATCACTTAACGGTCTAGAATTTCCCTGAATAAGGATTTAACACTGAAAAGAAGAACACATGTAGTTCATCATTAAATGTGATAACACTAATTATGCTGCAGCATCCCGTCAGAAATAAAAATTCCATTCAGAGATTTATATGGTACATCTTCCTGCCAGTGAGCCAGATTTTGCCATGACTTGTCACAGACAACTTCACGTGCTATAAATAAAAAAAAACTCCCGATTTTGATTTAATAACAGTTGTCTTTGTTAATCACCCACCCTCCCTTTTCCGCTTTCCATACTGCCAGAGGGATTGCTGTAAACCGCACCTGAATGCAACCATCTTGTCTTCTAATGGCTGCATTAGACCCCGTCGCGCCTTTCTTTGGCTTGTTATCTGCACAGAGGTCAGGAAGGCCTTTCAGCCGTGTGTGTGTGCTCGAGGAGGAGTGACCAACTCTTTGCTGAGGCTGTTATGGTTTGGACCATCCAGGATGTTCATATAGTTTGTTGGCTTATGCTTTTATCAAATATGAAGTATTCTAATATATTGCAATTGAGGTTACAGACCAAAATTATCGGATTATTTAATTTGATAATGTTTGGGCTCTTCATTAGAATTAAACTAGAGTTACTATATCACTTTAAGTATGTTATGGGTACATTTCACCTTTGAAAAAATAATTATATTAGTTTCAAATCACATTGAAATCATGGTTGATTTGAATATCATAAATATGCGAATTTAATATAATTTAAATCCTGTTGATGAATGTATATATTTTGTGGGTAGCCCACTCTACTAACGCATTTGCCATATCATTTCCCATATACATAGCGTGATAGATGCAAATGCAAAAGTTGAATATATGTAAATTCTATGTTGTTTTTGGCTTTCGATATTACTGTAACTAAACCACAGTTTCCTTTTTCATTCTGGCTTGTAAAAGTGCTGCTTATGTCTCAGGCTGTACATTTTTGTAGCACTGTCAGAATCATGCCTCAGAATTTATGCTAAAATTGTACCTCCCCAAGGTTACATAGATTAATTTAGTTCTGACTGTGCCACCCCACCTTACCTCTCACCCTCCTTCCCGTCCTCCTCCTCCTCTTCTTTCTTTCCCATGTCCATTAGACCTTGCAGACTAATCGAGCAGCACCAATTGCTCCCGTGGTGAGATCATTAAGTAAATTATTTTAAGATCAAACGGTCAGCAGCCACAATGAAGTCCTGTGTAATGGTAAAAGCCTCAGAAGCTGCCACCCACCCCTCTCTCAAATTAAGCCCAGTGGGGAGAGCTGTGCACCTCTCAGGTGAACCCCCCTCCCCCCACACACCCCATTAGGCCTTTTAGCTGCAGGCTAAGGTTGCACCCACTAATGGGCCCTTTGAACAGAACTAACCCACTGACAGGATCTAACTTGTATGCAGTTTAAGAGTACAACATTTTTCGACGAGAGACGTTTTAAACCACTGTAAAATACAGATAATCTATAGGATACAGTATAAGCACCACGTATGTGTGATCAGATTAAGAGGGATTTACAAAGGAGAGAGAATTATTTTCACCGTTCGGTTGTCTTGGCAACAAGAAGTGATAAAATATCAAGCTCCAATTTGGGATGATTTATGTAAAACTAAAGGTGACTATTTAACCAATATTAAGATATCCCCTCTGGAAATATTACAACAGCGCACTAGTAGTTCTCAGGTAAGCTTGCAAGTTCAAAAATAAAATGCATCAAAAAGATGATATGGTATGTGCTGACCAACTGTAGAAACGTTACGCCTAATAGATCATGTTACATTAAGGACGTACATTGTTATACATTTCAATTTCAATGTCTAGACTCTATACATTCATTTGTGTACTTACATTATCAACATGTGGAAGGAACTCACTCACCTTTTTGTTCATCTATTCAACATCAACGGCCCTTTTAGTTGCCTATTAGCGGAGTCACTGGTCTTCCTGAGTGAGACTTGTGCCATGCTTGCTTTTGTTCATCAATAAAAGGACAAAAAAGCAAAAGCAAAACTCATTGAACAAATCTGAAGCTTCAGAAATGTGAGTGCAAGTAAATAAAGGTAAATGTGGGTTTGTGTGAATAATACCCCGACTCAGTATGAAAGCCATTAGACGGCGATTACTCACAAAGTGCCGTCGTTGGACGGAAAGGTTGACGGCTTCCCTTTTAATAGGTCAAAGTTCCACACAGCTAAACATAATGCAGAGCATGTACAGTACAGTTAAATTCATATATATTAGATTCATACACTGATGTTGGCCTTCACAAGTGACTTTGTTATCTCAGATTATTTCAAATATGTGACTAAGAAGCTGCAGTCTTAAGGACGTAATTCACAACAAAATATTATAAACAAAACCACGGCAACGCGGCTGTGTTCTTGCAGTTGTTTATTCCCCTCAGCTGAGGAAGTGTTGAACTTACAGAAGCTTCTGGTGTGGAGAGAGGAACCAATGCGGCAAAGTGACGGTGAGAGTGATTTATCCTGCTTTGGCGTGGAGCGTCAGTGTCATCAATCACTTGGTTTTAATTAGTGATGGCTTCCCTTTGTGGCTGAGAAATGTGCATGTTATTCAATTTGGAACCCACGGCTGCCTGAAGAACATCATACAAAGATTTGTCAATCCACTGTAAGTTTGTGCTTTTAACAGTTGAAACTGGTAACGCTGAAGTCACTGATTCCCCAAATGACAATTTCCATCTAAAAAAAGAACTCACAAATTAAACATTCTTTCTTTTTTATTGTGATGTTTTTGTGTTTTATTGTGAAATAGTCATCAATCTCCAACTGAAAGTTAAACAGACACCTACAAGTATATTATTTGTACACCATAAGAGGCTGGACTATGTCCTCTGAGCTGAGTGAGCAGAGACAATTACGTCATGTGAATTGAGTGTATGGAGCATTATTCATACACATTTCAAAATAAGAAGAGAATGGAATACCATCAAACAAAAAAATATACTGTATTTCTTTGTCTTGAATTTCCTTTTGAAGTGTTCATCATGGATAGTCATGTCATTCTATGAGAAAACAATATTCATTAGCTGCACAATATAAGTGGTGTCACCATTACTTTGTTTTCCCTTGAAGTACGTAATTGAAACAGCAGCGTTGTGAGACAGAAACTGCTTATCTTAGCTCTTGACACACAGAGGCCTCTTATCCTTCATTTAAATGTTGCTTTCTTCTGATTTCCTCTATAATGGGAAACTTAACTCATGCCCACAGCAAAGGCCTAATCCTTAAATAAAAACAATGTCAGCTTTGAGAGTTAAGGTGGCCATTGACATGCTAAAATATCAATAGCAGTTATTTAGTTCTCTAAAGACACTTGAAAGACTCTTATCTGACACATGGTAATGCATGGTACTCCACTGTAGTGATGTTTATTTCCTCGCAGTCATTGACTTTATTGTGAGATAAAAGATCTAATTTCTTATTGTGGATTTCACCCCTGACTTCATCACAGACCTAAAAGACATTATTTTTGTTAATTTAGTTTAGTTGCTATTGTAACTATTGTTCAAAATCACTGGTCCTCATGTGACCCTAATTTGACCTGTTATCAATATACGGTGCTTTTAGCACAATCAGAAACTGTTGAATATATTCACAGTTATATTTGAACTAGTTCAACAATTGAAAGTGTTTTTTAGACCTTAAAGCAATTTTATGTTTTCAGCAACATTTTAAACACACCATCATAAAAATAACAGCAACATTTTAAACACACCATCATAAAAATAACAGCAACATTTTAACTATAGATAGTGTTTTAAGCAAGCATGCTGAATTATTATTCCCTGCGTGCACTTGGCATAATCAAATGTGCATATGAACCTAAATCAGTGGTGCAAACTCATACAATGATGATTCTAAAATTTCCCTGATTATGCTACGCAACAAAATGGTTTAAAAGTGACTTGTTCTTGGGATATTTTATCTCCCTTACAACATCTTGGACAATCAATTTCTTTGACACCAATGTTCTATTTAACTTTTGGTTGATTGTATTCAGCCTTTCTCCTCTCTGGATCCTCTTTAAATGCACCAAATCAGCATCCCAATTCCACGTGAACATGGCGCTCACAATCAAGCTGTCATTTGGTCCATGGAAAATTGGGATGTGCCCTTAGCTGATGTGCTCAGAGGAGAAATTCCAGACCTCTGTCTGCGTGGTTGTTTTGAAATGTCGGTTTCCACCGCCCCGCTGATTGACTCTAATCAGCCACATCATGCCAACATCACTCTGTCCTGAAGCCCGTATACGCCGGTTGCTGATTAGGTGGGAAGACCTGTGAATTGAAAAATACATAAATATTTAGCACGTTTTGATGCATACATGTAGCAGACGTGGTCTGTCTGGAATAAAGTGTCTTCCGTCAAGAGAGGCGTTTGGATTATTTACACTCCGTCACCAACAATCCTCAATGATGATGAAACAACCACATTTTGGCTCGAGCAGCAGCGACTGTTGCTTTTGTAAAAAATAAAGAAAAAAGCTTGTTGTCAAAGGAGAGCTACAGCCGAACAAAACACGTGGAATACTCGTGTGTCCGTGTGCTGAACAGGTCTGACAAAAAAAGAGAAGACAAACGTAGCTGACGCCAGGCTTTCTTTACTCTGCTGTCGGGGTTAAAACAGCTCAGCGCCACAAGCTGTTCTCACGCGTTACATTTCAACCCATTTTGAAATCACACGGTCTTCTTTAAAGTTAGTCAATACACCTGCGCGGCGCCATAAGAATCTTGTACATTGAAACATTAGCGCTACGTTACACACGCTGATTGTGGGAGAGACGAGTTTAGCAGAAAATGCCCAGGGGCCCTGAGTGGCAGGTACTTCCTATATCCTGTGCTTGATGGTGAGGGGGCCCTCACCTGGGCTGTAATCTGGGGGGGGACTGATCACAGAGAACCAGAGTGAAGTGAATTCCGCCTGTCCCACTTCAAACGCAGCAGGACAGTAAATCAGACAGTCAGACGACACTAGGCGTCTCACTCATGCCTTTTTCCTGGCTGCCAGTGTGCCTGAGGGCACGAGACACAACAAAGTCACCTGACAAGAGCGCGGAGCCACTTCACCACACAACCAATTTTATTGGGTCGCTACGGAGGAGGAGGGTTGTGGAATTATGTGTGACGTTTCAGAAAAAATGCATCCAAAACACAGAAAAGGTTCAATTTTCAGAAAAAAAATCGTACAAGATAAAAGGGAAAACCTGCATGAGCTAAAAAGCTGACTCGATTTTAGATGGACAAAATAATGTTGAATTCTATTTTACAAACCATTTTTTGGAAATTCTGTGTGTTAAGTTGGCAGCAATGCTAAGTTCATGTAAATTATTTAGATAATATTGTGTTTTTAAGGTTTATTTACATACTTGCCAGCAAAATCTCAACATCAGTAAAGCAAAATAGCTTTCATCATTCTGGTCTAAAATTGCCATTTTTAGAAATGTTTTTCCTGTAAAGGTCCTTCTGTTATTCAATGGGGTAATAATGCGAAATGACATAACAAATGCTTTTCAACCATCAACAAAATGATACATTTAACACCAAGACAAAAAGAACATGATAACACTGCACTATAGCTTCACAGCATTTATTGCTTGATTATATTTTAGAATCACGGATAGAGTTATAGAATGTAACTCGGGTATAGAACTATTGAGAAAACCCATCTCACGATAGGGTGTCAGGGAAAAATGAATCATAAAGAACCGCCAAGGTCAGTGTGATATTTCAAGGCTTCTACTTTACATGGCGGCATCGCAAATGAAGGCCTTCAATCAAGTAGGATTGGGTGGACGGACCAAAGGTGCACCAACACTCCACGCTGAGAGTAATGACAACGGAAGAAATCCATGACATAAAAGAGGAAAAAGAAAACTTCCGATGGTCAACACAATTATTTCTCTAAACAATATAATATTGTGTGGACTTTCATAGATTAAAAACATAGGCCTGCCTTTGTTACCAAACAGTTCCCATTTAAAACACCTAAAGAGTTCTAGTAGCTACATGTTGGCACACAAATGCGTCTTTGAATAGATTTAAATGGACACAATTGAAAGAAAAATTAGAAAGAACTCTGCATATCAATTAAGTGCTGCTGTAGACGCTCATTCCTATTATTTTACAAGAAGATCTCACCCAAAATATTATTTCCTTATATTGTGAATCACAATTTGTCTGCCTGAGGAGACGGATGCACATCTGACTCATCATGACATATGTCACCAACATGTCATGAACTGCCTCACACGTTTGCTCATGTCTTTATGTAATCTATTTAAATTTACACAAATTACATATATTAAGAAGATGGTGATGATACATCATATCTTTCCTCCCAACATGGAATATATCCAGGATATTAATACCATACGAGTTAATCCATCTCCCAAGAACCATTTATCTAAAGTTTATGCTATCAAAATAAGAGCCAGAAAACCATTTCTTTAACAATCAATACATTATCTTATGTGCAAAGCCTAAATGTTGAAAGATTTTTTCTCCCCACAGTGTGTGGAACGAATTAAAAGCCCCAGCCAGTCAGTAAAAGACCAATTCATAAGGGTGAAAAGTGATGCTGCGGCTGTGGCGGCGTGGACCAGTGAAAAATCTCTGCTGACCCTCTCATCCCTCTACTCATCTATCTCTCACTACTGTCCAGTGATAGATTCCCCCTCTTTGATTTATGGGGGGAAAAAAATGTCACAGTGGAATAGGCTTTTGATAAAATTGTTCAAGAGATTCTGGGCAATAAATCCTGATCTTTACATAGAAGTTGCTAGCTACTTTCACATTCTTGTGCCATCAATAAGAGCCGCCGAACATGACAACTAATCAATAACTTTACAATATTCCAGGGGCAGTTGGGAAAACAGTAACATTTATATTTAACAGAAAAGGCACTCTTTTATACTCAATAACCTATGGATAAAAGAAGCTTGACTCTAAGTTAGGCTGAAAATAAGTCACGCTGTGTTTGCACTGCCTGTTTGAGAGAAATCATTGTCCTTCACGATCACTTTTGTATTTTTCTACAAACTACTAATTTTTCAGAATCTACTCTGTTCTTCCGTGTGGATTCAAATTATGTCCCCCGATTCACACACGCCTGACAATCTGTTACATTCCCATTTACCAAAAGAAAATTCAATAAATAGATGAATCGTTTGTATTTTGCCACGTGGAGTAATGAAACATTTTTAATTGGGCAATCGTAAATCAAAGCGACTTTATTCTTTAATGGCTGCCAAAGATCAGCTTGTGTTCCCTTTGTAGCAAAGAAACATAATATAACGGTACTAACAAGTTACAGGATCTGTAGGCCAACATCAGTCATGATTCTGACAGGAACTCTTCAGTCAGCCGAGTGGCGCCAGGAATGATGAGTGATTCAGCAAACCTGCCCGGTGTTGTCTCGCCGGTCTTTCAGCCTTAACGGCGTAACTAAGAGGAAAACAATGAGCCTGTTGCTCAGCGCAGGTGTTTCTCGGAAGAGATGACTTGTAAAAACAGGTAGATTTCCACCGCGACGCAAATTGACTCACATAAAAGGCCTCTGCTGCAGCAATAACTCACAACTGAGTTCTGGCTGTCCGCCCGGAGACGTCGGATTCACAGTACTGTTTAATTTCCACAAAAATATCCTCACTGGAGGAAGAGGAGGGAGGAGGGGGGGGGAGGGGGAGGGGGGGCATAAAAAAGTCCCTGTTTGACTGAAGGCATCAGACAATGTTTGTGGTAATGTAATCCATTGTTGACCAGGAGATAAACATCAGCACTGAAACCTCAGATTGACAAAGAGACCAAGTGAACCACTTAAAAGAAGAACATTTTAGAGGACCTTTGCTCACTGAATAAAGGGCAAGAAATACTGCAACGTGAACTTAAGTAGCTCTTAAGACAAGGTTGTCACAAGAGGTGAGAGAGGAGGAAGCAGAGAGACAAACAGAAAGTGGGGGAGCTATCCGGCCGACTTTGTCTTTCAGATTAAAGCCCGAGCAACAACCAGCAACAAAGACATCTCGACAGGATGAGGAAATTAAATGTTTACAGTCAGGCGGCTGATAAGTGAAACCAGATGAGCATTTGAGAACACTGGTTTTGGGCTGTCACCTTTGGCTCCAGATGAGGAGCGGCCATTCTTAAAACAGGTGTCAGTGAAAAATGGCAAGTTGTTGCGCTTCTCCATTGATTGTGCCCCATCAACATGTCAACCAGCTCCTCTACAATTTAAATTGAAATGAGCATTCGGATCAGCAATTGGCTTTTGTCTTTGCAAGAAAACGGAAGGTCCTTCCAACGGCAGGCCAATGATTTTCTTTGCTCGATACTGAATACTCAAATTACATTTGGTACTTCTAGAGATGTGTCATGTATATACTGATTTAACTGCAGCCACATACGATGCTATATTACCTCTTTTGTGCGAAAACTCGAAACCTGATGTGGCATCGGGCTTTGAATTATTCACGGCTCCTGCAGACTGGCGAGATTTCAAAGAATGTGCTCCCAGAGGCGCATTATCCTGCACTTGTTTGCAGGGGGGGGGGGGGGGGGGGGGGGGGGGGGGTGATGAGATATTTGCCCAGAGATGCTTTTCCTGATTCCTGTGGGGAGAAAAACACCATGTTAATTTAATGTGTCCCGGCCCGAGGCGATAAACCAAGCGAAAGATACTTGTTCACATCTTTGTAATCACAGCGGCAGGAACAGAGGTCACGCGTCCCCCCCCCCCCCCCCCCCCCCCCCCACCCGTGCCTCATTTCCGGACTAGCCTTTCATTTCATAGCCCATCTCGCCATTTCCAACAACACAAACGGCTCAATTTGCATGACAGGATTTGTAACATGGCGAATCAGGTGTCAGACTCGATTAAACATTACACCGGCACACTATCATAATCAGCCGTCTAATGAGTGTAGCCGCTGGTTGAGGCTTGGGTGGATCAGGGAGAGGGGCTTCTCCACGCTGCACAGCAGGGGATGGGGGGTTGTGTAGCTGAGGGATTAAATCATAGGTGCGGTCCCCCCTGGCCCTGACAGAGGGGCCCCTCTGGGTGGCGAGCCTCGAGCCCTGTGATGCTGACGAGACAAGGCGACACAGGCCACACACACACACACACACACACACGCACGCACATCAGAAGGACTGGAGGGGAGAGCTGCTCTTCTAGCTGACACACACAGGCAGAAGCAAGAGGCAGCATCTGAGGACTGCTTACTTCTGTGTATCCTCAGCTTTGAATACTAATGCGTGGGGCCATTACAGAGGCTGGAAGCCCCGGCAGAGTGACCCCTCGCATCAGGCTATCAGCGAGCTGAGGCAACGCAATCGTTAAGGTGCAACTGGACCAGGGAATAAATTGCGAAAAAAGGAGCTTTAAAAAATGTTTTTTTTATTCAGTTTAGCTTTACATGCAAACCGTGAACTTATAACACTGGACTGTTTTCAAACGATTACTTTAATGAAAACACAAAAAAAGCAAAAAATATCCCTTCAAAGGGGAGAATGATAAGATTTGTGTCAGGTTTTTTATAGCATGTATTGAAAATCTTAGCATGAGCATGAGTGGTAACTATACTGACACTATTGGATGTGCTTTCAAACAGCAACTCCCACAATGTGTTGATGTCCCTTATAGCTTCTGCAAAGCCCCCCCCCCCCCCTCCCCCTTGTGTACAGTTTGCCCCCTCCCATTGTGCAGCCCTTAGTGTTATCTGAATATACACTGATGCTAATTCTACCGCTGGCTGTGTTGATGTGCAGCTTTTGGTCTCTGGTCCACGGAGACCTCCCTATTGCCACCATCCTACCACCCTCGGCATCAAGGTCCCCCTCCCCCTTACGCCTTCCCCCACCCTCTGCCCTGCTCCCCATTTGGGGTGACCCGGGTGCTGTTCTGTGGGTTCCTCACACCCCAGAAGCTGTCAGTGGCCCCCTTCCTTCCCATGAGCGGTACACACAATAGAGAAAGGACTCCGGCTGAGAGGTTCAGTAGCCATTAACCCCTACCAGCTGTTCCTGCCGAGGGTATTCTGTGCCACAATGCGTGCCCCCGAGGGGGCCCTCACGTCCACTAATCTAGCCATTGTTGGCCAGGAATGCTGACAGAAGAAAAGAAATTTTTCTTGTGTCCATGCAAGCGTGTGTATCCATGTGTGAGAGCCGAGAAACGTAGGGCTAATTTCTATAGTTGCCCGTGAAGAAGGGAGACCATGAAGAATACCCTATTTAGCTGCTTGACAAAATTCTTTTGCTTAAAAATAGAAAAACAATGGCAATTGTTTTCAAGTGGACTCCTTTACACTGTGCCGAGTCTCTGAATTGAAATCAAAATAAATTCTATAAAAGTTGGCTGTGCAAAAAGTTTAAATAACTTTAAGGCAAATTATTTTGTTATCTGTGATTCATTCTTAAAGCATGGCCGGACAAACATTCAAAACATTCTCGGTTCCAAAGCCATTTCTAAATGGATTAAATTTTGCGAAAATTATTCCGTTTTCGTACTTTGCTCTCAGAATATATTAACAATTAGTCCATTTCAATTAACATGGAAATTAAAACGGCATTTTCCAGTCAATTTAACCACGATGCAGCCATTAGGGGCTTCTGGTGTGCTGAGCATGTTTGTTACTCCGGTCTCTCCTCTATAAATGAAGCAGAAAAGGGAGAGAGAGACAGAGAGATTCCTGCTGCATACCAGGAAAACAATTTAATATTCCAGTAGAAGCACATGTAAGTTATTTTACCCTTTTTAAATAATCTAAAACTAAATATTTACACCAAACGTTAACAGAAAAGAAAACTAAAACGTTCAAACTTTTGATGTGAAATTGTGCCTGCACTGTCAAAAAAGATATTCTCATTCTATTTAATTACCATTTAATTTGGGTAGATTTAGACGATAATGAAATATCAACATTTTGCTAACAATTTTCTAGCATGTAGAGGTGGAGCACTCGACACACCCAAACTGGTTGTGTTATCTTTTTTTTTTTTTTGTCCTCCCACTGAGTTGAGTCAATAGATGGAATGGGTGATATCAACAGTGTTGACAGCAACAGGAAGCTGTGCTCCATAGCTGTCAACGGGCTACGAGATGCAACATTTGCATGAAGGAAGTAAATACAACAGCGCCTAAAGACAGGGGGAGGGCTCTGATATAAACTGTTAGGTGAGTTTCTGAAGAGGAAAGGTGTTTTCTCTGTGTGCTCTGGTCTCACAGCCTGTGCTGTGTTGTGACAGGCGGGGTATCTGCATCAGTCAATTATATGTCCCAACAGACTTTTGTGCTAATGAGCCGGTCCAACCATCGGCAGACTTCCCCTGTCGTCCAGAAAAGATCACTTTCATTGCTTGCAGAACTAATTCAGGGCACAAAAGTGGGAGCTTCACCATTTCAGCCTCTTTTACTGCTCCTTTTGTGGAGGCTTTAGAAGTGCGCTGAAGAGAGGGCCTGGCGCTCAGGCCTCTTCATCTCCAGTCCATTGCCTGTCATTAACATACATATCCATATGAAAAGTGGGGTAAGGCCGGAACAGCTGTCCAGTTAAGAGGCAGTGATTCCCTCTCCCAAATGCTGACAGAAGCCTTTAGCCTTCCTTGGGCAATAATAAACCAAACCATTTAAACAGTCTTTCAGGGACTGAGAAAGAGATTGGGCCATAATGCTACATTCACAAGCATCGGCGCTCCTCATTGGCTTGCAACAGTCTCTTGTAGATTCGCAAAAGTTAAGGGAAAAACCAGGAGACGAATAACTAAACTAAAGATGATTTTAATATCATTAGATGACCGGGGCATCTGTATGTTGTGAGAGGAAATGACAAATGTTACCTTATAATCCTTGGTTCAGAAGTTAAAATTCTTTAAATGTTTTTTTTTAAAGTGAGATTTTAAAAAAACAGGCGTTGCAAAAACGCTGCAGTTTAAACCCGGTTATTTTTATTAGCTTTAGATGTGACCCCTAAGTGTTGCACATTCAAATAGAAATGGTATATTTGCTTACTGTGAGAGCTCTGTGTCGAGGGCTTTTCACCCTGAGCAAAATGATTTGGTCTAAAGGGACTTGAGAAGTGTATGGGGATGGAACTGAGCAATCCTCTTGTTTAAACTTGGGTGGTGGGCATGAAGACAGAGGTTAAGTGACTTGCCCCAGGTCACATGGGAAGTCGTTTACTTAGGGTGGATTTCTCATAAACCCTCATACCACTTAGGCCTAAAGAGTTTCAATAACATTCATTTAAAAGAATATCCTATTGAATCCTTACTTCAGTTCAGGTGTTTTTGTCTGAGAGGATGTTTGGCTGTAGAAAAGAACAAAATATAATTTAACGTGTTTAGCTATAGAAAATAACAAAATACAATTTGTAAGTGTTACAAAATTATGTTTTTTTTAATAATTATTGGACTATTTGTGCTTTAGTTAGCACCAGTCTGGGATAACTTAAAACTGGGGGGAATGTAAAAATCATAACAAATATCCTGAGAAATGTATTGCATTAATGCTGTATAAGTACTTTAAAGAGGAAATTCAAACATATCTATTATTTGCTGAAAATGACCAATACGATAATACTACTTCTTCTATGCTCATTGTGTTTGTTAATCTAAACACAACAGCGATTTTTCAGTATTTCTTATGATAGTCAAAATCAAAGTGAACAACTAAATAGTGAAGCCCTTTTGAATGGATTTAACTGCCCAATTTGAATGTCCACTGATCATAAATATATATAATTATTATTTTCTCTCAGTCATTGAAGATCGCTGGTGCTTAACTTTTAGTTCAGGGATCTTTTTTAATTTTGTCTCCTTCCACTGAGCGGTTTTTGTATGGTTGAGATGGCTCGTTCTCCATAAAGGAGGTAAAGGGAGAAGCCAGAATCCGGATCTAATGAATAAGAAAAGCCTTTGGTTAAAAGGGGACTGGTTTGTCTCTTCATGGGTTGCTTTTTATTCAGCTTTAGAAAGACGAGGAGTCCTGATTGATAAATCCCCTCCTTGCCCCCCTGGTGCCGGTGACCCCAGAGTCATCAAGTATAATGCACGGCACCTTAAGTTTCTAAATATGCGAATGAAAAAATAGAAGCAGGGAATTTGTGTCCATTGAGAGAGCTTTGACATGGCTTTTACAGAGATGATTATTCTGAGGCTGCATTCCCAGCAGGCTACCAGCAACTTATAGCCGCACGCAGGATTTATTTTCCATCTGATTATTTTACCTCCCACCTCCTGTGCATCAGCTGAATCCCAAAACTACCGTAATGGCACTTGTTGCAGCCGCTTAAACCCAGCGGAAGTGCTATTTTCATAGATAACCAGCCAACGCCTCAGGCCCTTACCTATCACACTCCCCCTTTGGGTCTATCCTTTGTTTATCACTCGTTGTGCTGTTTGTTGTCTCTGTGAGGTTCCACAATTCATTAAAAAAGGAAAAGGGGGTGGGGAGCAGAAGAGAGGGACAGAGTACGGAGAAGTAAAGCCGGGCCTGTTGTGAGGGAGCAGGGAGTAAAGGGGAGGGATTAGGATGACTTCTTGAACACATTTTCTCCCTTTTGCTGCAATTAAACAAAGTAGGCTTGTGATTAGTGCAGCGCAAGGAGCAGAGAAAAAGACACCCTTGAATCCCAATGGAGGGACCTGACTGAGCATTATTGCTTGACAATGCATGAGTTTATTGCTGAAACCTGCTTACCCTCCTGCATGGCAAACCATGGGAACTCCAGTCAGGTGGAAACTTTTTCCCTTTTCTCTTTTCCCGCTCCTTGTTTGTCCCCCCCGCCCCCCCCCCCCCCTCGACCACGGAAACCCTCCAGGAGCTCACAGTGTGGTTGAAGCCACAACTCCCCCCTGTAACTGAGATGTTTAGGATAAGCTCTGCCTGGGTTTTGTGCATGAGCTCACACTTGTCTGCTGTTGTTCGAACACAGTTAATGATGAGCTTCCTCTGTTTTTTCCACACCCCTTCTCTCTCTCCTGTCCTCCTCCTCCACCTCCTCTCTCCGCTCCTTTTCTCCTTTCTTATTTGAAGCTAAGCGGCTGTTTAAGTGGAGTTCCTCCTCCCTCTGGCTCTTGGGAATGCTCTCAAGGGGCCCTTGCCTGGCACTGTGTGCATGACACATAATGAAAACAATTTTACGCTGCAGAGGGAAGTATGAGGCAATTACGGATGTGACAGCCACCTGCAGACTCCCCCCCCCCCCCTTCCCCCGACGGTCTCCAACTGCACACTTCCAACCACCGCACCGTTGCCACACTACCGCGCAGTGTCACTGCACTGGGAACCCCCCCACCTCAAACCCCCCAAACCCCCCAACCATCCCTCACAAACAGCAGACACTCCACCAGCTCGCAGCTTCATGAATATGTGATGGCTTGATGATGTTGTGAATGAATGGGGCAGGTGAGGAGGGGGTGAGAAAGAGCGGGGCTGTAATAAGTTGCCCAGCTGGAGGTAGTGTTGTGGCCCTGTCTTCCCTGTGGCAGTCCACAGTTCATCTCTCCACAAGCACTGACCCTGGGATCGGCCTCCTGAGGGGAGCCAAGAGATGACGTGACAGGGGCGTGCAAAGCGCTCCCCCAAATCTCTTGTTGGCCAATTTTACACATGAAGCCGGGCCCAAAAGCCCAAGTGGCAGGCCTAACAGAGCCCTGATTTAATTTGATAACCTGCTTAGTGAATGTGAATTAAATGAGTATTTCACATACAAATTATCTCCTTTCACCACTGAGAATTACTCTTTAGGTTTGGAAAACACAGATGTCTCTCAACCTCCCGGGTATTTCTGATTTGCTTTGTTTAATGCATCCAGTTAAATCTGGTCAGGTTAGTCTTGGTCCTCTCGAGAGAAGTCAAGAGATGCATGAATCTCAGACCAAACATTACACATTATCTGTCCGCAAGGTCACGCTGCGAAAAGCCCACGAGGTCTCTAAAATGAAAAAAGTTGATCCGCACATATGACGTGTGACTGTTTAAGTCTTCAATCTGTCAGATTTCCGTCCCAAAGCACTTGTTCTAAAGCCCCCCAGCTATAGACAAAGCCCCTCTGACCTGAAGATTATTCAGAGTGAGGCCAAAGGCTGTATTTTATGCCTGCCAGTCCCCAAGAGCTGCCTCCTGATAGCTTGATGTGTCCTTAATGGCCCCACTGAACAGCAGAGACAGCGGGGTGATGAGTGGATTCTCTGCAACGGCCGACACATTAGAGACCAGCTGATAAAAGCCGCTGGGTAGCTTCAAATACATACGCACGCGCGCGCCGCTCACCCAGCCACCGTCTCAGACAATGATGTCCTAAAGGACACAAAGCACGAGGGTATAAACAAAGACACCAGCCGGTTATGTGAGCATGAAGCGAAACATCAGCGCTGATCAAATGAAACATTTGAGGGCACGCGGTGAAAAATGGCCCACCGAAAGTTGATATTATGCAACGGTTTTTGTAACCATCAATCCAATAAGGCAGCGAAGACTAAATTCTCTCAGTGCTTGGAGGAAGTGTAATATAATAGATGAGAAAACCAAGGTGAAACAGGAATGAATAAGTGAAAACAGCATATCTAAGCATGAAAAATATCACAGGAGACATGGCCGACAGTCAACTGAGCAGCTAAGAGATGAGAAGTAGTAAATTAATCTTCCAGCAATATCTTGCAGAACATAAAAGTGCACCATTCTTTATTTCTTATAACAACTCAAGACAAATGACCACAGCCCTCACATTAGTTCTGATAAAGGACAAGCAAGAAAGACAATGGCTTTCAATTCCTGATTTAATCAACCGCTGGCATGATGTACATCTGCAAATAACAAAATAGATTCATCAGGAATCAAGACACGGAGGGGTTGCAAGGGCAAGTGTCTGATTCCTCTGCATGAAATATACATAGTATAATAAAGGGCCTGATGCTGCCAGCATAGCCTGCCACTGGGCACCTGTGAGATTGAAGCTGTGGACACAACATTAACAAAATACCCCACTGCACAGAATTAATGAGAGCAAAAGCTTCAGCGTGTGCACATCCAGCTCGATCTGGGGAGTCTTCATTTATTTTCTCCTTCCAATTCATCCTTTACAAAAATGACACTGTCTCCTTATCGATCTTACACCTTCAGAGATCAATCAGCTTTGACCTGACTCCGAGAAAATGTACGGCCCCCTCCCCAACCTCCACATTCAGTGAGCTCTGATCTGCTAAAATGGCAGGAGGGGTATGACCCCCCCCCCCCCCCCCCATCCCCCTCCCTCCTCTCCTATCACTCTCACACACACACACACACACACACACACACACACACACGCAGATACAAAACACATCTTCTGTCTCTCTGTCTAAAAGCCTGGCTGAAGTTAAAATAAGCTAATCTACAGGAGAGGAAAAGACCGCTTCCTTGTTCAGACTGATTTCAGTCCTCTACCCCCCCACTGCCCCTCGCCCCCCCTCGCCTGTACGACACTCCTTCACCTCAGGCAAAGACATGAGCACAAAAGAACTGAGGATGAGAGCTGTTTATTTATGAGAGCAACCACACACGGAGAGCTGCCAGAGCGGAATATGACTGAACTAAAGGAAAGCACGTCATCGCCTCAAAAACGCCCGTTTTCTTTTTTGTTTTGTGATCAAAGACCATTATCAGTAGAATCAATCTGAGCTAAAAATGACAACCTGTTTGGATTCACAGCACACAATCTTTCAGAAAAGTGTGACGATACCTGACGCAGGGCCGAAAAAGTCCCGTTCATGTTCTCCTAAAGGATGCATTCCCCATGTTTGTCAAAACACAGACCAAGGCCAGAGAGCAGCGCTCCGCGTGATCCTAGTGGAAATGCATGGCAGAGCATTATCGCGGCCTGGCAGTGGCCCCCGAATGGCCAGCTGTACAGAGACGGCCATGCTGCCGCGCTGCCCCTCAGATGGAGCCAACTGTGCCAACGAGAGTCAATGGTACCTGGCACTGGTCACGCGCAGCCATTAACCGAGGCCATTACCTTGCACTCGGGCACGGCGGGTTAATCCTGGGTTAATTCCATTGGCCTGTCTGGCAGGGGAGATGTGAGCAGACTGACAGCACTTCAGTACATTCGATGCGGGAATACCAAGTCCGCGTGGGGACGAAGGCACTTTCTCACCATCGTGCTTTTGAGACAGTAATGAATCAAAAACGAACGCTGCAGCTGACAACTGGACGGATGAAAGATGTGCTGATTGCAGCAGAAATAAAAATGTGTCTCTCAGGATTCAAAAGGCTGTTAGAGTTCTGAGTTTGGTGGTAACTTTTCCCGGACGGTGTTTTGTAAACCGTCAGACATTCCATGAGTAGAAATAATTATGTTGAAAACAAGAAAAAGAGTGCAAGTGAAATTGTGGCATCAGGAACATTTGGTGGAACTCTTTTTTTTTTCCGTCAAATGTCAATATTAGCTCCGGTGTAGACTGCTATATTACCCAAATGTGCAACACATGTCCAAGTCTGAAAACCACATGTAAAGCTTTAAAAAGCCTAAGCAGGAGGTAGATGCTCATGATTGATAGTGTGACCAAATATTTCCTTATTTATCAAGTCTCTCACATGGACAAGGTTATTATAGGCTTATTACTGTCACACTGTGACAGAGTATAACTAAAACAGTCCATCATTTTAGCAGCGCTTTCTACCCGAAAAAAAGAAGAAAAAAAAACACGCTCAACAACATCATATCAAATGAATGACACTTTATTCCCTGAAACCAGAAAGTTCATTTACAAAGGACTAGCTGTTGCAATCACAGCTCTAATGTAGTAGTGAGGAGAAAAAAAGGGTAATTGGTTTGGTAAAGATTGTTTTCCATCGCACCATAAAGCACTACACAATAGAAAAGGTCGTCAATTAAGCAATCATGAATACCAAGTACCATAGCTGATGAAAATAGGCCAGTGGTTTAAATAGATTTGCAAGCAATTTACCTTTTCACAATGTTGGCAATCTGATGCAATTTGCTTGCAATTTTGTCTGCTTTCAGTAGCACTCTGAGCTGACACTACATGGTGCAAATGGCAAAGAGGACCACATAGAAAATGTAAAACTATCTTGGCCACATCAAGGTATCAGAATGGCGCTTCATCAGGAAAATTACAACAATTAGCATAAGTGCTCCAAAATCAACACTTTAAATGTCAGCGCCAAAGGTTGGGCCACAGATGAGCAAAGGGTGCGCAATGTCCTCCAGGATGGACTCGCCGCGGAACGCAAAGCAATCACCCATCATCTCTTGCCAGTGATGGCCCCGCAATTGCTGTGACATTCTCTGGGGCCTGTCATTCTTGGTCGCAGACTGTTTTTTCGGTTCTATCTTGATTTTCTTGCTGCACAAATGTGACAGCGTTGCGCCTGTACTCGAGAGACTAATTTGTTTTCTTCTAACTTTTTCCTCATCATCTTTCCCCGGTTCAATGGACGACTGTTATGTGTCTCGAGGTCAGGTCCAGGTTGTTTTTTTCTGTGGGTTTACTGATTTCTCAGATGAAATAATGTGAAATTGAGATAAAGAAATGTTGTGAGCAACGATGGTGGATACACATTTTGAGCTGCATATTGATCAATATTTATTCAGTGCTTGACATGAAAAGAACAACAAAAAACAAACTTACATTATAGCTTTTTTTATGATGTATGGTTTACTGATTATTCTATGTGATTTCAAATTCGAATTCAGTTTAGTTTAGATAAAGCACATTATTAATAATATCATTAATGTTATTTTTTGGGAAACTATTCTGTAAATGTAAAGGTGTTTGACCCAAGAAATTAAAACAAACCTGTGTCATACTTTTCTTGTATTTAACATGTGCCTCAAAGTGTCCCTGAGCAAGACACCTAACCCCTAATTGCTCCCCGGGCAAAAATGTAAAAGCCATGGGTTTAAAGTGTAATGTAAGTCGCTTTGGATAAAAGCGTCAGCTAAATGACCTGTAATGTAATGTAATGTAATGTAATGTAATACCTACAATACCGGGTAGACAACAGACCAAACATGATCAAGGTCGGATTAGTCAATCAATAAATGTCTCAACATTGACGGAATGTTTGGTCTGGTACACACACAAATAAAAGCATCTGACTTTTAGGTCAGGACCTCAGGTCAAGTGTCTGTGAAAGCAACTCCAAATGATCCTTAAGTCTCATCTGCTGCCTTCAGGCACGACTCAGAGAAACCTCTCGCCTCCCTGCGTTCTGCAGAACCTCCGGTTGAACTTGTCATCGGATGCCAAAGGGGACAGAAGTATGTAAGGTTGAAACTAGAAATAAAGTTTTACTGTGTTAGCTCTTTGAATAGATGTAAGGGTTTTAAAGCACCTGGCCAATGTGCTTTATTAAATTAATTATAAAGGTTTTGTGCTTAATTTCAGATGTTTTTTGAAAACTGTGTCTGTTTATGCATTTCAACTTCATATTGTGACCATTTTATTGCAAGTGACAATCCTCTTAAAATTTGCATTGATTATTGTAGCAATCTTTGAGCCAGTTCAATTGAAATATATATGTAGATTTCAAGACTTTTACTAGGTTAAATAAATGAAACCTGAAAACGAAAATAATTGACTCAATATTAAAGAATTCATTTGGTCAACAAAATACAGAAAGGAATAAAAAGTTTTTTTCATTGGCAAACAAGAAATATCGATTAGTTGTTATTCATTAATTACCTGAAAGATATTGTAATGACAAGTACCATAGTTGACCTATAGAAAAGGCATATTGTGTACATAGTTAATAATGAAAGAAATGAAAGTGATGCAGTTTAGAAGGTTAATCTTATATCATTTTCAACATTCTGCCAAAAATAATCAACTAGAGATTAAAGAAGCTGAATTTGATATTGAAATGTTCAGGACATATGGTTTAAAAACAACAAGGCACAAAGTGTGTGAATGAAAACAACATCAGTTGAGAGTGCGTCTCTGTAGCTCCTGTGTTTGTTAATTTGTCTATATAGATTTCAGCTCGTTCCATCCTTCTAATGCTGCATTCTGTCAATAGCTGGTCACGCTGCTGTCAGCTCCTCACTGTGCTGTATTTAATATTTACCAGCGTCCGAGCCTTATTAAAGCAAGATGAATTAGCCCGGTTGCAATAGATTTTCTTTCAGTGCGGAGTGAAAGAGAGCAAAGCGAAAAACAAAGATAAAGGCACGGAGGAAGGGGAGGCAGGGGAAGAAAGTTTGTGCGCTCAGATGATCAGCATGCGGGGGCCCCGGCTCGGGAGCGGCCCCCAGCGTTGGAGGAGCTGTGAGCTCCATGATGATGGGGTTGCACAGATGGGCTGGAGCCTGGCTCCCAGCTCGCTCCTTTGTATAGACCCTGCTCTCTAATTACAGCTGATGACTGTGTGTGTGTGTGAGAGAGACGGAGGGGTAAGGGGGAGAGGGGGAGGGGGAACGAGATGAGGGGAGGTGGGGGACACACGAGCAGGTGACAGTACGAGGAGAGGAACCTGTGGCAGATCCTCGGCACCATCAGGCACAACGTAGCCGCAGCCTGACAGCTAATTAGAAACGACACGGATTTCTCCCAATGTAACAGATGTTGCCTAATCAGTCCAGCTCGGGAGAACCCTGCGCCAGCAACATTTCATGCACAATTTAACCATCTAAAAGGGATGAAATACTTAATGCATTGTAAGGCCAGCACAGCTGTTTCTCTCGTCAGAAAATTTCCCAGTCAAAAATATGCATGTTTTATGTAACTCTAACCGAGTGTTTATAATGCTATAATAGCTGACAATAAAATTGCTGCCACACATCTGCCAAAGATTTCAGCTCTATTGGTCACCATAACATCGTTAGGACAAAATACAGCTTTTACTTTTCTGAGTTGTGAATAAGTTAGCTCTCTCTGACAAAAAATTCAGTCACCTTCCATACAAAGAAAAAAGAAAATCAACGATTCTAACTTTAAATATTTTGAATGCCTGTGTACAAAGGCACATTTATATAGTGGTTTCTTTAATATTAAGCAACAATAAAACAGTGGCTGAATAGTAGGGTAGTACGTGTACATAAATAAGTAAGTAAGTGTAATAGTAAGTGTTTTGAACTTTATAGTTCCATAACATTTTGTTTTGTTGTAGCAGTCGAAATGGAAGCTGAACAGCCGATTTTCCCTGCAGAAGGTTAAATTATATGCATATGTGGCTTGTACACCATTATAACCACATAACACGTCTCTATGCCAAGAGGAAACTGTCTGTCATTGTGAATGTAATAATATGTTCTATTTGCCTCACTTATCAGATAAATGTAAATGTGTGTCCTCGCTGCTCCTTTCACATCTAACATTCTCCATCCAGATCTTTTTCTTCCTATCTGCTCCAGTATTGGCTATATCTCCTCAACTCTGCATTTTTATCTGATTCACTGGATGACAGGTAATCTAGCTGAAAGTTACAACAATTGCACACAAAGAAAAAAAACCCTGGCTGATGAAATCGGAGCAGTTATCACACTAACCATTACCTGTCAAGCCCTCCGCTTCAATCTAAGGGTGCATCAATTTTCTGAAGAGGAAATCAAGGGCAAGGAAGAAAAGCAGTGCAGATAAACAGTGACAAAGGCCTCTTTTCTGCTGCTTTTATTTATGATGGGATGTTGCTGTGCGGGGACCACGGCAAGGGCTTTATCAGACCAACTGATACATCTTTGATAGCCAGGGAGTCTTCACCCTTGATGAAGTGTTGCACTTGCCAAAGAAGATTTCGAACTCAAATGACTTTCCTTCAAAAAAAAACAGTGGAGATAGGGGAGTCTCTGAGCGGCCACACACGGCTGAGTGAAGTGACAGACTGAACAAACAAAGACACAAGCCTGGGAGTGTGTGTGTGTGTGTGTGTGTGATTGTGTGCGTCGAGTCTTGTCTTTGAATGACGTGCAAAGCGTTTTTGTCGTGCATTGTGGGAAAAGCGTGAAAATAAATAATCATTGAAAATGGGGCACTTATGCTTATTTCTCCTGTTATTCTGCATTTGGGTGGGACTTCAGCAATACCCTCTGCACTTTGTCTCCACATAAAGGACCACATGATTTATTTCATCCTTTTGTTTTTTAAAGGGTCTATGAGAACCGTTGCCCTTTTGCATATAGAAATCGGCACATATATAATATCCACTGTTTTGTACATAGAGACACAATGCTGATGACAATACACACACAAATAAAAACAACAAAGCTGTATTTATCTAACGAAAAATAACTCTTTAAAAAAATGTTTCTGTTATATTCTGTATTTCTGTAGTCAGATCAGATCATTTTCCTCAAGCAGAGACATTTTATCAGTCAACATCATTTGCATATTATGTTTACGAAAGATAAATACTGCACACCTCAGGTGGAGTTGTCAAATCTATATGCAGACAGCATCCTGTGTTGTTGTTTATCCACACACAACACGAGCTCTTGCTGTAAATTAATCTTTAGAGCATTGGTGATGTGTAAATAGGGTTGGTTCCATATCGCGCTGCAGATAAACACATCATCATGTTGGTTCTATTACAGTGAAACATAAAAACACAAATAATGGATTTGATTAAATGCCCCATGTGCGTCTCTCTAAATGACATTCAGAAGGGATCCAGAAGTATCATAAAGAAATACAGCTCAACTAAAGAACGCAATTCCTCCAACAAATCAGTACCCACAGATGACTGAGGTGTGTCGTACGCCGTCAGAACTGCTCTTGCTTCAGCTCCACTGTTGAGGCTTTATGGCGGGACGTTAAGGGAAGAGGTGGGACTCTAAGCCGACTGTCCTAATGTTGTGATAGCTTTGTGTGTAGCCGTGTGTGAGCACATACTGGATATACAGGCTTAGGGCTCCCATGACGACAGTTAACCGAGTACACGGAGAGGAACCATAATTAGATTCATCTACTGGTATTGACGGATGTGACAAGACTCCAGTCTGATCAATACACACACTCACCATATTGTCCCAAATACCAATAACTGTGAATATCCATCTTAACCGCATTAGTTACAGTCAAATAATTAAATGTGCGCTTGTTAGATGGATGATTCTAACCGTCAGATTTTAATAAATAGATCTATTTTTGATTTGCATGAAGCAAGGATCCTTATATTTGAAAAAAAATAACGTTTTACTGTAATTGTGTCACAATAAAAATCTAATCAAAACAACATTTCCATTGCGCTAATTAAATTCAACGCCCAACGAAGAATCAAGTGGAACAAATGTCCAAATCCAAATCTAAAAGCAGAAACAGCTGCTTGTTTCCAGTGTTTCAGTGACCCGTAAAGACATTTTGATCTGTATTATCTGTCATTTTTGATGGTGGATATTATAAAACATCAAAATCCCAATCTTTAAAAAAGTAAAAAATAACAACACAACAGTAGATTTGGTAGAGAAACAGGAAGAAGCTCATATTTTCCTGCAGCCAAAACATCCATGATCTTAATCACGTGTTTGGTCTAGTTTATCAGTATGTACATGATATAGTGGTCTTGCATGGATGACTTTGGTCCACCACAACCCGCCCACAAAAAGCATTTTCCCTGCGAACATCCTCCCCTCAAACAGCAAATCCATTATTGACAATATCCAACACTCTCCTACTCCCTGGCATTGACGTTTGACCCCCATAGTACTTTTTCCTCTATTCAGAATCACTGATAGCTTTTTGTTTGCCATAACTGCCCCACTTATATTTCCACAAGAGTAGTCCTGCATACCCGGGATCAATGCATATAGCCGGGCAGTATACAGCACCGTCGTTTAGCCTTTAACAACGTTGTTACAAACAGCTCTATGGTGACATCTCAGCAGCTGTCAAGGACATCAATAGATATTTCTGTGCAAGTCGAGGCAGAACTTAAGATAAGACAGGTGATAATTGATACGAATTAACCAACGATGGGAATTGTCCTTTCAAACCGCAAGTCGGAACGTGCTGTTTTATTCTCAGTGATTATTTGTGCCTTAACCAATGGCTGAGATGTGTGTGGCCACATAAAACTGACAAACCTGATTTGGTTTATTTTTCACTTCCCTTCTCATCGACTGAGCCACTCACACTTCCAACTGTCAAACAACGAGCCATTCCAAACTATTAATACCTCAGGAGAGCAGTGTACTGTCTGACACAAAACGGTTATCACAAACAAGCTAATTGCAATGAAATAAAAAACAAATTGAAGGCTCAGTGAGAAGAAAAGAGAAGACATAAAGTCAGTGAATTCGGCCATCACTAAAAGAACTTGCAGCTTGATGCTTGCCGAGGTTTGTGACAGGTAATTACTCAACCTGAGCCGCCGCCGAGAACAGGAGAGACGCTCATATTTGATGAATGATTCACGTGTATTTTAATTACGTCTGTCCTTTGACCTCCAGGGCAGGCTAATGTCTTTTTGGGTCACCCCCCCTGCACACTCACAGACAGGCACTTTCTCTTTCCTTCTCTCGCTCTGGAAACACGCACACACACTGTGCACACTCATGCACACACACTCACTGGGAGAGAGGGCTACAGGAGTCCCGGTTAATGGGATTACCCCAGCCGTCCCGAGCCATCCCTAACCTCACCTCCAGGTCCCACTGTGGCAATCAGAGGCATCAGCATCCTTAACGCATCATGGAGAGTGCTTGTGATACCACGCTGTGGGGACCTCTGCTCTCTAACCTCTTAACACAGCAGCACTTTAACTGAAGTGACCTCTGCTGCTTTATAGAGCCGCCCCCCCCCCCAGAGGAGACCTAAACGTAACATCCACCGGGTCACGGTATAAGACACCATTAACCCGAAACCTCCGAGCCAGACCGTGAACTGGCGTGTTTAAAAATCTCTCCTGCGGCAATCACAGCGGCATCAACACCTCGTCGGTTGACCCTGTCGCGCAGCAGTCCCGATATACTTGATCTTTAAAGCGAGGGTCACATCTCTAATGGATCTGGACTAGTGCGTCTGTTATATGTGTAGCTGACAATAATAAAAAAAAATACATGCTAATTTTTAATGCCGCTTTGATACTGAAAACACAGGAACGGGTGCACATTCCATTCTCATCCACACTCCCAACACGATTACTTAGAAATGAAGCGGAAAATGGAAGCGATTTATTAACGAGACATTAGAGGCACTTTTAATAACCTTCCCATCCTGCTCAGCAGGGCGCTGGGGATTACACCACACAGGTTTCGGTGACACCAGAAAGGAAGTTCCCCGCCGGGTGTGTGAACAGCGCAAAGGGACACAATACCCGGCCTGGGGTTCTCACATCCCGCTCTGGGCCCTCACCCCAGGGGGAAGGACAATGGGTTAAAAAGGCATGAATGTCCTGCCTATCCAGGATATAATGTAGGTGGCTGCCACTGGGTTTGAATGGCCTGACAGAGCAGCGGAGGGAGAGGCACAAAGAGCCCACAATAAAAGAGATTCCTCGGGTCAGTAAAGCATTGCATTCACTTTGGCCTCCACAGCTCACGGCCTCTCCTCTCACATTCACCTTTAGTCTAAACTGCAACAGCTATTGGATATATTTAAAACAGCAAACATATCTGTGAAGTGCAAGTGTTGTTCTATTGTCTATAAGAGAATCCTTTATTGTCTAGAAATAGATCTAGGTCACATTATTCAGAAACTTTCTCAGCCTCATCACTTTTTTAAAAATGCCGAAAGAAAAATATGTTTAAAAAATATGTATTATTTTATTGTTATACAAGCGACAGCAGTAGTAGAAGTTGCATTGGTACGAACCGTACATGGTATTTAACAGGAAGTGTTGGCCATTGTTTGAGTGCACTTAAGAAAAAAAAAGGATCCAGTTTAAAAAGGCAAAGTGTCACTCCCACTAAAAGTAACGGAAGGATTAGAGGAATTCCAGCGTATAAGGTGACATACGTTCGTGCAGAAGTGTGAGAAATCAACAGCTTGATTATGTCCTTTTGAATGTCTGCCCGCTTATAATTTGTCTAGCGTCTTGTGTTGGAAATACGTTTAGGGCTGACTTCAAATTCGTCACGTATTCTAATATACAGAAAGTGCATGGATTGATCATTTATGTCTCAGAAATAGGGAAAGAAAACACTTATCTAATACATTTAAGTGTGTCCATTGACTGTGTGGAGGGAACAATCATTAAAATGCGTATCCATTGTCCAATTCACTGGCTGGGACAATCAGATAATGCAAGGAGACAAGGGATGATGCCCACACAGACACATGCCTTTACTGCACCCTTAATCTAATTAAAGCAAATAAACTTATAACTGATCTCCTCTGTGACAAAACACTGCTGCTGAAGCTAATTTGCTTCCTTGTTGTGGCTCCACAAACAGATAATACTGTTTTATTACACAAAGGTCACCGGGGAAATTAACTTCTGGGCCAGCAAATAAAAGAAAAGGCCCGGCACTCAGAATAACAAGTACACACTGATTACATTCAATCACCAAAGTCCCAGTTGGACGTGATGCTGACCTTTCTGTCGTCTTATCGGGGAATACAATATGTAAACGTAGGGTGGGCCACTTACACAGAACCATCTCTGTGCCGCATTGTGGAGACAATCTAGCGAGGCAGCAAATACGAGGCAGATTGGGCAAGTTGTCTGTTGGAAAGAAGTTTCATTTTAAAAGTTTAATAGAAATTCATGCCCTTTTTTTCAGGCTCGAAGAGCTCTGAATTGGATTAAGAGCACAGCACGGAATTCCCAATGAGTGAACAAAAAAAAGCGGTGCCTTTGTTGCCTATTTGATAGAGCCGAAGTCTCGGGGTGTTATTAGTCACCCTGCATTAGACTGATAAGACAATCAAAGTCGTTCCACTCTGATTAGATGATTTGCCATATGTTGACCAAAAACAATCATTTCTGAGCATCGAGCTTCATTTGTGCTGTTGTTTAATTTGGTTTTCTCGTACAAACAGCAAGCCGGATGTTACTTGTATTGTAAACTTTCATTTCATCCCTTTTACTGGTGCAGTTATTCACTGTCTCCCTCTTTCTCCATGATTGATGCTTACAGGTCATAGCAATGCTCTTAACTCATTAGTTAGAAAGGGAAAGATGGGAGCACCCGCTGGAGTGAGATATTGCAGAAGAACAGAGGGAGCTATTTCAATGTGGAGACACAGAAACTTAGCATCAGTGTGATAATAGCCCCTGAACTATTGCATGTTTCAATCAATGAAGACAGAAGTAAATAAAAACCAGAGGGGAAGATTCACCAGCATCGATCCCAGCTCAACACAGACCTTGCTGACAATCCATGGTCTGGGCCAGTAATGCTCCCAGTCATCCACAAAATCAATGAAACTCATCCTTTCAATAGCATCCAATTATTAGCACAAAGTAAAGGCCGCCTTCCACAATAAATCAGAAAACTTTATTGATAAGCGCTGCAGACAGAAATTGAATGATAATTGGAACGGGAATAAGTGCAATATTCAAAACAATACTATAAAACTTGAACTAAAGTTGCAACTTTGCAAAACCCGATGGGATAAAGTAAAGGTATAGAAGTATTTAAGAAAATAATATACTTTATGCACCAAAATTAAAAGAAGCCCCTGCCAGTGTTATTTGATGATATCATTTGATAATTAGCACTAATGTATTTATATACAAGCAATACTCAGTAACCCCTTCATATACTGTTGAACACTCTAATGATACATTATATCTTATAAACTGATGATGTGCTTTGTACATAACACCTTGATCTGAAAAGCAACACATAACCAGCTGCTAAATTCATTTGAGTAAAAAGTAAATTATTTTTTTTTGTTTTGTTTTTTTGTCATTTAGGTACAAATGTTCCTCCAGTAATCAATCCCAGCGTGTTGTCAAACTGCAAACACTACATGTTTGATCCGATAATCCATGTGTTTTTTGGGGGGTGGGTGGGGGTTTATGCCACAGTTTACAAATTGAGATGAATATTGTAGTAAATCTATACCGCTAAGTAATCATCAAGACCAGCTGCATGTGAACCTCTCAGGACAGTCTGGGTTTCTTCACAATTGCTGTGTAGTTTACATTAGGTGAGGGAGTATCTAATGTTCCCCTCTGCTGGCCCCCAAGTAATAACCATTAATTTCCCATTATAGTTTGTGTTAATTAAAAAAGCTGCAGGTTTAATTGCCGTTAAATGTAATGATGTTAGATCTCATGTTCATGTGTTCAGCTCCACCCATCACCAGCTCGTTACTCAGACTTGCTGGATTTAATCAGATAGAGAAGGAAGACTTGTCTGTAATTATCTGCACTGCTTCATCATTTAATCTTAGTAAAAAAAAGAAAAGCTCTGCAGCCTCGACTTATAATATGTCTGGCAGGGATGACTGCTGATGATTAAACAATGACAAAAACTGTATATATATTTTTTTGTTGTTGTTGTTGTGCTCATTCAGAACCACTATTCATTTTTTACGGCATAATGTAAAAAGTAGCATTGCTTAGCACACAACATGATTTGTGTAAAATAACATAAAATCCAGTTACTCGTAAAATAAGTGAACGCTCGATTGAATTTTAGGAGATGAATTCACACCAACAAAGCAATACCCTCAATGGTTAAAGCTCACCTGCACATATTTATTTCCGAGCATTTATGTACAGAGTGTGGCTCACTGCAAACGTCCCTTGTTTCCATAGAATGCAGAATGTCATCTCTTGCCGTAACCCATTTGGTAAATGAGCCATACAGTGTGGTGATGCTGACCCACACTCATAAAATATTACAGGTATTTAAAAAACATGATTGGCCTTTCCCAGTGCAATGCAATGCAATGTAATTTAGTCAGAGTTCAAATCCAGCTGAGATTGTACACTGAACAGGACGGTTCCATAGTGTGGGAGGATCACTGCCATTACTGCGCTAATTTATGAGCCTTTTCCAAATGCCATAAATCTGCTCTGTTCAAGAACACAGTACCTGGTAACTGTGCACGCATTATCAATCAACTCTTAATAAAACACTTTGAGAGACGTTGTAATTCTTGCTTCAAAAGTTCAACAGAAATATATGGTGCATAAAAAGATTCAATCACCATGTTCATAACTGAGGGGAAGTGCATGTCTAAGTGCGCTACACAAGTAAACAAGTCAGTGTTTGAGTCATCACATGTGGATTTGGAACCGTCGCAGCCCACTCAAGAATCTCACATCAAGAGCCTCCTTCACTGCATCGGTAATGAGATGCTTGCAGTATGGAGGGGAAGAAAATCTGATTAAACAATTAGTGTCAATTAGCCCCGACCAAATCATTCTACAAACAATTGGTCTCTAGTGCCCGGCTTAATTACGAGCGACTTTCGGCTCCTTATCATGAAGCCGTGTCGCCTGTGATTCATGTCCGGCTCACGCTTGTCCCTCAAGCATCATCAATTATCCAACAGAAAAACAAATACACCAGGCGAAGAACAAGAAAAAAAAAAGAAATATGTAGAAGAAAAAGGAAATCGCCCCTCCGGGTCCCAGGTGTGATTAGCATCCCTCTACGTGGGCTCGTCAGCTGCTGTCACTACGAGCTACGAGCGATCCAACCAGCGGGGCGATGAGATGAAAAGTTATGCTAAAGGACACGACAAGATAACGAGCAGAAGGGCTGGTAAGGTAAAATCAGAACAGCATTTCTGGGAAGAAAGGGGGCCTGCTGGGCTGATGCTTGATTGAATACTGACACATGAATTCAAATACATCCGGCTGTGCCTCCGTTATGACCTAAACAACAGTAAGTGGTTTGTTTGTTTGTTTGTCGCCCGTCTCTGGAGGGACGTGCTGCGTGGGTGTACGGTGACAACCGGAGGGATTTTGATGTTTTCATCATGCAGAACCAAAGGCCACACATCCGCAGTCACGTTTCAAAACGTGAGGTCAGAGTTTGGGATTTTTAACACACACAAACACTGGCGCATCCACAGCGAACGTGCACAATGTATAGAATGTGTGAAGAGGAGCGACAGCAGGCGCGATGACACGTTAAATTACCCCGGTGATGTATAGCTTAATGAACCCCTTGTGTTGATCACGCTCCACATTAATCAACAGCCATGAACAGATTCCCTTATTTTCTCAATGCTGCCATGATAAACTGCAATTTCATTTAACCTTGGACAGCAACTTTAATAGCTTCCACAGGACAACTGTCAATACTTCCCTGAGTATACAGTGATTAAATTGCAAGGCGAGAAGTGTGTCCCGGCTTCCTCCTCATTCTCATCCTGCTTCTCCCTCTCCTAACACCACCCTCCATCCCCACCCCCACCCACCGCTGCCCTCCTCTGTCACTTCACTTCAAATCACAATTTGTACTTTCACATTTCACACAGCTCATGCTTAAAAACCACACTCAAAATAAACATTTTTTACTGACTTTTACATGATATATATTTATTTATTTATTTTAATAAATCAATGTACTGGGAAACAACATTGTAGAAGTCTATTTTTCTTACTCCAAAGCAGATGAATGAATACCTTCACTTTGAACCAACCTGTGGGCTCATTGGCTATTGGCTAACTTTTTCCCCCAAAACTCGAAAAGTAAAAAACAGGCTGTACTATCATGTTGACGACGTGAGCGCTCAAACAAGCTTATGTCTATCTCACTTACTTAAGAATTTCGCTGTTGTCCGTGAGCTCATCGGACAGGATGAAACAAGGTGGTGACAGGCAGTGACCTGAGCCCTGTCATAATGATTTTCTGTGACATCCTCCACCCATGTCAATTTAGCATAAATTATCAGCCATGAAAGGCCTGCTGGCTGATTAAAACCAATTGTCTGCGTAGAGAAGGACAAGGCAACCTCTTTATTATATGATAAACTAAGTTAATGGAAGAAGACAATCTCCCCTCTGGGAAATCGTACTGACTCTTAATTAAAGCGTTGTGTTTTCTCTGCCGGGTAGAAGGGCCTTTCTATTGCTCCAATAAGAAAGTTTAGGGATGACGTTGATAAACTAAACTCAGGAGTGGAAAAAAATACATACTCATATTCATTCGGTGTGAATTTCCGACAGGACGAGAAAACGGATCACTTAATTCCGCAGCTTGCAAATGTAATCAACGCCAATCAGGTGATACTTGCCGTCAAAATAATAATGCAACTGTATGGCTTTAACAGGTTTGTTTATCAAAAACACACGCCTGACACTTGGTAATTACTCTTGATCTCAAAACACATTATCACCTTAGGAGAACATGTTTCATTATCACATCCGCAGCTGAAAAGTCATACATTCAGCAGAAGAAAGTCAGTGTGTATTTGTGCAGCTTCTGAGGGAACAACACAAGTTTGCCTTACTCTTGTGCTGCATGGATGACATAACAGAAAAGCAAACATTTTTTCTGTTCTGCGCCTCTTGTTGGTTTCCTCCACCCACACTCGAGAGGTGACAGGCGTACACCCGAACTTCCATTATTATCCAACACATCAAGAATGCCTGCAGGAGGATAATTACTGAAACTTGAAGAGCCCGGGCTAATCCTAAGTACTTCACTTTGTATGACTGCCTCGCCCGCCTGTCTCTTAGGCTGCCGCTCACACTGACAAAGTGCAATGCTCGGGTGAAAGTCAATAAGAAGACCTCGCGGGCTCACAAATATATAGCATTCAAGCCAAACGGCGGCAAAATACACTGTTATCTCTGTTTATCATAAACAGCCTGCATTTTGAAACACACTCTAATCTATCAGCTCAGATGGGCAAACAAGTGGCCTGGGAAATACAGATCATAACATCCAACAAGGCCAACCTACAACGGCCAAAATGAATTATTCAACTCATTTTATTTTGATAATAAGAAGACAGACTTTCGTTGAGAGAGAGAGATGGATTGTGGCGGGCTTTAGCTGTTTCAACTGGCAGCGATATAAAATACAACTATGAAGTCTTGGACCGAGAATTCCCCCGGCTGCTGCCTGTCAGGCGTGCTCTGACTGATAGGATGAATCATTAGCAGCCTTGTCTCGACATATTTGCGTGACAAGACCCATCATACGGCACTGACTGCAAATCTGAGGATGTTAGTTATTTAACATACAATTATCTTAATATAGAGAGGCAAATTGCGCCCATCCAAATTACCACTTACATGGTTTCCATGTAAACCAACGACATGGCAACCGTGAACAAAGAAGCCAGTGCCGGGGGTTGTTAAGAATAACAAGCAACTTTAAATTTGAGCTTTTAAACAGCCGGATGAGCCCGACAAGCTCATTTTTATGATTCCATTTTATGTGGATGATATAAATACATAACATTTTGACCAAATGGGAGGTGATGAACAGCTTCTTGTCTTGGGTTTCGCCGCCGTCAGACAAGCAGACCGGCTTTTTAAAAAGCAGGAGAAAGTTTTTCGGGGCGGATCTCTCCATTCATCCCAGGAGGAACCAGATGCTCCCGTCCTACCAGACAAAGCCGGGAACAGCTGCCTGATCGATACCCGACAAAGGCTCAGAGGTTAGAGCAGTCAAAAGATTGTTAACTAGCCATTTTATTTGCCAGACATTTATATCATTGTTTATGGTTCAGTGCACCCCTTCAGTATAGGCCATACTGCACACCTGGGCTTGGAACACTTTCAGCCCCCCCCCCCTCATCCATGACCCCAAACACCCTCTCCAAGTTTGATAAGATACTGATAAACTAAAGGGTTACTAGGGTCACTATTCATTTAGCTTGCATTATTAATATCCAAGTTACTTGCATCATTGTCAGCAGCCCCTTTGAAATATTCAAATATCCACTATCTTACTCGCATGAAGGGTTTAGAAAAAAGGATCAATATTGGTAGATTTCAGTGCCGTACGTGTGCATCGACAGCAATGTAGGGTGGTACTGGCCGATTTTGGCACATTCCTGCATAGGTGCATGTTTGTGTTGAATTTGAGTGTTGGTTTGCATGCGTCCCAGCCGGCAACACATGGCTTTGTGGCCCCCCGGCTCTGGCTCCTGTTGCAAGTGTCCAGGCAGGCTGGCGGAGAAGGGAGACCCTCTCTGTGGCTCACCCAGGCGGAGAGGGGCTTCCTGCACATCTTTTGTCACACCATTTGGGCCCTTGTGTCTGTGGCTGCCCCGCTCCGGACCCACTTGGCAGCTCAAAGCGCAGACGGACATCTGCTCTTTCCAACCTCCTGGTGAACGGGGACAAACCGAAACGAACCGACCTTGCTCTCCTAGTCTCTGCACACTTTACAGCTACACATGCAGCGTCTGTTTGGACGGGAGAAATGTTTTGATGCGGAAACAAGAAAAGTCACACATTAAGGATAATCTGTTTCCAGTTAATATCAGAGTTTTAACCATGCACCCTACATACTTCTATTTTTAATTCATTATGCAGGAAAAAAACGAGTATGGAATATGATGTAAAGCAACAGCCATCTTCTAATTGCTTGTGAAAGCCAGAAGTGATTACCTCCGTTTTTTGTCCCAGATTTTTTTTTATAAAAAAGGAAAACCTTCGTATAGAATTGCTATGTAAATTTCCACATTAAAGTATGTCCCTGCATCTCTGGCTTGACTCCTTTCTCCTGGATCTCTAAGCGGAGTGAGTGTGCAGCACGCAATATTGAACCCACTTTGTTCGTGCTCAGCGGCCCAGAATAACGCGGTCATTATGGTGGCGAAAGGGACAGGTTTTGAGTTTGATTTCATGATGGTAATATAGCCCGTGCGTGTAGGAGAAGAAAGCCTTCAATGGGGACATCTGTTCCAGGCGGCTTACAGTTACAGACGCCCGATAACAACAACCTGTGCACCACATCTGAACCACCACTCTGTCTGCTGAACGCAACAGGCAAAAAAATAGGCTTTTTTTTATTTTAGAAGTAGTGCGCTAAGAATAAATTGGACACTCACATCTCAACGTGCACGCGGATTAAATATATCTTGTACCTCTGTGGCTCCAGCAGCGGCACGTTTCCCGTCGCGCAGTTATCACGCTGACCTCTGACATCCTTCTTGCTGCTCTGATCGCTTGGTAATTTGTCACCAAGAGGCCGACATGTCCCCTGTAGATACACCTTCCTCTCCAAATGCGTAAAAATCACTATTGCGCATAATATTGTGAGGCCATTCCATCTGAGAGGAAGAGGAACTGGGAAAACCAGTTTGATTACAGGTGTTTAATTGTTAATGGGGTGGGGGGTTATAAACTCGAATTATATAAACATTTAAAACGTGCATCTCTTTGGAGATGTTGGCGGTTTGGTGAAGTGGAAACAGGGCACTGCGGATATTTTAAGTTATTCCTTATTGAATTGCCAGTGAAACGTTTATCCGGCATGGTTCACGATCACACCGACAGCAGGAGATGTTGTGTTTTATTCTGCTGGGAGCAAACGTCGAGGGTCAATCAATGCACCACGGAGCGGAGCTGCGCGCTATGTAGGTAAATTCTCCTCATTACTATGTCAAATTTCATTTGTCTTTAAACGCTGTTACATCGATGTTCACAGCGTTTCGATAGTTTTTTCGTGATGACGGAAAAAAATAATGAATGAGCTGAAATGAGGTCGATGGAAGTTCTTTCTTATCTTAACATCAATAAGGCGAGCGGATGTGTGTTTGTCCGTTTATCTAAAATCTCTCCTTGCTTTCATTTGAATGTAAAGCTCATCGTGATTTCTTTTTGGATTTCCCTGAAACAATAAAATCGAGTTGAGAACAATCGCTAGTAGATTTAAATTTAAAGAATAACTTCCACATGTATATATTGTGATACCGATTTAAACAAACGTTATGCAATTATTAACATGAACTCTAAACGCGGGGGGGGGGGGGCTGTTTTTGTATTAGCTCATTTTTTACACTTGAAGGTAAAGCAGTGTAAATTAATCCAAAATGCTGGTGTCCAATCCTAGAAACACTGGAATTAATCAGATAGTCCATCTATCACGCTGTGCAATAAAGGAAGCGACATGAGTTAGGAAGATGATGTGATGAATAATCTCTGGTCGTTTTAATTAACTTTTCCCTGTCCTGTAATGACCAAGCTGGTCAACAGACCCGGTCAATAAGCATGTTAATATCAAACAAATAAAACTGCGGATGATTAAAAACCTCCTGCGTTATTAAATTTGAAATTCAAATGAAACGTGCGCTCCCAGTGCGCACTGCATGCTAATAGTGGCCCCAGAGTCCCAGGGTTCAGCGCGCGCTTTACCGTCAAGTTCCCATGATGTAACAGGAGCTTCCTCCGCAGATTTAACTAAATGTCCCCGAGCAAAGAGATCAAGCCGCCTTATGCTTTTATTTTCAATACATTACTTCAATAAATACTCTCGGTTAACAAGGGGCACCAACAGTATCTTTTGCAGACAAATCTGTGTTTGATTTCTTTTGAATGTTGTCAATGTGAGGCTGAAAATGCTCAAAAGTCACTGACCCCCATCGTCACCTTCTTCTTCGTCATTTGTTTAATAAACGGATTAACCCTCCGCCGGAATGCGTCATCTAGCATTTTTAATCAAAACTGTTAAGATAATTGAACGCAATTACAGTGATGTGAAAGTTTGGGACGTTTCAATAAGTTAAAAAAACGGAACAATGCAGCCTTTATATTTTGTGTAATAGTTTGTGGATATTAATTCTGGAGAAGTTAAACGTGAAAAATCCCGGAGGGCGATTTGTGCCAGAATAAGCTTCTAATATCAGGGAGATGAGGGGGGGGGGGGGGCATAAGGCTTAAATGGAAAAATGGATGTAAATACACTCGATCGCATGAACTGGAGTTGTTAAAGTTTGAACAGTGTATATCAATATTCCATTAGGAGCTGAGAGGATCTGAGCAGGCCAGCCTTCAGGGCCGCTGAAGAGAAGCCTGATTTGAAAATAGAAACCAAACTTTTAAGCCAATTTCACTTGTATCGCGCGGGTCTTACGCTTTTTTTTCGCGGTGTCGTCGTAGTTCACCATCATTTCCCTTCACCGCCGGCCACGAGCTCATAACCCCGCTTCCTTTCCAAATTTATGGAACGCGATGTTCTGTAAAAATTTCAATAAGTGCCCCCCCCTAATTCCTCCTTCCTAATTCACTCTCATTTAACTTTACCTTCCTTCCGCTGTCTTTTATTATGGAGGGGGCGGAGGTGGGAGGTGGGCGGGGGGTGGAGGTGGGTGGAGGCCCGTCTGAGGCGCCCCATTGATGACCTCACTGTGGTGTGTGGCGGTGCGGCGGGACGGAGCAGCTGATTGGTCGCCCGTGTCACAGCGGCACTTCAAAGCCGGAGAGGAGCCTACAATTGTAGAAGAATGGGCGGAACACATCATTGTATTGCACACCTCTAAAAAAAAAAAACAGTGCTCTGATTCATAAATATAAAAAGATCCTCCGAGGAGGGCAGTGTTTTT
The DNA here is from genome assembly GCF_964276395.1 of Gasterosteus aculeatus. Classification (NCBI taxonomy): domain Eukaryota; kingdom Metazoa; phylum Chordata; class Actinopteri; order Perciformes; family Gasterosteidae; genus Gasterosteus; species Gasterosteus aculeatus. The sequence goes on along the minus strand of NC_135707.1, from coordinate 10,578,456 downwards.
GTGTGATGGCAACTTCACTTCTAGGGGTGAGTCGAAAGGACTTTCTTTCTGGTTTAATTAGTTCGTGTCATTGTCCGGCGGACAGAGGTGTGGGAAGGAGGGGAGGGGGGGGGATTAAACTTACTGCGGCCGCAAAGTGCGTTGGTTTTATTCTCAGCAAGTGCTTCGTATGAGAAAGCAGAGGCTCTGTAGACGGGATAGGAGTCCGACCCGGTGCCCTAAACACGCATGTTGTCTTCCCTCCGTGTCCTGTTTTCATGCGTTCGTAAAGCGCCGTGCGTCGCATTTTGGTTGTCTACTTTCTGTTGGTCAAGGTAGGAAATTGATAAAAGGCTACTCTGCTGTGTTTGCTTACCGTACAACCAGTAGAAACCAAACGATTTGTTAAGCACAACTGTTTTGCGATGAGCTGAAATACCCGCAAAGAAATGCCTCTAAACAACTAGTCGAACTTGTCTTGACTTGGAGAGTCACTCACAGCTTTTCTTGTTCTTTCAGGAGGAGCCGAGATTAGGATCGACTCCTTTAGCCATGTTAGCTGCAACATGTAATAAAATAGGGAGTCCAAGCCCATCGCCGTCGACCATTTCGGATAATTCCTCCTCGTTTGGGAAAGGCTTCCACCCGTGGAAAAGAGCCGCTGCAAGCAGCTGCAGCCTCGGGTCCGGCCTCTCCGGCTTCGGGGTGTCCCGCAATGGATCCGGCATCTCGGACTCTTTCGGCACGAACACCTCCACCGGATCCAGCGCCTTTTCCCTCACGTCTGGTGCCTCGTCCGGCTCACACTTTGGAAACGATTATTCTGTTTTCCAAGCGTCGGTTTCGGGCAGCTCTCAAGAAGCCAGCCACCAGCCGGTTTTCATCTCCAAAGTGCACACCTCGGTGGACAGTCTGCAGGGCATTTATCCGAGAATGAGCGTTGCGCACCCCTACGATTCCTGGTTCAAGTCGTCCCATCCCGGCATCCCCACGGGGGAGGTTGGAACCACCGGAGCCTCTGCGTGGTGGGACGTGGGAGCGGGTTGGATCGATGTTCAGAACCCTAACGGAGCGGCACTACAGACGTCCTTGCATTCCGGAGGACTCCAGGGCTCCTTGCACTCTCCCCTGGGCGGATATAATTCTGATTACTCCACTTTAAGTCACTCGGCTTTCACTTCAAGTCCCTCTCCACACCTGTTGACAACCAGCCAGCACCTTATGGACGGTTTCAAGCCGGTGTTATCATCGTATCCGGACACGAGCCCCTCTCCGTTAGCCGGGGCCGGGGGCACCATGCTCTCCGGGGGTCCACCTGCGTCTTTGGCGGGGTCTCCGAGGTCATCCGCGCGGCGGTACTCCGGCCGAGCCACGTGCGACTGTCCAAACTGCCAGGAGGCGGAGAGACTGGGACCGGCTGGCGCCAGCCTGCGGAGAAAGGGTCTCCACAGCTGTCACATCCCCGGCTGCGGGAAGGTTTACGGGAAAACGTCGCACCTAAAGGCGCACCTGAGGTGGCACACCGGCGAGAGGCCGTTCGTGTGCAACTGGCTCTTTTGCGGCAAGAGGTTCACGCGCTCCGACGAGCTCCAGCGACATTTACGCACACACACCGGGGAGAAACGATTCGCCTGTCCGGTGTGCAACAAGAGATTTATGCGCAGCGATCACCTGAGTAAACACGTAAAGACGCACAGCGCCGGAGGATCCGGGGGCTCTGGCTCCGGCGGCAGCGGAGGGAAGAGGGGTAGTGACACCGACAGCGAGCACAGTGCGCCGGGAAGCCCGCCGTGCCATTCCCCTGACCTGTTGCACCCACCCGAGTCCACCCAGGGGGTGGGCATGAACGGCCTCTAAGACTACTCGGTGAAGTAAAAACTGCGAAACAAGTGTGGTGATGGAGTCGTCCAAGGGGACACGGAGGTGGACATACTTTGGTGGATGCAAAATGCTTCACAATGAGTGTTGTCATTTAACGAGAAAATAGACCTATTCGTTTTCTTGACTTTTTTCCACCCCCGAAGTGTTTAAGACTACTAATTACTTACATAACTGTTCCATCAGAAACGTCTGCAGTGTGGGAGTGTAATCGAGTTATTGTGGGCGCACTGGAACAGGGCACAACTGAAACTTTTTTTTAAATCCGATACTGAATTTTACCTTTATGTTTTTATTTCCCAGCATAAGAGAAGCAAATTATATAAACACTTCTGTAAAAAAAAGAAGAAAAAAAGGTAGGCCTGCTAAGTTGTTCTTCTTCTGTCATACATATTATTCAAAACCAAACCCTGGCACTTTATTATCGAGCAGAACAATGTATCATCTGTGTCCCTGTGGATGGACTGCTCGGTAGGAACAAATACCTGTAGAGTGTGGTCATATACGGGATGGATATTTTCTTTTTATCTGTCTGATCCTATCAAGCGTTTGATAACGGAGGAGCAGTTGTAGGTTTATATCACAGATTGCCATTCAGCAGCCTACAGTGTGTTTGTAAGGAGACCAGTTGAGGCTGCTTATACTTTGCTGCAAAATGTTGTTGTACATAATGAGAAATGTAGTTTAGAATAATTACAGCCCGATGTAAAGGTGAGTAATGTATTTGTCCGGGAGACGATTTTGTATAGGTATTTCTAGTTGTATATGGACTCTAGTAAATATTTGAAAATATACGGAAATGTACTTGGATTTTTCTTTGATATGAAATGTATTGTGGGGAGTTATATTTAACCACGAGTTTTTCCTTGTAATTAGGGGTCTATCATTAGGCGCACTTTGAATTTATTTGTGAGGTTTTGAAATCGTTTACTGTTTACCCACTATTTTAATTTAAGTAAGCATGTTGTAAAGTGATTTTAATTTTACAATGATATTTTGTTTCCCTCGAGAATGGCTTTTTATGTGAGCCACTCAATAAAGTCAGTATGAATTCAGAAGCAGTGGATTGACTCCGTTTCTTTGAGTGTTGAGTCGATTAAAACTATTGAATGGCAGACGAGGAAGTTTAGAAATGGTCATAATGCTTGGAGTGTATTATTCTATATGAACATATATATGTTGCGTTTTATGACCTCCGTATACAGATGTTGGTCGTTTAAATGTGTGTTTTCAGTGGGGTCGAGTAAAGGCCTTCAGCGCTGTCGAGGCTCCACTCAGAAATTAGTCAATAATACAATTAAACAGTTCAATGCTTTTTAAACACTATAAGTCAGTGTTGTTAGAATTTAAATTAAGGCACAATGCACAAAGTTTTTCAGTTGAGCCAAGTTTAACTCAGAGGTTTAAAGCTAAAAGTTAAAACGGGTTAAAAACACTTTGCCATGATCGACTTTTTAATCGTACGCACGTCATCCCGAGAGGAAAGATACACTGATATCTCCTTCATTTCTATCTATTCGTTTACTTTTTTTATTTACATGAAGCTTTTTATTATCTCTTTGATATTCAAAAATGAACTTTCTTGGTCACCAGACATTCCCTAAGACAAGCACATTTTATTCCAAATTGTGTCGATAATAAATGTTTACAAATAAATGTTTACATTGCAGAGAGTGGTCATCATATATTTAAATATTGTAATACAATTTACCAAAAGATAATTCTGTTGTGAGCAGAATTGTTTTAGAATTTGCATTAATTTGAAATTAGACTAAATCGGTTTCCACAACAAAAACTTAAATGCTCTGTACAAGCTTTCAGGAGTTACAACTAGTTCATTTAGTTATTAGCAATGCATGTGTCTCTATTTACTATATTTGGATTCAAACACCGAAGCCACAGATCTTCCTCCCAATCAAGGAAGCATCTTTTTTTTTTAATTTTCTGGTGAGAATAGGTGACCCTTTTCTATCCTTTTTTATTTTCTCTTTTACGGTGTTTTGACGCACCTACATGCACATCGCAGTGTGCGCACTAACTTTCGGAACATCCCTTGAACTATTCCACACTTGTAAAGTACCAGCCAGTGTCTTTTCTGATGCGTGTACCGGGTTCATCGCTGAAGGGTGAACTAAAACCAAGTGTCTTGTACATTTCTATTAGACTGATTTCTTTGCACAGCTATGTAGCGCCATCTAGAGTTTGTACGATCAACCATGGCAATTCTAAGCCCACCTTTATCAATTTATAACAGCAGATTAAGATTCTTATTTAAGAAAATCTATTTATCTTATTCATAAATTTATAATTTTAACCCTTTTGCATGGCAAACCGAAACTGAACATTTTAATTCTTACAGATGAGGAATTAATGATGCATTAATTCTTATTTCCACGTTATGAGACATTTGCATTGATGAAGAAAACATAATGGGTCAGTCCACCTTGAATTATACTGCAAGTCTGGTTTGGACGTCAGTCACTCAGGGATTAATAGTAATCTATAATAATAATTATTATTTTGTTGCAGTACAAGAGATGTTATACATTTTTTGTCACAAATAGCCCACAATGACAGTAAGCATTTAGAGGCCCGTTTCTTTTTTCTTTCCCATTTAAATTTATTTCCCTCACGTCCCAAAATGTGCAAGTGCACACACACACACACACACACACACACACACACGTATGTGTGTTGCGTATGGTCTTTGTACTGTCTTCCCCTGCCTGCTCCACTCCGTACAGACTGTTTCTGCAGTGGTGCAGTCAACCAGAAGATGCTGCAGGGACAATAGCAAAAGTTAAAAGTGTAACCATCAAAAGTTCCGGTGGAAGCAAGGAACTGAGCTCTCGGTGAGGGGGCATTCGGCCTTGCTGGGTTACTGAAGCACTCAAGAGATGGAGACAGTTAAGGCCTGACGCCCAGTCCCACAGAAAATCCTTTGATTTTATTTGAATAATCCCTAAATGATAAATTATTAGAGATGTTTTTACCTGCACTTCTGTTTTTTGTTTTGGTGAAGTCTGGGACATTTCTGGTCACCACTCATAGCAGCAAACAACGACCATGGGGAGTTCTCTCTTCAGTATAAAGTTCACTATATGGTTTATTTAGTTTATCTCATTTTGTATTATTTAAATAGTCTTCAAGAACACTTTTCCAGAAAAAATAGTGCACTGACATTTTTCCACAATAGTGTGGAGTTTTGAAATGATTTTTCATGAACTGACAATAACCTGGAGGATATTTGAGGATATTTGATTGATTCAACAATTACGAGTCTTCTTACTACAAACTGCTGAAATGTGTGAAGTGATATGTTTTACTCAAAGTCGCCCTTAACAGAAAATACAATTTTCTTTCAAATAACAGCCATGAAGTTTTCCACAGCCGCAACAAATAAGTAAAGTGTGAAAAAGTAATTATTAACTGCAAATAGAGTAATTTCGGCTTCATGTTTCAGAGAGCCCTGCGTTGTCATCTCATTAACACCTTCACAGACTGTTGTGGCATCGACTCAGAGAGGAAGGGCACAACATGCCAGGATGAAGAGGGTGAGCGGCCAGCTGGGGATGAAGGCCGCAATAATAAGTCTAGTCAGCGCACACAGCGTGTCGACAGCCAAAACCCGGGGCGGATCCAATCGCTGAAAAAACACAAAAGAGAAATTATTTTATCCTACAATGGTCTTAAGAAATGTCGAAATGTTGTATTGCGCTTAATAAAAGTCCAGCTGAATCACGGATTTACCAGCTCCTAATGGCATGATGAAATATATATTGGCTTTCTAGCTCAAATCACAGTGTTGTGGTAACACCTCTCGCAGATGATGCATCTGTGGCCAATTTTGCGGTTGAAACCACCAACCACACTGTCATTGTCATCAAACCAACCAATCGCCTGGGAAAGGCAATTTGACGAGGCTAAAAGGTGAGTGACAATAATTAACAGTAATTGCTGCAGACCTGACAGCAATGCCCTCATACAATGCTTTCAGCAATTTAGATTCAATTAAGTCACAGGTGGTGTTTCACCTGCCTGAGGGATGAGTGAAGTACCTGCAGACTAAACCTCAGCTCTGTTGCTGGTCTTTAGGAGTCCGCTTTGATGACGTCATCCCATCTTTTAAAAGAAATAAATATTGGACAATGCAGGGTCAAAGTGAAAGACTGAGGGAACACCATCAAAAAAAGAGTCAAAGAGGAGAGAATATGTGTCAGTGGCCTCAAAGTCTTTCACACTCACATCAACCAGAGACACGTAAGCATGAGGCACATTTAATGTAACCGTTCTCTCTGAAACCCATATGTTTTTCCTCAAGATAAAGGGAACAAAGTGAAAGACACTTTCCACTCAAGATGAAGGATCTTCTTGCAGGTAAAGCATGAGAGACCTTGGTGAAAGTGATGAATGATGTACATCACTTGAAAGTCTGAACAAAGGAACGATGGCTAAATAGCTCCACTCAGTGGCAGAAATATGCCTGCTTCGCCGCTTCCAAAATGTTAGCCTTACGTCTGCCTTTAATTTGACTAATGTCCTCAATGATGTTAGATGTGACGTGCACAATACCATGACCCTGACACTGAGGTAACTTAATGGAATTCAAACATAATTTCCAATATTTACACCTTCTGTGTATTCAACTTCTTCGCTTGAGAAAGAGTCGGACATTTTATAAAACAGCTCAAATCAAAATAATGTATGTGTTGTTCTTTCCATGAAATTTGTTGTAAGTAAAAATGAATGAGTAAAGAAAACAGCATATATATTTTTACAACTGCCACAAGGGAGCAAAATTGGCCCACACATCTGTCTTTCATCTCAGATACTCAATAGTATCTCACAATACTCATACTATTTAGTGAGCCAGAATTTTTTTAGTACGTACCAATGCATGTCAAAAATTACAGGACGTCCCGCATCTGGTCAGGTCAGCAGGCTTTACTGTCAATCCCGACCCACAATCCTTTTCACAGTACAGATATGAACAACAGGGTCAAAGTTTACGGTGCAAAGCCATGACAAAGTGTCCCCTTTCTGTACATCCTGTATACATCCTTTAAAAGGTCAGCTGCATATTAGATCTTGTAAAAAAATACAAAAGAAAGTTGCATATGTGGAAAACAGCTCATATAATCTGGCTCGGTGCTGACAAATGAGATGATGGAAACGGGGTTGGGAGAAATGTGGCAGCTTTCATCTGCTTCCTTTCGTGTTCAACGCCAACGTCACACACAACTCAATATAACGAACGGTGCGAAACAGAGAGGGAGTTCAGACATAAAACATTGGACTCATTTCAACCTTGTTTTAAACGTGTTCTCAATCCCACATAAAATACTTTCACTTGAGTACGAGGGGGATGTTAATCAGTCGTGCTAAAGTCCAGACCTCAGCAGCCACCGACCACATTCGCTGCATGAAAATTCATAATCTACTCAGGAGCGCTAAGCTGCATTCCTTGTGGACCTGGATGCCAGGGCCTGCACCCAAAGCCCACAACGCGTCTGACGCACCAGTGGAACTTCAGCACGGATATCTATCAGCGGAGATACCAGCAGTCACAAAAACAAACACACATTTTTCTCACAAAAGTGAACTAGAGGTTGTTACTTTTCATTCACCTTTGGCACGCATCTGCACGAGTGAGAGAGAGAGTTATCTGCTGTTGATTCTTTTTTGTAACAATCTTCAGTGATCCGCCCAGTCTCAAATGGTGATCTGCTCAGCCATTCATCACGGTAAACGTGTGTCACCTTTCAGAGAGATAACATGACTTGTGTCCTTGATGAGATCAGCGTCCCAGTTCCTTTTGGTTATAATCTAGTTACTCAAAACCGCAGTGAAAAATCATTAGGACTCACTTTATCTGTTTATAAAATATCGATGCTCAAGTGAATGACCAAGATGAAAAAAATGCAATAACTGCTTTCAGCCTTCTTTTGTCAGCGACAAGCAGGTAAAGCACCTGACCCTTTTTATCTGCTAAAGTCCTCCAACGCAGCGGGGGGGCTTCTATGTGCGCGTGTGAATACACAACTACACAAACTCATGATTAAATGTTTGTTCACTGTGTCTGAAGCCTCTCCGGGAAGCTTATCACTAAACAGCGACTACCAGTCGAAACTGCGGTTGGTATCGCTCAGTTTCAGGTGTTGGTGAGTCCGGGTGCGTAAACGACGCGGTGCATGCTGGGTGTTGTAGTCACGCACCGTGTTGCGGTGCGGCGGTCCCGTCCCATTGTAAACTCCCAGTCCCAGCATGCACCGGGCCTATGGAGCAAACAAGAGCAACGGAGCCGTAACCTGAGGAGGTGGACGTCACAGGAACGCCCCAGAAAGAAGAAGAAAAAAAGAAAAGTGTGTAATGACAGTGAATTGGCTTTTGTTTCTGCCAACAGTCCGGAGCAAAACTACAACCACCTCATGCTGACGGTGAGATCAAACTTTGGCTTTCCTCGAATTTGATGATTTGTCTTGTTTCAGGGGCCAGTACGGGTGAGTCTTATTAATGTGTAACTATTGAGTAGCTATAAAAAGCCACCTGATGCCACTGGACAGGCTGAGAGATACATTTCAGTGAGATTGGTGTGAAGCTGGAAGCTTTAATGTCTGAATCCGTGTTTTAGTACTAATACATTATCTTATTTAAAACACTTTAGAAGTAGGTGGTTACTGAAGGGCTACTGTACAGGATTCACTACCCTGGAATTATTCTTTACTGTCAGTACTACAGTTGCACTGCATTTAGATCACAGCAAGAAGCGCGGGGATAATCAACTTTTGTGTCATCGACATGACAAGACCAACCTGTTTTTGTGCACTCGTGTAAGAAACCAGATTATTAATGACTGACTCACTGCGACAGGTTATGAATGGGAAGTGTCCTTTTACACAGTGACAGTGACAGGCTGAAGAGTTGAGGCTTTATTCTCAGCTCGGAACAGTTTTTTTGTAACAATGTGAAAAGAGACTGAAGCTGACTGTCAAAGGAAACATTGCTGCGAGAACAATAACTTCTCTTGTCCTTTCTTATGTCAGTGTAGGTGGTTGTCACTTGTTGCGCCACCTCAAATTATATGTCTGCTTATGTTTAAGGCAGCAACATATTTTACTTAAAAGATTTTCTGGGTTAAACTTTTGAAAAAAATGTGGACAGAACATAATAAAATATGCTCATCACATTGTCTAAGAAGTCAATACAAACAGTCTAATTGTTTGTTTGTTCAAAAAGGCATTTGCAAAAGATTTTACCCAGGACAGGAGACTTAAATATTTTATTCTAGAGAAGCAGTAGACGATAACATATTGTCATGTCTGTTTAACAAATGACTTATGACTTATTTGTGTCTTTTAATGTTTTTAATGACAGCGGCTGTTCCCTCAGTATTTGGTTGGTACATTTTAATCAAATGGTTTACATGTGCAGGCACAAGTTGTTAAAAAAAAATCACCTTGTTCTACTGGGCCTTCTGTTTGCATATTTAAGAAATAAAGTAAAGTGGTTTTGCACAAAAAAGCTACAGGTTTGTGCAGAAATAAACACATTTAATTTTTATGTTTACAGATGATATGGCAGCTGGAAGAGCAAGTTCATTTCGTCGTGTTGGGAGTCTCATGCGGAGTAAATCTGAGGGGACACTGATAGATCTAAATGACAAAGTCACAACCAGTGACAGCAGGAATGGTAAAATTCTAACTTTGAAGCGGAGGCAGTCTGTGCTGTTAATTTTAAAAGACCTGCAGATAATGTTAACCAACGTTCTGATGAAATATCTTTCTATTTTCCCAGGTGTGTCACAGAACTCTGAGTGGTTACTTTCACAACCATCCGACGCACGTTCATCTCAGTCAAAAAATCCGTTCTGGAACAAACTGTCTGCATCGAATCCTTTCTTAGATGACATTGAACGCAGCAGCACGGAGAAACCCCTTTCAAGCACTTTCCATGTTAAATCAGACAATGAAAGTCCTACGGAAACGAATGACGATTGTGCCTTCAGCACATCCTCGGATGAAGAGAACACGGGGACCTTTTCGGGAAACCAACACGGAGCCATCGACAGATCGGGGAGATGCAGAAGTGCCTCCGACATCCTGGACGATCTGGAGAGAAAAGTGCCAAAACGAGAGAACAGCTTCAAGCCGCCCAGGCCGGTGCTCAACCCGGATTTTGAGTGGCTCAAGAACGACAGAGAGGCCTACAAGATGGCCTGGCTGAGCCACAGGCAGCTCACCCGCTCATGTCTGGATCTAAATCTCATGAGCCAGAGTCCGGGGTGGGCTCAGACACAGGCCACGGGCTATCAGGTCACTTGCAAGGTCGGCCACGCTGGAGGCTCGGTGCAGTTGCCAGCCTCAAAAATTAGCATCCATCTCCCCGAAGGCCATGTTCCTCCAGGAGAAGTCCAGGAAGTCACACTGAAAGCAAAGCTAGACCCTCCACCCGGACTTAATAACAACTACATGACCACCATGAGTCCACTTCTCGAGGTGGTCCTCAGCAATATCAACATCAAGGAGGGAATCGCTCTGGAGATGAAGCTGGCCGGAGAGGTGAAGAGCGACCCGCTGAGTCAGGTGATGACCACTGTGGTCGGCATGGTGTCCAACAAAAAAGAAGGACCTTACGTGAAGGTCAACAACTGTTACATTTACAAGAATATGATGCAAATCAAGCTGCGGGACTTTAAGACACATTTTTTTGTAATCGCAGTCGCAGAGGCATCTGCGATCCAGTCTCCTGCTACCTCAGTGTGGGATTACCTTGATCGCAGAATCACCGTAGCAGTTTATGGTCCCAGGTTCATCCATCCGTCATTCAAGGTCGTGGTAGTAGTTTGCGGCCATGGGGACGTTCCGCCGAGGCTTCCGTTTTCAGACATCTGCAGGGGAAACAAAAATGTACCTGCACTTGTGCTGCAGCTTTGGGGAAAACATGATTTTACGCCGGAAAAACTGGACAACCTGCATGTCGGTATCAGCCTCACAGGCTCCGTGTTTAAAGTCAAACCCGGGGACAGCCTGAAAGAAGTGAGACACGGTCGGCTCTTGCTAGGCACGGTTTTTCATCTGCCGGTAGCGTTGTCTTGTGCTAGAAATACCAAAATGACTCCTTTCAACTTAGATCTAGAGGTGAAAGATTCAAAAGCTGCAATTGTTGCACATTTCCAGGTGCCTTCGCCTCCCGCAGCACCCATCAGGGCAGAGAAGCGAGTGCCGAGGCTGACGGAAAAGCAGATTGAAATGCCACGAAGCCCACCTATCACTGAGGAAAGTGCTTCAGATTCCCTCAAATTCACAGACAGACCTGTGAACCTACAGTGTTACGGTGTGGCCTTAAAGTCAGTCTTCCGCCAGCCACGTGTAGACTACCTTCTGGAGTATTTCAAGGGGGACACTGTGGCCCTCCTGTCCAGAGAGACGGTCAAGTCAGTGGGTAACTCAAAAGTGAAGGAGTGGTATATCGGGTTCCTCCGAGGCAGGACTGGTTTGGTTCACTGCAGGAACATCAAGCTCATAACCGCAGATCAAGTGATTGACTTCACCGGCGTTCGAGTCAGCACGGAGGTCCTCTTGGACAACATGACGCTGCCCTTCAAGAAGCTTACTTACATGTACTCCGCCATCCAGACACTGGTCACTGAACACATAACGAGCTGGAGAGGTCTGGCCGACGCGTTAGGGTACAGCGAGCTGCCGCTGGACACGATCACGCGGACGCACGCCGAAACCGAGGCCGACAAAGTGGCCTGCGTGCTTGAAAAGCTGAAGGAAGACTGCCATGCCGACAAGAGCAAGAAGAAGTTTCTGCATGAGCTCATGGTGGTAAGCGGAAAAAAGACGATTATCTATAGTGGATATTTCAATCTGATATTTCAATCTTGAGTGCGTCCCTTTGGTCGTGGTGACAATCTGTCTCTGCTTGTCCCCCCCAGGGCCTGTTGAAGATGGACTCCGTGAATCTTGTGGCCCGGCTGATTCAGAACACGGTCATTTTGTCCACGGCCGTGGAGCTCGGAGCTCGATGGCGGGAACTCGCGGAGAAGACGGACAAACTATCCAGTGCTCAGATAGCGGGCTACGAGGCACCACACAGAGGCAAGAGCAAGGAGGTCGGGGCCCAGGTCAGTTAACGAGAATCGAAGAGTAGAGAAACACTTTCTGCAGTGAATGAGGATGAATGACTCTTCCTGTATTTTCTATTTAAGGCAATGTGGAAGCCGGCCTATGACTTCCTGTATTCCTGGAGTCTGCGGTATGGAGACAGCTACAGGGACATGATCCAGGACCTGCACTTGGTCCTGGACAAAATGAAGAACCCGGCCACCAGACAGTGGAGGCAGTTGACCGGCGCCCTCATCACAGCAAACTGTCTTGATATCTTTCGAGCCTCCGCATACCCAAATTCCTAGACTTTATGCAGGTGCACTCTAGCGATGACGGCGACTTTCGCGCACTCTGGAAAAGCAGAGAGGTTTTGTTACACAGCAAAAAGGCTTTGATCTTATTTCCAATGTTACTTTGCTCTTTTTTGTATAGTTTTACTGTGTTGACAGTTCAATCAGGTACTTGCACTAAATGTTTGGCTCTCACTTAGTGAATGTGAAATGTGTACAGAACGCTCATCGTTACGAAGAAAAGTGCAGGTTGTGACTTTTCTTGACGTCTCCATGTAAACAAATGTGCCTTAATGTGAAAGATCATTTTGAGAGATTATTTTCTGTCAAATGTTTCAGTAGAGATCAGTAGTTCTCATCAACAGGATATCAAACATCTCAGCAGCTGTTTTTATCTTTCATTCCTTTGCTTGTTAATTGTGGAAAGACCAGGTTCAATTAGTATTTATTAAACTAATTGGATTTCTTCTAGTGCATTACTTAACTTACTGAATGTATTCAGTTATTGTGGATTTAAGGATCCACAGTATGATGGATACACATCAACCTCATGGAAGTTTGTATCAATGGGATTTTTAAGTTGTAGTTTTCTGTAAAATACTTTTGTAATGATAATGTGAACACGGTTTCTAACTAACTATCTCAAGGGTTTCAGCGCTGCCAAGACTAGAGTTTCTGTGCTGGAAAAGTGACATTTTCCTGATGCCAGTAAACAAACCATGAAGATGCTACTTTAAAGTGTCATGAACTATTGTTTTCTTAAATATGAGTATGTCCTTTTTAAACTGTAATAGAATGTTTAAGGTATGTGCAAAGCAGATCATTTCATAGAGATTGACAATGTAACCATTGTGTTGGCGCGATGGAAAGCTCGGTGCCGAGCGTCCAGCCGCATACACACACGGTGCCTTCAGTCGCTGAAATGTTCAACAACGACAGATATCCTTGATGGTGAAATGAAGATGTGCTGCTGCAGTTATGAATAAATACTAACTGGAGTAAGTTATCTGATGCATTTTCATAAATACATGAAGAGGTTCAACTAATATACCAGGTTAAAATGACAGGGACAAGACTTCTTATTGAAACCATGTTTCCACACTGGTGTGAAATCGGTGAATTTACTTTAAAAATTTACCCTGAAGTGTTTTCTATTGATTTTCTAAAGTAGTTGTTTGCTGATCCTGACACTGTTGGTTTAAGCTGGTTTCAGCTCAGAGCTGCTGCTTCTCTCTCCACACTGAGCACAGAACGCTGAGCTGACTTTGCTTTACTGGCTCGCGGTAACCAGTCTAGTAAAAGTACATCCAACAGGGGAAACGGTATCAGTGGACAGTGAGAACTCATTTAATCTCCCGGCGGAGAATGGTTGTAAGATTGAATTTCATTTGAAAAGGCTGATGGTGAACAGAGTAAAAGTTTAGTGGGAACATGCAGGACAAACCCAGGGATGTGGAACACTAGAGATGACGTCTTTTCACTCCTGCGCTTTGTGTCACTAAAATAAATGAATAAATAACTTTGTATAAACATCCATCAGACAAAGAAGTGACACCCGTCTTCCTTTTTTAAAAATGTTTAATACCTGCTGGTTAGCCTGAAATACCAGAGAAACTGAACCTCATTGTTCATAGTCTGAGCATGAGTAAAATAAGAATATAATAAGACTCCCTCAAACCAACAGGACAACGTTTCACTGTTTTAATGAGAGTCAAACATGAGTGAGGAGCAGTTCAGAGGAATAATTCAATATATCAAACATTATACTCGTCATATAAAATTTCCCTCTTGAGGGATCAATAAAGTATCAATCTATCTATCTATCTATATATATGTAAATAGTTAACAATTAGTTTTTAAACAAAACATTAATAGTTAGATATCAATACTGAACATTGTTGGTATAAGATTACCACTACTATGTGTGTACTTGGAAACCTGACACAAAGTAGCGTCACAGAATTGCAGACCTAAGCCTCAAGATAAGTACAAGATGATCTAATCGTTGGTTTGTTTTTTAATATTTTACAAGGATGTAGGATCTGTTGTCACAAAGAAACACAGAGTGAAGCTTCTGACGAAATCAGGGGAACAGAAAAACGTTTGAGGGACCCACTTTAAAAATGAACGTTGCCTTTTTAGGCCCCCATTTCTCTAATGCAGCGAGGCGTTCGAATATTTGACTAATGAAATGTGACCACTTTTGTTTTAGGGGCCTTTTACAGCTTCAGTGTGGGAGTGGAAATATTATAATTAGTCTGAATATTAATGGCTGACTGAGGTTGTATTTTTTGTGAGAAAACATGAAACCTCCTGTCATTCATGTTATTGTAATTGCTGTGCAGAATGTGTGAAAAGATAAACCAACACTGTTAATAAATATATTTGACCATAACAGCCCTTCACAAGTCTATTTAACAGCCGAGGGTGTGTTGTATTTGTCACAAGTTGCTGTATCTGAATTTGCATGATCAGGGCAGCATTGTTATACGTATCAGACATATAATACCACAAAATATAAATGAAAAAACAACATTCATTTATTCATATTGCATAACCAGGAACTCAAATAAATGCAAATGAGGGCCGTCCATCTCAAGCCGGCAGACAATCAAACCATCTGAAGTAGACTGTGGGTTCAGATTATGTCACTACATTTCCAATTTCTCTCCTCAAAAGTGATTAACATACTGTAATATAATGTTCAGCTGTACAATTAGAAAGTTTGAAACCCGGCCGCCAGATTTAAAAGAGTTGAGCACCACCTATCAAACTGTTTTGGATTTGCTGCATCGCTGCACAAGCGACGCACAAGCGACGCACAATGCACACTTTAGCATCTGTCTGCGGCGCACTTGGCTGATGAATTACTTCAATGTAAACCCACCAGCAACATTATTACGCGCTCATGCCAAAGAATGTACTATGCAGGGGAAGGAGCCTACAGCTAAAGGCCTTCTGCCCCACTGCGAATGAGATCACCCTGCTTCACCACTAGAGGCCCCTAAATGCCACACTTTGGCACCGATTTTTTGACCTACCCAAAAATGTGAAAATCCACAAAAAACGACTTGCAGCAATTTCTTGTTCATGGGAAATGAGAAAACATCACTATGAGTTTAAGAAAGTGTCTCCAAGCTTTTGACTGGTACTGTGTGCAATTCAGAAACAATAATCTTCATCAGTTGTTTGATGTTTTTAGTGTAAAAACTTGCCTGGCCTTAAGTCTATGCACCTAATATACTAATATACCACAACAAACAGGGACTCTACACTACAACACAGACCCCCACAACACAACACCCCCACTTATGCAATCATCTTTTTTTAGCCCGCCGCATTCACTCATCCACTGCTCGTTTTTTTGCAGTCTGTCTTATTTTAACTACTTCACTCACAAAAAGGCACTTTCAGTTTCAAGAAGGACTGACTAGTATCTTTCCTTTGAAATATGGAAAGGCTGTTCTCAACGAAACTGTATGATAAAATAACATACGAGTCATTACAGAGTATGTGCTGAAATCCACAGCTTCTTTCACACTGGTACATAAATAAAATGCTGAGGTTGTGTTAAGCTAACTTGTTTCAAGAAACAAGACAGTCGTGATTCTTCATCGGGACAGCAGACATGGTGAGATCTTACAAAACCAAAATCCACCTCAGCTGCTCAGGCAGGATTCAGGCGAGGTCGGCAGTTTTGTATTTTCTTTAAGGACCACAGAAAAAATGCAGAAATTTCTGTTTATTTGGCACTGATATCCAGACACACTCCATTGGTGTATTTCTTTTTTCCACAGATATTTGGAGGATTTTTTTTTTTTATTCAGTCATTAATAATAATGATACATTTAATTTTTATAGTGCTTTCCCAAATGCTCAAAGTTACTTTACATAAAACTTTTTAAAATATCCTAAAAGCTAACCTGTAAATACATAAAACACATACAGAACACACCGTCATACATGAAAAGCAGTTCTGAAGAGGTGGGTTTGTGTTTTGAACGTGGAGAGGTCGATAAACTCTCGCGTGAGTTTGGGGAGAGCGTTCCAGAGGGAGGGGGCAGCTACGGAGAAGGCTCTGCCCCCCTGCCCCCCCATCTACAATACAATACTGTGTGTTTTATGGTGCACCCAAAACACCCTGCAGCATCGCAGACCCCGCTGGTTTCTGCTCGGTGGGGGGCGCCATTGTATCGTCTTTCAGAGAGTTTCTTGGCGCTTGCCAACAGTTCCTCATTTGTGTGAAATGTTTTTTGCTAACTAACACCTATTTAATGAATAAGAAAAGATAATAATGGGATCATGAATTTGATCGAACTGTGAAATTATCTCATTACAGCAACACAATGACTTCATTGAACTTTTCAACATGGAATTTCATGTAAAAAAAAAAAAACAAGTTCTGGAACACATTAATGCTCTACAGAACACAATGTGGTGGTTTGTAAGTATATTTGAAAACAGAGAAGGATAAATGAAGTAATGAATGTTGTTGTTTACTTATATTCTGTTGTACTGTATTTCTCATGCAAACGACCAGGCTGTCATGCGTAAACAAGTACGAGTCTAAACAGCTTGACTCAGATTTCTGAAGTCAACAGCCACGCGGACACCCACAAATCACTGTAATGAACAGAAGCATTCCTCTGTCCTCTGGGGTATATACGGCTTCATTTGGTTTGCCTCTATGATGTATGTGGAGGGCAAGAAGTCATTTAGCTTTCAATTTATTAGCCTGGTGATTTATGCATGCTGCAAAAGGTAGTGGTGGTGTCTCCTACACACCGCCGCCTCTCCCCCACCCTCCTTCCCTTTTCTCATTGCACCGTAATCATTTGGTAATAGATGATGTGTAAGAGGAGAAAGTTTAGTAATTAGAAAAGCCGCCCCCCAAAAAATAACAAGGGCTTACAGTTTATGGTTACACTTCATTTATCACAGTTGTTTTAGTCACCAAGTACCCCCACCCTTTATTAAGCTGGTAGTCTACAGAAAACTGTGCTATATTTGGAGTTCAGATGCATTAGGAGAAGGAAACCCTACCTCACGTGGGAAACACAAGTTGCA
Source organism: Gasterosteus aculeatus (assembly GCF_964276395.1). Lineage (NCBI taxonomy): Eukaryota > Metazoa > Chordata > Actinopteri > Perciformes > Gasterosteidae > Gasterosteus > Gasterosteus aculeatus. The sequence goes on along the minus strand of NC_135707.1, from coordinate 10,561,130 downwards.
TTTATTGTGTATACAGATACACAACGTGCCTGAAAACAATACAACCCGAGATCTACATTTTTCATTTATAAAAATGGAGACACAGTTTTAGCTGAACAGGTTTGCGGTGTATGTTACAAAGTCCAGGCCCGCAGTTCAATGCCTTTCTGCTGACTAACAGCCTGCATGGAGCCTCTTCCCATGACCACCGCTGCGAAGGAGGAAGCTCTGTTACCAAGTGACTCACAGGGGGAAAAAAAACACCTGAAGTGTTTGGAAACATTCAACGCGGTTCTGTGAGTAAAAACCATTCATATCTATTTTTCATATTTCCATCAACCAGCCTGACGGAAAGCAAGTTTCTTCATGGCAGAAAAACACCGCAGTGCAGATTAAGCTAAATCACAAAACATAAATAAGACATTAGTCTTGTAGAAAGTGGAACTTTGGTTTATTTTTGCTGATGATCACATCCTAATGCAGAAAGAGGTTTTGTCAGGTGTACCACAAAAGTTTGGGGGAGGTGCAAAGAGCGTGTCTGCTGACAGGCCTGATGCACCAACCGTGACACCCCCAGTTCGTCAGTAATCTAAAACACAGATGGAGGAGGGCTGGGAATGAGAGCGGGGAATGTTAAGGATTGCAGCACAACATTTTGATGATGAGCACTTCGCCACTGGGCTGATACGATCTCAAAAAGTGCATGAATCTCACAACCCGAGCTCACATCTCAGGCCATTATTATAAACTACTTGATTCTTTAGAAAGTACTATTCCATACATTCAGGGTAGTGGAAGAAGTACACATAATGAAAACACTTGTGCACAAACACAACATTATAATATCAGTCAGTATTAATCAAAGTAGGAAATAGCCTCTGAGAGCCATCTGCTAAACAAACCAAAAAAGGTACAATGACTCCCTCTTGCTTTAGGGAGACATACCTGTGTATTTTTCTTCTACCCCTTTTAAAATACAATTACCGTCCATCATAATGCGACCCAATATAATAAGAAAACCCAAAATAACTGGAACATTATTTAAATATGCTGGATTAGTATGTTGAAGTTCAGAGTCATTAATAATAATACACAGACTCCAAAGCCGTGGCTTTTTATTTCTAATTAGATCGTTTTACCTCTACAACCAGAGCAGATATGTAAAGAAAACCATCTGAGAAGTTCTGCTTGTTAATAAACTTCAAACCAAACCATCAAACCTTTATTTGTGTAGAACCTTTCATGTAGGTTTTTGCGATCGAAAGCGTTTCTCTGGGCACCGCCGAGTTAATAGTTACTTTTAAAAGCAGACAACTTAAACGTGATAATGGTCACCAACCAGTAACTTTTTCTATCTTAGTGGTCATAATCAAACATTGGTGTGTCTTTTGAAATGAACTGTAGTTTGTAATTAATATTCTTTTAAAGTCTAATCTTAATTTGTAAGTAGTGACTAAAATGATCGAATAAGTATAGTGGAGTGAAAAGTAAATGCGGTGCTATAAAGTTCAGTGTAAATGTGAACAACAAGTATTGTGCTGAAGTAAATACATCACAACTTTCTTGTAGAATACATACATGTTCTTTTTACTTGTTATAACTTAAAGAATGTGTAGCAGATGGTGAGAGGTGTCACAACGGCAAGTAATGTCTTGGCAATGTAATGACAGACTTGAGCCATCAGTCAAACCTTTTATCCCGATTAAGTTATCTATTGCTGGGTATTTCAATCAGGAAACCTATAGAAATGTAAACAAAACCTTAATAGTATGGCCATTGTACGCTTGTTTATATTCATGTTTTTCTCATTGGAACCATTTAAGGTGGTATTCAAGCGGAATGACTTCCCATCTTGAAGAGATCCCATCTGGGTGGCCGCGATCACACAACTTACACATTGATGGGTGAAAATAAACAACACCCGGAGAAAAAACAAAACATGAAATCTACAGACGGTGGAGATAAAATCCCTCAAAGAACAGTGTCTTCTTGACTAATTTCTGTCAACAGAGAGGCAGAACTAGCACGGCTGACGGCTTCCCGTTCCAAAAACAACAAAGGCTGGAGAGGTAGCCCATTGAGTCCTGACAGATTGGTCTGACTGAAGGAGGAGGTCGCCTCTAACTGACACTCGGGGAGGAGCAGAGGTGAGCAGAAATCTGGGGGAGATGGGAACACAGCTGCACTGCAGCGGAGAACCAGAGCCGATACTACCACGATATAGAATGTATTGCCTTGTTGGAGTCTTCGTATGTGTATGTGTAATTGTGCATGCTTAATGGGTCAAATCCGGAATGGCAGAACAACATGTATAACAATTGATCTATCTCTGGATTTATCTATTTATCTATCAAACCACCCATTCATCTATTTGATAAGCAACAGGTGTGATCCTCCACACTCTTGCTCTGTATTTTGGAGGGGGGTCAAAAGATGGGAGACCCTCCTTTGTCATGATTACTTCCCAGGTCCTCGCCCCCACACCTCTGCCCCCCCCCTCCTCTTTGCTATTCATCCCCATGTGCAGCTGGAGCACTCTGTTTGACCTCCTCTCTCCTCCCAGAGTCTTTATTAACAGGGGCTGCGGTGGGACTCGCGGTTAGAGGGAAGAACCACACTGCAACTACTGACATTAGGCTCATCACTTACATACGTCTATACGACACGGCGTGCTCCGCCAGGGTTCTTTTTTTCATAATTTCACATTGGGAGGATGACTGATGACATTCCAACCAGGCGGCCTTCGCCAAATCACCTCGTCAGTTATGTTCAATAGATGAGACAATAAAAGAAGAAGTGGCTCAGAGGAACCCGGTAGCGCTGCTCGAGAATAATTCATTTTTTCTTGTTTTTGTGATTGCCGACATGCACCTACACAGCGCTTTTGGATGTGCTCTCCATTCCACGCATGCCATTGTTCACTGTAAGAGTTCTGTAAGAAGGAAACCGTTAAAAATATCCCCAACCGTCTGCGGTTTTTATTTAGTGTCAATGTTTATATTGTGTTGAGTATGTGATGGAGGCTTTAATATCACGACTTTCATACTATTATTAATACATATAATGCAGTTGGGAAAGTAACTGTAATATGTGCTCTCTCTCCATCCACATTTGATCTGATGGTTAGAGTGTATGAGGTTAAAAACCTGAACTTCATCTTTTATTTGAGTGCCTTCACGTCCACATCTTTTGAGCATGAAAAACAAAACTGCATAGTAATTGGCTGCCGACATATCACAAAAAAGCAGATACAACTTGTATCTGATACAAATACAGACCGAAGCAATCTGTATTAATCCGACTAGTGTTTGATTTGGTTGAAATGACCTTTGAAAACTGTTGACTGCTAGTACAGTGTGGACTGACATGCAGCCACATACAGTTCGGTTTCCTCCTATCTGACATTCCTTTTAGTATGTAGACTTCTTCTCTATACTTGTACTAGAACTTGGTTTAGTCTAATTTACATAAAACTAAACGTCAGACCCGAAAATGACAATAGGTTTGTTTCTTGATCAAAAGGTTGATGTTCTTCCCCACGTAACAGTGATATATTTATCACATTCCCTTATGAGCAGGGTACAAACAGTATCTCTGGACTTACAGCAGCACCTGTAACTCTGTGAATGTACATTTTCACTGCATGGGTCAGTGCGCTGGTCTCGATGCTGAATGTGTGTGTCTGTGTGTGTGTGTGTGTGTGTGTGTGTGTGTGTGTGTGTGTGTGTGTGTGGTCTGCTGGGCAGCGGTGAGCTTTACAGAAGGAATGCCTCAATGGTCTCAAGAATGATGTTTTAGCAACGTCCAGGTCCCAAAATATCTGTCCAGACGTTCACCTTCAATAACAGGAAGTGAGGTTATGTGGGTTAAATACAGAATTTGAGGACTCTGCATGCTTTTGCTTTACTTTATACACTGTTGTTGTTGTTTTGTGAGTAAGGTTAGACTAGTGATACACTGCAAACCCTTTGAGGAAGGTTTTGTTGGTTTTGTGTGTGCGCGTGTGTGTGTGTGTGTGCGTGTGTGTGTGTTTGTGTGTATATCTATGACAGTGATGTTGCTGCTTGGATGCCTGTTTGTCCACGGACCCCTCATCTCCCTCAGCCTCTAAGCTGTGAAAACATACTGGAAGTTTTCTCGGTTCTTCGCGGCTAATAAGGTGTCATTGTGCGGTAGAGCTGTCTGATATCCCACAGAGTCATTAGCACGACGTGAATAGATTGAACATCTATCACACCCACACTCGTTCATACAGACATTTGCAGCTCTTCACGGGCTTTTCGCTCCACAAAAATCAATCCAATTTATGAGATAGTTTTAAAGGGATGGACGAGCTCGGTTCCCTCTGCCATGTTGAACCTGTGCTCTGTTACAGGAATATAGGACTCGAACTGTGATTACAACCTGCGACATCAAAGCGCTCTGCTTTCAAAGGCTTTCTTTTACAGCTAACTTCAGGAGTCCTGGCTCCTCTGTGTCCAGACGGCTTATAAAGGCTTGTTTTCATCCTCACCCCCTGATTCAACACCCCAGATTCTCTCAATCCCGCACAGCTGGACTGCTGTTATCAGAAATCCCCTGAAATGATTTATCTGCGCTACGGAACATTTTGAGACATTTGCTGAGGAGGCATGCTGTCATTCCACTCTGCCGTTTGACCTTGTCAGTCCTGAGGGTTGATTAGAGGCTATCTGGGGACTTGCTCTTTGAAGAACACACCCCTGTCTTTTCTCATCCCGTGCAGTTGATCCATCTCGGCGAGCCGGCACCGCACGCATCGCGGTTAAGTTTAATGGAGTGAACGGTCGACTGTGGGAGCCTCGTCCATGTGGAGGACTGCGGTTTGTTGTTTCAGTAGATATAAGTAGGCCGATAGAGAAACGCCGCCTTCCGAAGGCCCGAGCAGAGAAGATAGACAGGTCTCTGTGAATCTGGCCGGGGCTCAGGACTCAGTGGGTGAGAGCCTGAGTTGTGTCTGCCTTGATGTGACCTCGGGGACGGGCGGTTAACGACGCTCTGGGGTCACTCATGAATGGTGTGTCAAGTTGCATGAGTCAGAAAGATACACTTGACTTTATCATAACACCCACTCAGTGCGCTTTGGAAACGACAAAGCCTCCATCAATTATTAGCCCACAGCTGCAGGCCGAGCAGGCAGCAACGTACGGGGAATCACACCTGAAAAACAATCAGCGCTGTTTATCTCCTCTTTGTGTGCTGGTAATTGTTAGGTACTGACAGTCTGTGACTGACTGATGAAAATGTCGTCTTTATTAAAGATCAACACTGGAGGAGTTGTCCTGTGATGACATCATATTCCCGAGAAGCAGCTGTGTTTTCTCAGAGTCACTTCAGCAGCAAAGAGCTGAACTCTGCAGAGCAATCTGCAATCTGCAAGACATGTATATGTGGGAGTTCATGCTAGCTTTTGCTTTATCGTCATTTAAAAGTTAAGGAATGATGGTGTTCCCTAATAGCAAAGAGCTTCTTACTGTTGACCAGCTTTTTTTAAAATCTTCTGTATCAAAAATATCCTTCAAGAAGAAAGAAACAACAAAAATAACAAGAATAAAGGAAACAACAGACATGCAGGCCGCGTGACGCTGGGGGTTGATTATATAAATGTTGTGATGTGAAACTAGATACGGTAAACGGATCCAGACGAGGTGGTCGAGCTCCACCTGCTTACCTGTGAGGTGCAGCAGGTAGAGCGGGGGCTGAGATCAGCACCATGGACAGCGCCAGCAAACAGGTCCACTCACCTTGAAGAGGCCGCAGCTGCTCCTTTTAATGCGTTAATGCGTACAGATAAATGACTAACTCTGAGATATGAAATTCCACCTTTACCTTGAGGCATATTGAAATGAATGTGGATTTTGGAGCCAGAAAATGAAACAATTGGGACATTTTCTTTGCCTAAAATGTTACACTTAAAAAAGCCCACAGTTCACCTGGAACAATACTTCACTCTTAAGCCTGTCCGAGGATGTAAATAGATGTTAGCTGGTGTTGTGACCTTTGAACCTGACTGCCCCCCAGTTTCCTGAACCAGATGCTGCTCCTGTGGACCACAGCCATCTTAACCTAAACAAAGTAATCCTCCACTAAACAAGATGGATATTGTTTCACCATCCTAGTAAATACCACCGGGCCTCGGACACAGAGCTGCTCTTTCCTCGTCTTTGACTAAACCGACAGGGAATACTCTCTAGCTGTATTATTTTATTGATGAACAAAGAAACATAAACATATGCATGCAAGTTTTCTGCATATTTCATAGTTATTACAGTACACAAGAAGCATGCCCTCTTGTGGGGGGTATAATTAGAGCATGCAGAAGCCCTCTAAGGAAAAGTTTAAAAATCTACAGCACTGGCTGCAAGTCAAAAATGTTAGATTAGGATCGTATGTTGCATGTCAATAAAAGCATTTTAATCTCACTTACAAACAACAAACAAACAAATACCAAATCTGGGTTTGGCCTGCACAGAAATGCCAATTTAAGTTCCACAATGCCGTAAAAAGAAAACGTTTCAGCTCGTGAAATGACTGGAGATTATGACATTTATATTGCGGCAGTCACGTGACGGGTATTTAAGTAGGATTAATAAACGAAGGGATAAAACATAAACATTTCTGGTACTTTGAAGCACAAAACAAATGTGATCTAATTTGTGATTTAATTTAGAATTGGCCAGATTTCTTTCCAGAGGCCCCTTAATAGCACACGCGCACAAAGAGACAATTTACAACGCTTATGTGAAGTTGATATGGAAAGATCTGATAAAAATTACATTGGAGTCATGATTAATGTTATAGTTTTTGTACTGGCGATGTGGAAAAAGGCGTCACTCAGCAGTCTTTTCTAACTCTTGACAGCGCTTCTGATAGCTCTGCGGATGCTCCCGCCCCTCGCCCCGCGTAATTCATCCTCTTGGCCAATCGTGTCCCTCCCCCCAAAAAAAGTTTACACCGCGCAGCCTATAAGAACTGCCTAAAGTTTCTCAAGTACCAGAGAAGACTTGTCCTCCCAGGAACCCATCTATGGATACTTTGGTGTCGTCAGAGCCAGACAGACGTACAGGTGGACCGGTTCCGTGACTTCATGAGAGGGGAATCCGTTTCGGGACACTTTCTAGCCGCCGTCTTGCCCGAGCGGAGATGTCTGAGGAAAACCTGGGGGAAGAGTCGAGCAGCTCCCCTGTCTCTCCTGCGGACAGCCTGAGCAACAGCGAGGGGGAGTTGGACAGACAGCCGAAGAGGTGTGGGAGAAAGAAGAGACCGAGCAGGAGAAACGGGGAGGACTCAGATAGCCCGACCCCTGGGAAAAGAGGGAAGAAGTCCAGCAGCAGCAGCCCCCAGTCGTTCGAGGATCTCCAGTCGCAGCGGGTCATGGCCAACGTGCGCGAGCGCCAGCGGACGCAGTCCCTCAACGAGGCGTTCACGTCTCTGCGGAAGATTATCCCCACTTTGCCCTCGGACAAACTCAGCAAGATACAGACTCTTAAGCTCGCGGCCAGATACATCGACTTCCTGTACCAGGTGCTGCAGAGCGACGAGCTGGACTCCAAGATGTCCAGCTGCAGCTATGTGGCGCACGAGAGGCTGAGCTACGCCTTCTCCGTGTGGAGGATGGAGGGCGCTTGGTCCATGTCAACGTCTCACTAACATCTGGAGAAATGGTGCCGTAAATGGTACGCGTGATTTTTTTTTTCAGTTAAAAAATAAAAGCACGGCCCCCGGCCTTAGACCGTCGGGGTGGGGGTGGGGGGGGGGGGGGGGGGTTATCCCGCCAGAATGTGTTATTTAATGGCACGTGTCGTGGTCTAATGCGAAGTGAGTTGTGGTCACCGCGAGCCACTTCTTCGTACTAACGAATGCCTCGTCTAACCCACAGGTGACTGCTGATTCTACTTCTCACATTCTGACGGGACAATCTGGAGTCCAATGCTGGATACATCGGATCCCTGTATTTAATGAACCAAAGGCGGCAGAAGTCTTGGGGGACCTTTTTTTTTGCAGAGGCCCAAAATGGGACTTGCGTTATTACACTCCCATTCTGATGCGTTTTCATGTTGTTGACGACGAACGATGAACATATCATGTGGTTATTCTGAAGGAAAGGGGCATTTTAAAATGCATGTTTTAGGAGGTATTTCCGTGGAGGTCAAAGTGCATCATCAAAACAGTCGTTGTACCTTTTCACATTTGTAGACTGTGTGCATCTAACCTGTGAGACAAAAACATTTTCGGAATACATTAATTTATTTATTGGTGAAACGTGATACATTGAGGAATAGATCTTGTGTCTGAAATACAAAATGCATTCCTATTTTTTACTATTGTGTTTTTGTAAATGTTTGTATATGTTTTGCATTAAAGAAAATGACGATTTAAGTGTTTTGCTTTGACTCTTTTTGCCGAGCTATAGTTTAATTGTTCAAGAGGAAGTTGGCGGGCGACGTTAATTAGAGATTAGATGAAGCAACTTGCATGCATGCGTACCGTGGCCTGTAGTTCACATCAGGTTTAATGACAAAAGCTTCCACTATATCGCCAGTCACTTGGGAAAACAGATGGAGTTATTTTTGGCTCGAGCGAAAGCGCCGGAGAAATATGCAGCGGTTTTTGAAATATATTGTTACACAGCTCAAGGGAACGTATGACACACTTTCAAAAAGAGTATTTAATCGTGAGGGAATAAGTATCGGGAAAAAAATCCGGTGTAAAAAAAAAAAGAAACAAAGTAAGTCTGTGAAAACGAGGTTATAATTCTATTTTAATTAAAAACGTGAAAGCCTCTTGCAGTCTCCAGTTTCTCCCATTTTCCTGGATTTGTTTACAGTTGGATTAAGGACCTGGGACTCACCATTATAAGTAAATAAGTTACACTGGGGTCATGTCAACCTGCTGTTGGACTGCAGCCTCTCTTCTCCCCGCAGCTGGACATGTCAACAGTTGAAACAATGACAACTCCCTCGTTCTCTTGCAACATAACGATGACAAAAATTAAAATGAAACATCATAGTTGTAAATGATAATAGCTTCTTTAGATTTTTAACTTAATAATGAAAATATTTGTTACTAAATAAATGGTAGGCTGCTGCAGTGATTGATCTCAGGGATCTGGGAAAGTGTCTCTCACTGTCCAAATCAAAGTGTGCGCCCGTTTGAAGGTGTGTAATTGGCTTGCGAGGCATGTATGGAATTCCCAGATGTCTATGAAATTTAAGGAGGCCGGGGAGGTAAAAGGCTGTGTAGGTTTGTACATACAGGCTATTCCCGCTGAAATGCTTCGGGCAGCCCAGATCAATAATCCGCTCTTACATCTTGATGCAGTTTAGTTTACACTATATACAGCAAGAGTTTATAATAAAGTATAATATTGTTTAAACGTTTAAACCTTTTGAAATGTCCAGCTCTTATGCAACAGGTTAAATACTTTTTCCCTTCTCCCTTATTCAGCAGAGAGGAGTTGGCAATTGACACGATGCAGAGGCACAGAATGAAACCTATTTAGAACAGATGTTAGTATTTTTAAAAAAAAGTCACGTGAAACGAGCAGATGTTCAGACTGTGCAGAGAGTGGCCGTGCCGCGCATTGCTCTGCAGAGAGAGAGAGAGAGAGAGAGAGGAGCTTTTTTCCTTTACACCGACACCAACCGCGAGTCCGATATTCGGTTAATAGGTTCGATGAGAAAGGATTAATAAAAGGGGCTAACGGCGGGGATCGCCGGGGAGCTGGCCGATCGAGCGGAGACACAAAAGGTAGGCTGGAGGAAAAACATGATCTCAAACCGATTTGAGATTATGTGCGATGTTGACTCGCTGTTTATTTTTGCTGGAAATAAGTGAAGATCGGGATGTTTTTTCAAAGCTTCCAAAAACTAACGGGCCTGCTGCCGTCAAAGTCTCAGGCTTCTTTGAAGACTGAGACTATGTGGTTGCGTTGGTGTGTGTGTGTGTGTGTGTGTGTGTGTGTGTGTGTGTGTGTGTGTGTGTGTGTGTGTGTGTGTATGTGTGTGTGTGTGTGTGCAGGCGCGCGTGTGTACGTGTTTGGGGGGGAGGGAGAGAGAGGGCAGAGAGAGTAAATGGCCGAGAATTTATCATCCAATTTATGGGAGAGAAAAATACATGCGTGACACATAAACCCTTGACCAAGCCTAGAACCGTTGTGTCATGATAACTTAAATCATAATAAATAGATTGACCATCACATTACGTTTACATTTCTTTATTATCTGAGAAGCATATATGTTCAAATGAATTATTATGTTCGAGATATCTTCTCTTTCCATCTCTGTGCATCTTAGAAAAATTAATCTGTTACTTTGATATGAAATCAATAGATATTTAAATCAAAAGTCATTAAACAACCTAGACCGTGATTATTGTTATTATCCTTATAATTATCACTTTTAAAGCATTTTCTTGACATTGTATTACATTATATTTCTGTATTATTTCGGGATTTCTTTTCATCTAAAAAGCTCTCAGGTAGTAACCAAATATCGCAGTTCATTGACGATAGGTGGTATAACAGGGCATTCAGAAATTACATTATTAAATATTTTGTTTCCATTTATTATTATTTGTTGTTTTCTTTTCCGTCTAAAAACAACTTTATTTCATTACATTGTACTTTTTAAGTATTTTTTAGTGCAGCACACATCAAATGTTGGAGACTGGTAGAATAATTTATATAACAATTATATAACAATGCACAGCATAAACCGAAGATAACTTAACATGTGTTGCTGCATGGAAATGTTTATTTCTGAGCTCAACATGTGCAGACTTTATGCCCATTTCCACAATTTTAGGAGGAATTGCAGATTTTTGTTAGTCAAACCTTTTTTCAGGCCCACACTCAGTTTGAGACTCACCTCTGACAAAAACTTTTCAAAGAAAGCCAGAAGAAGCTACTGCGGAGATTAGATCAACGTGAGGGACTGTACTGTTGAGGGAAACACAAGAGAGGCTAAACACAAACGTATTTACCTTCTGCATAAAGTCTGCTGATTGTTGAATACATCAACAGAATGCGGCTCTTTGTTAAGAGGTCTATTCAGAAGGAAAGCAGTTGTGATCCACAAAATGGAAAGGAGTGATGCTGAGAGAAGCTTTATTGTGTCACCATAAAAGATGAATTTGAAAATACAAATTTTTGGATCAGGAAATTCTGTTGTTTGAGAGCAAAAAGTGGAAGCAAACAAGATTGCAAGAAATGTATCTAGGAACAATTTTGTTGGAAATATGAAGATAAAATCTCTGAGCAGACGGAAGTACCTGTTAACGGTCCAAAGACCTCTTGTAGAACCAGCCACTGAAAGCAGCTGCACAACTTTTCACATGACAGCGTCACAAGATGAGTGTGTCAATGAATAAAATATGAGAAGTTTCCACTCTCCTCTCATCTGATAGCTGTAGAAGGAAGATAATGAGAATTAACCTTTTTTGGTAGATTTAAAACTAGTTTCTTGGACACCAGATCTGTGCAACAGGAGTCTGTTTCACTGCCAATTATTGGATTCCGTGGATGCTTTTTATTACATTTCATGCGCAGGCACAGGTGTGTTTCTGGAGATTGGAAGCTCATAAAATGCATCGGTACCAAACATACCGGTCCTGCTTTGGAACTCATATTTCTGCAATTAAATGAAGATTATTTGGTAATAAAAGTTTCAACAGAATTGAAGAGTTCAGAAAGTTTCACAGACGGCTTTGTTTTTTTTCTCATTATGAACTCAGACTATGTCCACTGGAGTCACAGATCACTTTCTTAATAATCAACTGCTGGTTCCTTAGTGTTGTCGACTAACAAATCCAATTACTTTGGAAACAAGTGGGAAATCTAACATTGAAAAGTATTTTCCCAATAAAATAAAACATACAAATCAGTTCAATCTCGGACCTGGAATCGAGAAGTGAGGATACTCAATGCCAAAGTACATTTAAACACCTGCGCTGCACTTTTTTTATCCAGATTAAAACCCAAGACAAAGAGACATTAACTTTAAAAAGCCCTTTGTCCGATTTAGATTACTAAAAAAACAGACAAAACAGTTCTTGATCATACGGTTTTGTATTTAGCAATGTATGGAAACCTCAGGGCTCAATGAAAGGTCTCCTTTCTAAAAGATAAACATTTAAACATTTTCAGAGATTTCTGAGATGATATAAAACCACATTATTGAACTGAAAGGTTGTACGGTCTTTAATGTAAATAATCTGTATCAAAGTGACAACATTGACACATTATGTCTTGAAATTATGTAAATAAATAAAAGTTGACACTAGAGGAGGAATTGCATGTCTGTGGCTTTTTGAGAACATTTTAAACAGTTGCTTGTTTGAGTCTTTTTGAAGGCTTGTGGGCGCACACAATGTTTAACTTGGCAAATTACAGATTTCACCTGAAAATGTGAAGCCATAACAGGTCAGCGTTTCATCACAGTCAAAGGAGCAGGTCATGAAGAATGAAGGCATGATTGAGGTTATGCAACGTGATCGTATGCAGGACCAGAGACGTGTACGCTGTGTTTAAGCCTTTGCAGCGCGTGATGCGTGCCACCCAGGCTGCAGACAAGACACGGATATGTGTGTGTTTGAGGGCAGCGCACAATGATGTCACAGGCAAGAAGAGGTCGGAATAGACTTGGCACCTTTTGGAATTGGCTGAGCGGAAACGCAGGAATAATAAACAGGCAATCAGAAGGCAGCGGGAGCGTACACAAAGGCATTGCAAAACTTTGCAGATAATAAAAGCAGAATTTCCCTGTGAGGGGAACGGTTGTTTGTGTTCTTTAGTTGTTCATAAACAGAGGGCCTCTCACAGGAAGTATAAACATACAGATGGAGTGGAGGGCAGTCGCAGTCCAATGCAGTGATTTCAAACATTCCTGTTTATGTTCAATCAAGATGGAGTATATAACTGCAGAGCCAGTTTCAGCATGAAATACAAAGGATTATTTTTTTTTTGCAGGGGAGGGAGAAAAAAGAATACCTCACTATAGAATGTAAACAGTTTGACGAGCTTTTTGGTCATTATGGAGAGAAAACCACACATTTACTAAAGCTCCCCGAGGTAATCAGCCAACACGCTGTGAAAAGTTGAATATACTTGGAAATATGCTTTTATATAGTTAGAAATACAGCACTGTTCCCTGAAACCCCCCAAAATGTAATGAAAAAGTTAAAAAAAAAAAATCTGAACTGGTCTAAAGTAATGTCTTCCTGGATGTGAATAAAGGCAGAGAACAATTTGTCCCTTATTGAGGCATTGGGTGTACTGCCTGGGGGCTAATAGGGCTCTAATGATGCAGCGTCCCAGCTCCCGTCCCTGAGGGTCCTCCACCACTCCCCGGGTATTAATCCCATTGGCTTCATTAACCTGCTGGCCCACCAGTCGCACCAACACTGAATACCGGGGCTTTAACGTCGCACTGATAATGGATGGATTGTTACCTAGAGCTACCATGATCTCCTTGTTCACCGTGAACCATCTCAAGTACTTTACTCTTATCCAATTTAGTGGATTCTTGGCGTATCTGTAAATCCAGTGAGAGTTTAATTGACAATGTTTGCAAAAAAATAATGATAAAAAAGGACTTTGCTCAACAACTTCAAAATGTGTGGATGCTGATGATGGAGGATGTAATGTAATGCATAAAACAACAAAAATGCACAGAACAGTAACATAAATACATAAAACCCTGTTGAGGGTCGTCAAGGAGATCCTGAGCCAAAACTTAAACCTAATTAATGGACTGTTTTTCTTTAGCGGCATTTTATAACCGAACAAGGAGAGCACCGACAAACTGACTAATAGAACTGCCAAAGCAAAACTATGTGATTGAACTGCTTATAGAGTCTATGGGTGAACGCATTGTGTACAACCAGCTGTGACGTACCGTAACCTTTGTAGCGTGAACGTTTTATTCAAATTATGACTCATCGTGCGCTTCCTCACATCTCAACAGGACTCTTCACACGGATCCCTCAGTCCAGCCAGCTGGTCAGATGATAAAGACAACGACCACAACAACAACAGTAATCACATGAGTAACCGATTTGGTTGTTTTTGTGATATATAAAATCAGTCTTGTGGTTTGTTTAGTTGAGAAAATAATCATTTTTCATGTTAATTATCGAATTTCTTAGATTTCACAAACAACGTATATGACATTCTGATGCATTAATTAGTCATTAATGTCGTTTTGTCATGTGTTATGACTGAATTGGTGTAAAAATGTAAATCTAACCATCGCTCATATTTACATGTTATTTATTTTCTCCCACGCATAAAAGTAAAATCTTCCAGTTTAATAGCGTATTAATAGTTATACATTATAACAATGTCAGTGGGGGGCCCTTTGAAAAGTAATAATCTCAGTGTAAGTCAACATAAACCTCATCTTCTCTCCTCCATCTCCATGTCATCAGGCTGCTGGCTTTGTCCTGCATAACAGAACACCGGCTGTTTGTGACCTCAGTGCTCAATCAAGTTCAAAGAAGACTGCGAGTGTTTGGCAGATATTTTTTCACGAGGGCAGTGGGAGAGCAGTGTTTGGTCAACCTCTGGCTCCCTCTTTGATTCGCCGCTCTCTCCACTTAAGGCCCTCCATTCAAGCCACACTGGTCAGTCTGATAAGATCCGGGTGATAACTGACTTGGCTTTCAATCTCTTTTCATTTGTATTACCTGCCATTTATACACAACATGCCTTGAAATTGTTTTCACAATTGCATCAAAATCTGTCAAACTTTAGTAAAAGACTAAAATGCGATTAAAGAAATGTTTGAAACAGTAAATGGATTCCTGAGCAGCAGGACCCGAGTTAGTCACTGAAACACTCTTCCACCAAACCTTCAATGCTAACTGTCTATCATTTTAGAATATGAGGAATAATTATAATAATATCAAGGGAAGACTAACTGAATATGTTTGGTTCTTCTTAGTAAAATCAACTTTTACCTGCAACATCCCCTGATGAATGATTGTAAAAAAAAACATCTTTTGCATGATTTCAGCTCTGGAAATGTATTCATCTTAAGTAAATAAAACAGGAAATAAAGCTTTAATCTCTTGTGTATCATTTGAGTAGTTTGATGCATTGGATCACAACTCCCTTTTTTGAAATAAATGGACAAAATGCACAGCGTGAAAAGAAGCACTTTATTCTGGCCCATGCTCTGCTATTTTTGTACCAAATAGTCTGGTAACAGTGTACATTAGCCAAGAGCAAAGAAATACATGTGGCACAGTAACTTTCCACAGACTTTGTCTGAAAACAACTGGAAACCCATCAGGAAAAACAGTGCCGTGTTTACTTTGTATTACAACTGTATTATCACATTATAAAAACGAATAATGTATTTTCATTTGACTGTTTTTTTTTCTTGGAGCAAACTCAAATAGTTAATGAATCAATTCTCCGAAACAAGAGAGTGGCTCATTATTTCACAACGCATGCCATTTCCTGTGCTTTTAAAAAAAAAGTACAATGCCCTACACAGACGTTCTTTACTGTAACCTTGTAGAAATAGTGCAGAAAGTGGGAAAATGTCTCTAAGTAAGTCATTTAAGAAACGTTTAACAAAAGAAATGCCTTCCAAAGTATTGCTTGTGTTGCAATGAGTCACCTTCTCTCGAACACGCACAAGTCTCCTCAATTCACGTTATGTGGTATTTTGGTTCACGTCCATGACCTTTAACACTTGCCCCAGAGAGATGCAAATGCCCAAAGAACATAATGGTTGCCTTCCTGTGTAAAAAACAGGCAGTAAAGGAAGATAATTAAGGTTTTCATGACAACAGGGTTCAGCAGGATGACGGAGCCGTGTTCGCTTGCAGAACTTCAAACGGTATCAAAGCTCCACCAGGGCTCGTACAGGAGCTCTGGTTTGAATTAGAGAGCAACTTCCACGGTCTCCCTTCAAATTCAAGATCAATATGGAACACCACCTTCCCAAAAAAAGGAGGAAAAGGAGAAAAAGGGGAGTAAAGGGTCCAGCTAGTCCTCGTCCAGACAGACCCAGGGATCTGGATTTCATTAAAGACAATCATCTTATCTGTTTCATCTCAATGCTGCCCCAAGGGTTGGCAGGCACACTAGTGGGCTCTTTGCAGTTAGAGAAAGCCTGCAGCCAGCCAGAGGCCTGTGGATCAGGTCATTAAAACACTCCTGCCCTTGCTGCTAGTGATAAAATATTTTCATGCTTTTGTAAATAGATTTTCTTCTTTCAACCCCACGGGACACAAAAAAAACACAATGTTTCTTCTCCAGTCTATCCCTGGAAAAGGATGTCCAAGCTTTTGGGAGGAGTCGGACCGAGAACATTGTTAGTTTTGTTTGCGGGTGAAGCTTTTATGAGCATCCCTGTTATTTTTTGCCTTCCGATCGGTACTTCATCAGCAACGTGGAGCGCGGTTGCTTCAGTGCTGTGGGCTTGTTGAGTCCGCTGTCACAGCACGTGGCACAGACACCTGTCAAAGCAGCATGTGCAGCTGTAACAGCAGCAGTCGTTACCTGAAAGAACTTTGCATAAGAGAGAATGTCAGGTATTCATGCCAATACTATTGAAGGACATTTTAGGAAATCAATTTATTGTCGTTCTTGTCGAGAAAATCAGCTCAATTTAGCTTGAAGATTGGTGACATGGAAAAATTCCCTAAAGCCAACCCTGTATGCTGGAAATTAAATTAATATTTAAATAATTTGTTGATAGTAAATGAAGCTTCTTCTAATTGTGGAATAAAAATCCCCTATGCAGCATTGTGTTACTTTCTGAGCTGGCTGCTGGTACGCAGATTTTGTGTCCAGTCTTTATGCTAAGCTAATCTAACTAGCCGCCTGTAGCAGGCTATTGACCATTAAAAAAAGAGAGAGATTGTCTCATCTAACTGGCTGTAGGAAGCAAAGAACCATATTTCCTAAGATGTTGAACAAGTTCTTTGAATCTTGACCAGCACTTGTCCTCGTTGAGAGGACAGAGGGGACAGTTTAGGTAATCTAGTGGACTACAGCTTGGCTGTAGAAAAACGCTTCTTATTCAAGCAAGGCATGCCCTTTGTGGTTGAATGGGGGGTTGGAAACGGTGCTGGCGAAGGAGTAGAGAAGGATATGAGGCCCATGCAGGACCTGGAGCTGAAATTGAGAACCTTCCTCATCAGGGGTTAGGGATCGTGGGCAGAGACTTCCCTTCATCACAGCCAAGCTGGGAAATGCAAAGGACAGCATGGGTCAACCCAGACGGCCCGCTGTGTGCTGTTACCATGGCAAACATCCCAAGGGCCAAAGAAAATAGATGACAAGTACAATAATATGAGGTGTAATCACGGAGGGTCAGTTGCCTGAAAAATGCTGCATTCAAGGCCCCGTTTTCCTCAATAATTTGAAAAAGTCAGTGTACTTTAAGGGAAAATTACTCAGTAATGTGCTCATTCCTCCATGCCTCTAGGAATCAGGAAACATTGAGGGACATGCTCTAGAGACTCTTCGTGAGTAGCCATTGAGAGATTCCAGTCCACTTCCAGTGCGAGATATTTACTTTCCGGCTCTTTGTACTGGGTGCCTGCAGATGGAATCTAGCATCCTCTTCAAGGGGAAATTTTATGACTTATTAACTGTCAACAGTTCATAACCTCCAAGGAGCTATTAAACCTCCTCCTGTGGTGAAAAAGAAATGGCAGTGTTTGATTTGGACTGTGGAGACATTCGAATGTTTTCACTCTTCTCCCCCCTGCGTGCGAGGGCAACGAAATACCCACATCTGCCTCAACATCAGATCATTCTGTCAAGATAAAGATAATAACGCGTTTGCTTTGCTTTTGAAATGACAGAAGTCATTGTGGGGATTGCTTGTCAAACGAACACTGCTAATCAGTTACTGTTAGAGAAAATGTAGCGAGGAGACAAGAAGGCCGTGCGATGATACAACATACAACTATGTACCGATCAATCAGCCCAAGTAATATATTTCACAGCTGCAGGTGAATAACTGCAACATTCTCCTCGTCTAAGAAACAAACACGGCTTTTCGTTTCCTCATCTTTTTTGATTGAGTTATATTTGCACTTGAGAAGTGGTGTCAGCGGTGCGACTAAATCATTTATCACCAGCCAAGAAAAACCAGGATGAATAATTGAGACCAGATGTAGCTGATTCAAGCTTGATACCAGGGTTCATTTCCTGTCTGTGCTTTGTAAGACAACCTATTACGCCTCCCAGGCAGCTGCCGGGTTTTCTGGCCGAGCCCGAATATCAACACTCCTCAGGTGTCAGTGTAAGAATCACACAACAACACTAGTCTTCCCATATTTTTAAATCACATCCTGACAACTACGGAGCGAATATGCTGCATCAATTATGTAAACACGTGTTCCTGTATTTTTATCATGCTACTCTGTAGTTCTACTTCTACATTTAAGAGACTATATTGTTCATTTTACTTCACTTATTGCACTAAAGTTTTAATTTGCCATTTAAACCAGAAACATTTAACAAATAAAAAGTCAGTATTATAGCACTGCTACAGGACTTCCTGTCCCCAAATGAGTGGACATTAGATACTTAAAGTCCTCTTTGTGCCCCCTCCATAGGATATACATACAGGACTATAATATGTCGATACTTCCCCTCTTCACCCCCACTGTTGTAACTAACTTCCTGTATCAGCAAACAGGGACAGCAGGTAGAGTCAGGTAATCTCCAGCTATCGTTATCATAACATGGAAACACAAAATGTAAAAGGACACAAACAGCGACCCATGCGCACCCACTTGAACGCAGTAGCAGTTCCCTTGTTTATTTTATATGCTAAAAGATCTGGAGGGGGGCCATAACTCTCTAGCCGCCTTAAAAGCATTCTCTTCCGGCCCTTTGGCTCCCATGTGGTAGTAATTACGATCTCTGGCTGGGCCATGCAGGTGACTGACGCTGAGTGACCACTCCTCAGCACTGTGCATGTGCTAATGACGCAGAACATCCCCGTTGTCTTTATTTATAAAGCGTGTTGGAGCGCTTCGACAGTGACGCTCACCAGTTACATAATGTGCTCTATCTGTTATGGCAACTTGAACGTTCGTATTTGAAAGTCTTCTTTTTTTTACTGGAAAACCTGGTTATGCTCAGAAGGGAAACGTAGTTGCATTTTGCAGGTGGGACTGACTCTGCAGCCTTTCCAGCTAGGGTATGTTATTTCGTCTTCTCGCTGAAATCCATCCATCTACTCTAGCATGAATTGCATGCAAGTTTTAAAACAAATAAACACCAGCAGAGGAGGTTTGTATGGGAAAAAAGGAAATCTGTGGAAGGATTGTCAGGATTGTTAGGAAGAAAGAGTAAATAGTGGAGCGGCCTGCAGACTTTAATGTAGTGTTTACATGTAATTAGTCTTTGCAGAATGAGATTCCTGACAGTGGGTCTGAGACGACGTGGCATGATAAAATAAACTCTAAACAGGGCTGTTTCAAAACGTCCTCCACGGACTATAAACTAAGACGCCTCCGCAGTCTACCACCACCCCTTTCTAATTTTCAAAATGGGTGGTCGTATTTTTCCCCACATCTCTCTCTCACTCGTTTTCTATCGTTCTTGACCGCCTTTCCCACCACGTCTTCTATCTGCCTTTGTGTTTTCTCTCCCTCTTAACGGCATTCGCCTCGCATTGCTTCTCCCTCCATTTCGTGCTCCCTCCCATCCACAGCGAACCCGGGTTGGAGCTCGGACTTCCAGCTCTCCGCAGGCCCCTCCGGGCTTGTGAGTCGATGACACAGTCTGCAGACATGCGTTCATATGGGCTGGGGGGTGGGGGGGGGAGGCTGTGGCTCATTGAGAACTGTGTCGCTGTCCACCTGAGCAAACAGAGTCTCGGGGAAGCAGAGGGAGCGAAAGAGAGGCGGGGGAGAAACTGGTAAGGGGACCAGCAACCAATTGGTGAGGGAGGGGCTGGCAGAGTGACAGCCAATGTACAATAACATTAGTCTTCCGCTTTGGAGCCAAGTGAGCGCTCCTCCTGGACACAACCCTGCTTCAACGTTTCTTCTTATTCTTTTTTTTTTTTTGCATGGAGCTCCCTCCAATGGAAACACATTCCTGTCATGCCTCGCTGCTGCTCCCCGTTCAGATTTCTCATTACAAACAGCGTTACACGCATCGGGCTGGAGCACAAGCCAGGGAGAGGCCGGGGTCCTCAGTCCTGCTCAGACTCCAGGAGAGAGGTGAGAGTCTTGAGTCAACCCAGAAAAAACAAAGAGAATCACAGATACTAACGTTCTGCACCCATTCGCTTTTTAGGATAAGAGAAAACAAGCTGAAATACTGAAATGTTCATCCTGCTTTTATCGCCCATTGAACTTGGTAGAGTTCTGCAGAGGCCTTCTCTCACTGCTAAACGTCAACCAAAACCCCAAAATACTTTGGGAAATTTAAAATCTTTCCATTAACATTAAACTGTCGAGAGAATCGCCAGCTCATCTTTTGATTTCGATACCTCCCTGTTATGTTGGGATATGAAGAACCCCCAATTTCCATTCTGCCGATTTATGATTATGAAGTGGAGCTGCCTCAAGGGATACCAAAACTTTATAGAAAGCAGGCCTCCTTCTCTCGCGCTCTCATGTCTGTCCAAGTGCAGCACCAGAGAACTGGAGCTGCCACGACTCCTCAGGCTGTCTCTGCGGTGTTGACAGACAGCTGACTGTTTCTATTAGTGTGAAAAACCGGGGTTGGAAGGTACTACCCGTGTACACATGATGCGGAAGAGACGAGGGCGGCACAAGAATCGCTCAAGAACCGCTTGGTATCGGTAATCATCTAAGACTGAGGGACAGAAGCCAGTTTCCTCGTAGAGCAACGAGTCAAATAATGTATGAACTGAACCTGCGATATAGAGTCAAACATTAATCCCTTTTTTTCATCAAGTCTCTACTTCAAACATTTGCAAAATCCCACACAGCCACAGCCCTTCATCTTCATCCAGCCGCACATTGAATGAGTGGTCAGATTTTAACCACTTTATCAAGAAAACACACAGCAGGAGATGTGTCATGCCCATTGTCTCGTGCCAGAAGATCTGCCAAAAGATCTGTCAATTTCTTCAAATCCATGGAATTACACTCTGCAGCCAGGATATAAGTGGTTACAGTCTTCTTTTGAAGATGAGACGTAGACGTTATTTCAGTAAAGGCTCTCAGTTGTCTTTTGTATGTATATGTAGGGATTCATATGCAGTGATATTCATGCTCTCTTATTATCTCCAGAGCTGTCGAAGATGTGTTCGGATGACAAACAGCTTGCCTGATTCAGCCTACTAGCACCTCAAACAGATTAAACAAATGAGATATTAAGTTGTCCTTTTTAGAGACAGATTTCATCTTTGGTAAGAACTACCACAAATCCCAATGTAAATACTTATGTTATAGGTTGTCCGACATTCGCGTCCAGAAGCCAGCGCTGGGACCAGGAAGTCCAGGCCACCTGTTTCCCACTCACTTTTTACGACACTCTTGGCATAATGCAGGCTTGTTCATGGCAGATTAACACCAGGCCATGAGGTGGCAGTGCCAGCTGAACTTCAAAACGTGAGGGCAACTGCCATTAACTCCATTGTAACACAATTTGAAGTATCCTGTGCTTTTTCAAATCACCACGATCCCCCCACCCCCCCTCATGCAGACAGTGATTTCCTACTTTGTCAAAAGAAAAGCTCCGTCACGACTCTCAGCATCAGCGTGGGCACACATTCCCGTCTGGTCGGGTAACACATTCTTGCTTTGCATTGGTGGTGCGTTATGTTCAGTCAACAACGTGCCTACACTGAGCTGTTCTGTTGAAACTGTGATGTAGCACCGTGGATCTGTCACAGTGCTAATTCACAGTCTGGCCTCCACCAAAACAAGTCACACAACATTACACCGCGTAGCTCGTTATGAATTATGTGAATACCACAGTGACTCTCTCCGGAGCTTATCACGACGGCAATGGCTTTTAAAAACTTCTCATATGTCGTCCAGAAATGTTTACTTCATGCACCCTCTGGATCACGCTGTGGTTTCACACACGCAGAGCAGAAGATTATTAAAAGTCCCAGAAAAAAAAGAAAGAAAAACCCATAAATTCACAGGGGAAGATTATAAACTACATTTTATTTGACGGATTTTGAATAACATGTTCTTTCTCTAAATGGTTTGTACCCTGAAGCTGGGGCTGCAACCGATCCTTAAACGTAGTGGCAAAGTCACAAGTTGGCAACAACGACAACGCATTGTTTCTCCGGGCGCTTCTCCAAAGCTTCTCCCACCAGATTATCATTGTGGACGTAAACATATCAAAATGAGCAGGAACAACGAACATTGTGTTTTTCAGTGGCTTCACGGTTGCATTTCACCAGAGCATCTGATCTAGCGATTAATGTGACCGAAATTGTTCCGTTTAAATACTCGTTTTCTTTTTTTAAAGTATCAATATCAATGAATACCTTGGACCGTGACTATTACTGAGCAATACATTTA
Source organism: Gasterosteus aculeatus (assembly GCF_964276395.1). Taxonomy (NCBI): domain Eukaryota; kingdom Metazoa; phylum Chordata; class Actinopteri; order Perciformes; family Gasterosteidae; genus Gasterosteus; species Gasterosteus aculeatus. The sequence goes on along the minus strand of NC_135707.1, from coordinate 10,538,636 downwards.
ACTTGAGACAGGCCTCGGGCATGAAGCGTATCCTCCGGTGTGTTTGAGAGGTGACGTTATTTGGAGCTCGCAAAGATGAGCAAACGTGGTCGGCAGCGTTAATGGAGCTCCTCCGACCTGCACCAACCAGCAGCAACAACACGTGCCTCGTGTGTCCACGCACAGATGATTCCCCCGGAGGTTGAACTGTGATATAGTGCTGTGGGATCACCCCTAACATACAGATGCTTTGGGGACCTTTTCAGGGACCCCCACATTTTATTCTCTCAATATATAATGATAAAGAGAGGACCCTTAAACCCTTCATGAGAAATATTTCCCCAGAGCAAACTCTCCCTCAGGCTGCATTCCAATACTATCTTCTGTCGTTAATCTCTTCTTAAAATGTACAAATAAACCCCAGAATAAGACATTCTTCATGCGGTCCATAACAAGCGCAATGTGTCGTTTGATGTAAATGTCTGAATGATCATTTATTTGAATGATAATGTTATTGTTAAGTAGTTAGACTTCAATGTAGAACTGAATTTCTTTCCGAGAACATTTTGTTTTAAGGGAGGGTTTGTTTTGTGGTGTTTTAAGTCAGATCATTATTATTGGCTTTCTGTGTTTCCCTTACAATTATAATACTAGATATTCCACATACATCATGAGACAAACCCCAGGGAGTCCAGGGTCACGAGCCACAAATGGCTACATTTTAGGAGAGTTGAGCTGGAGCTCAAAATGTTCTCTTGGCACAGAGTTGGAGAAAGAACTCTCGGGTCTTACGAGCCCACTGGGTGTCATTTTGCCCGGCGGTGCATTCAGGCAACACTTACAACACGTCCTGTCCAACTAGCTGAGAGCAGCGAACTTTCTTTATGGGCTGCGGACTGGACGATGTGAGGGAGGTGGGCACATAAAAGTGCCTGCTTGTAGGAGTTAAAGGGAGGACTCTGCATCCCATGAACTACGGAGCCCCACTGATGGGATCCTCTCAGGCAGCCGAGGCCAAGTTTGCCCGTCTACGTCTCCTCGCTGGAGGGGCCACTTTCCTGGGCCACTGTGGTTCCTCAGTCTCACCTATCAGCCAGGTCAATCAGTGGCTGAGATAAAGCAGTTCCTCAGGCCGGATGGTCTTTGAACACAGCAGGGGGAGAACTCCCACAGGCCTCTTATCTCATTAAACTTGAAAAGGTATATTAATCCTGGAAAGTCTAAGATAACCGAATGGATAACACCAGTCAGAGACACTGCTGGTAATATAGAGGCGATCTGTGTTGGCTCCTCAATGTTTCAACTTAGGAAACAAGAAAGGATGTGGACTTCGTGTTCCGCTCTTGCAAAATGATCTCCTGTGTTTCAGGTTAATTTACACAACACAGGCTCTAAAACGACACATATTTCATTCAAGTATACAAGTCTTTGAAATGCTTACTGAACAAGAAAGAAAGGTTGGCCTCACAGAAATCACATTTATCTGACATCAGGCCGATTATTTCACTATTTTCTTTTTTTTATGTTGTTTTCACACCAGCACGCAAAACAGGCTCCTCGGTTTGCTTCCAGTGCTGCACTGTCCTCCACGTGGAGCCCGGTTCACTGCACATGGAACGAAAAACACCACGTTGTGATAATAGATGGCAGATTCAAAGAGATCTTGACATGGAGGAAGCTGGAATATGTCCTTAATGTTCTGTTTTATTCTCATTTTGTCACTCCGGTGACCAGACATATTTGATAAACAGATATATACTATGTCAAAACCTAAAATCTGAAAAACAATACAAACTAAATTAACACATTAATAGCAAGAGCTGTTTATCTCAATGTTGGCTGTGTAGCTTTTTTTGCTGTATGTTTGACTGTTTTTCTTTATGTTTCAATCAATGTTCTTAACTGTTTGTAAATCTCCTTCCTTTATGTTTTGGAAGAGACGGCAACATCAAGTTAGCAAACTATTGTCCATCCATTTTCTTCTCCTTATTCGTATTCAGGGTCCATATTTATAGATGGAAATTTCTTATAAATTTACATTCTTTAGGTTTTCAGTTTGGATCCTTATTGGAGTCCCTGACACGAACAAGAAGTGTAATAAATGTTTCTTGATTGTTACTGTAAAAGTACCTTAAATTCCACTTCAACAGATGTGTTAACTTGGAAACAGTGGCTTTGCTTGGCCAGGTTCTGATATATTGGGGTCAATAACGCTGTTGTCCGTATACCATGAGAAGTGTAGGTGAGTAGACCTGCAGAATGTTTTCTTTCCCGTCCAGATGAGGCTGAATATTTTTCATTTTTACTGAGGGTTGCTAGCAATGGATGACAGACAACAAAACTCAGTGGATGGAAACACCAGGAGATTAAGCGGGAAAAGAAATGTGAAACATTTGTCATTTTCAAATTTGAGACCTGTCATCTGGTGTAGTATCACGTAACCTGCAAAGAATGTTGGCTATTTATCGTGATGCTGGAACAATAAATCTCCAGGCTACATCATTCCACCAGTCAAGGGATTTTGCCATTCAACGATTGATGCCTTTTTCTCTTTTTAATCAATAGCCAGCACTGTCAGTTGTAATCACTTCATATTGCTACAGAGGGATGAACAGCCAGAAGGGGGCCAAGTTTTGACTACGACTGTTACAGGAAGACTAAAATCCTGTTTAAACTTTGACTCAGGATAACATTTATTAAACTCTCTTAGATTAAACTCTCTTAGATAAATAAAATAGAAAGATTTGATTAATATTATCTGAAATCATGTACATTCTCGGCTGTGAAATAATCTTGAAAATATATATGTATAGAAAGCTGACGGATGAAATTCAGTTCAACACATGAAGGTTTCGCTTTGTCTCTTTCAATTGGTATGAAGTCTTGTGTTTTTATTTTATTCTTGCTTCACTTCAAAATATCAGTGGCTCATAATTTAGCAGTGCAAGAATGTTTCTTGTTGAATCAAAGCCATTGGAAGTAGAAGGATTTACATTTTACACTGTGCTTACAAAATAAGCCAACGTACGTGCACACTGCATCCAAATGTTTTTTTACAGCACTTGAGATGAAAAGAAAATCATGCCTCACTAAGAGTCTAATACATTTAGAGTAAGTAGGTAGGTTTTATGTCTTTGTTACTTCCTTACACCTTTAAAAATGCTTGTTTGCTTTTACAACGGGCTCTGTGGGGGGGGGGGGCAGCGCAGATGGATTCGGGTCTTGGTTATTTTTTCTGCCTTTGTAACAGCTCATTTAAAATCACAAGGGCCTGAAGCCCGAGACGGATGGGATCTACTTAAGAGACATCGCCCAATTTAAGTCAAATACCTCCGATTGTGAAGTAACTCTACACCTTTGTGAAAATACCTGAGAAAGTGTTTTATTGTGTTATATTATTTAAAAAATGAAAGTCTGGAGCCGTCGTGTACAGCGTGTATTAACTTTCTAGGAGCACAACTTGGTCACCATTGTAAACAAACACTGTTCTTTCTGACGAAAGATGTTCTCAGGGTGGCGTTTAGCAGAACGCAACATTAGAGTGAACTTTTCCAGTCCCATCGTTGTGTGTATTGCATATCAAGCCAGTCCCACGAACTAAGCCTGCTGTGAAATTGCTTGAGTAAGTAATATATCAGCCTCTCGCTGCTCACCTTATCTCGACTGCTCTAATACTGCCACAAGAAGCCTCGCTTGCTAACATCAAAGACATGTTTCGAAAGCCTCTTAAGCTCCCTTTAAAGGGCCACAAAGATCCCCTGAAAATAAATAGCTATGTTACAGGACCGAGTGTGGGAAAAACAAGCTGCACGGACGGTTTAGGCAGCCCATGTGAAACCATGTTGTCTAAGTATTAACAGTCTAATTTGTGAACTGAAAAACACTTTTTTGAAAGACTTAAATGGAATTTTATTCTGCTTTCTGAATGTGAGGGTTTATGTATAAAAAATGCAACAAAAAAAAGAGGTAAATTAACTTTATTTTAAAAAAGAACGGTTTATCACACAAGGCAAGAAAGAGAAGAAATGCAAACTGCTATGAACAGAGCACAGGATCCCCCCCTCCACCACCCACCCACCCACCCTCCCCACCACCCTCCACCACCCACCCCCGCTGGCAGCAGAGGGGTTCTCAACAAGACAACAGGACTCACATTGTTCTAAATGTGTTCACTTACACTAAAAACATTAAAACCGGACAATCTGAATGTACAGCATTAGACGTTAGACAGTTTTGATTTTCACATGAAACCAAACACAGAACCTCATACTAGCATTTTTTTTTTTTTTACATTTAGTTGACGGTACAAATGAAACAGGAAGGTTTAGGGCTAAGCAATACATTTGATTGATCACTTTAAGACGGGCTATACAAGTCGCAATGGGCACTTTTGGGGGGGAAAACAGGCTCGAAAAAAAAAGCAGGGTCCTGTCTATTTTTTCATTTTTTTTTATTATTTAGGCAACGTCAGACCTGCATGTTTGAGGTAAGCATGCCACGAGGGAATACGTAGGAAGCGATTCCCTTTAAAAGGGACTCCCTTAACCATATCCCCACTCACTTTATAATTCGCCATGACAGTAAATCAATTCTCAAGCCTGGCCCCTTGGACTCCTCAAACCCGAGGTCCTCTTCCCTCAACATTCCTGCACACATGAATCACTCCAACTCCTGGCTTCTAGGAGGCATTTCCTGCCCGGCCCTCTCTCTCTCTCTCTCTCTCTCTCTCTCTCTCTCTCTGTCTCTCTCTTTCTGCCTGACTCCTCTGCTGAAAGCTGGGCAGGAACCCGCCGAGCTTTGATTTGGACCCAGAGGGAGGAGAGCTCGGCTTAACACAGAGTCCTGGCGACTGTGGGACCGCTACGAAAGAGAGAGAGAGAGACAGAGAGGGAGAGGGAGAGGGGTGGTGTTTGGAGATGCCTTCACACACAAGCGGGGATTTGATGCTTTATCCTTCAAATTTCAACGTGAGCAGTGGACCATATTCCAATGGCAAAATCGCTCTTAGCGCAAAAGACTGCCCAAAGGGAGAGTCCTGAGTTCAGGATTTAAGTATACATTCCCTCCGACAGATGTTCATTACTGTTTCAGTCAGAGACCACTTAACGTGGAAGATCATAACAGATAATGGAGAAAAAACGTGAGTGTAGTGGGTCAAGTTCCTTAACAAACTCTATGATAACTCTCAAAGTGGATAGAAGAGCATTCAAATGTTTCATGGCAAAAATGTACACGATGGGAACATGAGTCGGCTCTTCAAAGCTGTACACCTGTGTGACATTCCCTCTAGAAATCATCTTTGATGCTAAATCTAAAGTATTTTTTACACACAGCTTTTTGTCAGTTGAGAAGACTCTAAGATCAAAGCAGCTCTTAAAAAGAACGGTCTAAATTGTTTTCATATTATATACACAAAAGTGAAACGTACATATTTTACAGAGACCACTACACAAAAATCACAAACAGAAAGTCTTAGAGTGCGGGCTGCAGCCGGGTGAAGAGGGGTCATACGTCATGAAAGGGAGAGCTGGCCTACTGTGCAATGGCTGCTGTGTGTGTGTGTGTGTGTGTGTGTGTGTGTGTGTGTGTGTGTGTGTGTGTGTGTGTGTGTGTGTGTGTGTACTGTGTGCGTGTGTCTAAACTGAAGGGATGTAGATGCCCATCTTTGTCGAGACTTGGTTTATCTGTGAATGTTGCGAGTGTGTGATCTCATCCTCTCCCCCCCCCCTCTCAGATCATGGCTCTTATCACCAGCCGTCCTTTGACCTGGTGGAGATACGTGCTCTGCTCGGCCTCCATGCCCTGAGCGGCGAGGGCCTCGTCTTCACTGTCAGCCGGCTCCTCCTTGACCCTGATGACCCCGTAGTGCACGTCGGGGAGCTCGCCGCTCGAGCCGCTGCTGCTGCTCAGCGTGTGCTTCCGGATGACTCCTCCGGGGGGCAGCCTGTCCTCCTGCATGCTCTGTGGCAGCTCTCTGTGATGCTCCTCCTGCTCTTCCTCCGATTCCTGCAGGTGTGCGCTGGGCTGACGTAACTGCTCGATGGACTTGGATAGCAGCTGTGCAAAAACACAGGCTCCACGTTAATGATGATACCCTGCAGCTAATGATCTTTGGCAAATCAAACATTCATCAGAGCAAAGCAAAAAGAATAGGCAATGGGATTTCTAGCACATGAACAGCATTACGCATGCAGTTATAGCCAAACACTTGAGCACTCTGAGCTTCTTTACAAAACTATCTATGGTGAACATTTTTTTGGAAAAGTATGAATTCGCTTCACAAGTGAAAAGGGAAAAAAGCGTTGTCAGGTTGTAAAAGAGACTGTTCTTCTATTACTGGAACAAAAAACACTTAAGTGGATTAACCAAGATCAGAATATCTGGCCTATTATAAATCCTTTTTTCTCATGTAAACTGTGGCCATCGTTCAAATTCAAGTTTTTGTCGTACTTACATAAAAAATAGTTTAATCAATTACAGTATTCATTTGTTTCAACATGTTGGGGGCATCAAAGCATGTTACAAGTAGTAGAAAACTATTGTGAGGTACATAGATATGCACGTAGAAATACAGTCCGCCAGTGTCTCGCAGATTAGCTACTGTAACGATGCTAAGACCCCTTCAGTCGGCCACAAGAGGGCTCCGAGACCCGGAGCGCCTGCCCCAGCTGTCTGCAGCCTTATATAAATACCCGTTCAGCTATAAGAATTAGCCTCCTTTGCCTGGCATTAGCAAACACTCTCCATACCACTTGGTAAACTCCCTAATCTCTTGTAAATTTCCATCAGTGCCCCCTATTGTTGCCGGCACAGAAGGGCGTTTAAAAACAACCGGAGACCAGCGGCTGCTGGGAAATTAATTAGGGCAATGTTTCGGATATCCCTCTCAATAAACACAGAGGGCTCATCCCCGATTAGCGGCCATTTATAACCTCCACTTAGAGAGGCTTTACTTGCGATCTCATTGGCCTGAGTGATGATGACGCTGGACGAGATGTCGCAATTATTCCAAAGCGCTCTTCAAGTCGAACGCAACTTTTCAATAATTCCGGCTGATGTTAATGAACAGTTGTAGTTCCACAGGAGGAATTCCAACTAAAACGGTTTGGTACAGTAAAAACTGAATCTGTGCTTGTGTTGCTTTGTGCTTTTTATGACTTCTGGGTTGAGAGTTGCTCTATAGTTCCCATGGCTCCGGCAATGGGATACATCAGTGTGTGAGCTCACACAATGCTGCCTTTCACAGTGTCTGCCACCTCACACACGTCCCTCACCAGAATAATTACACTCTGTATATAGCGAGGTCACCTCGGCCAGCTAACAGAAACACAAATATTGCCTCAGAGGAACAAAATGTATTCTGGGCACTTTTTCGTTGATTTGAACTTAGCAGAATTGAATTTCACAGAGTTAGCATGTGAACAGCACTGATGCCTTAAGCTATGATAACAGAATTAGTGCAGGCGGAGCATTTCTTCCCCATTTGAAGTAAGGCAGAAGTTCTTTGCTTTCGCAGAAATAACAGCAGGATTCTTGCTTTTACAAAATGCTATAAATAGATCAGCATTTGTGTGCTCAAAATGATTAAATCAGACTCCCTGCAGTAAGATAAGACCTCCCGAGACCTACAAGGGAAAACGGGACGTCTGCCAATAGAAATTTGAAAGTAAAAATCCTCCTCTGCGATTTGGATATTGATGGACGGCGCAATACCTTATTTATATGGATCTGCTGCTGGTACTGTTTCTGTTTCTCCAGGAAGTGCTGGTGTTGCTGCTGGATGACAAGTTGGGCCAGTGTGTTCTGTGGCAGCGGCGCTGACTGGGTCCTGTTCAAGGGCCGGTGTTTGGGTAATTTCGGCCGACTGCTGGAGGGGCGATCCTTCATGGCCAGAGGGGACTGAGGGTGGGACGACAGGGTGCCCTGGCCTTGAAAATAGAAATAAATCAAAACCGGTATTAGGATTCTATTCATTTTATACTGTACATTACTTTTAATTCATAGCGTGACGATATATATTGGACTGCAAGGTAATGTAACGTAATCTGACCAGCAGAGAGCATCTTCTGCTGCCTCATCTGCTCCTTCTGCAGGAGGTGTTGGAGGAGGGCCTGGTGACTGGGGCTCACTTTAGACTCCAGGCCCGTCTGAAGGGGCACAGGGCCCAGCAGGTGCCCAGGCAGCCCGTGCTTGATTTCTGTTGATCTGTCCCCCAACCCGATGGCGGCCTGAGGGAAGAAACAAAGAAGATGCAAATGCTGTGCATTGGGCTGGTTTGTTACTTATAATCTTGTGACGGCAATGCAACATTTAACGGGGCATATTCAATCCTACAGTTTTGTTTTTGTGAATGAAAATTATTCTTGTGGCTACAAATCAGGCCGTGACGAAATCAGAGACCCTCAATGCTAAGAGGTTCCTGCAACTGATGAACAAGCCTCTGTGGAATGGGCCAAGATGATACATCATGTGCCGCGTTATCAGGAGTTGCACTTGAATGGACTTGGCCTTTTTAGAAAGCTGTGATAAATGAGGTAATAGGGGAAGATAAGAGCATGCCTGACACGAGACACTGGGGAACAATATTTATCTAAGGGTGATAAAATCATTTGGGGCCAAAGGTCAGTGACCTGTGGTCACAAAGAGAACTTAGACAGCCACTGATGGGACGTTTTACAACTCTCACTGAGCAGAAAGCCACAGTACTGAGCCACAGTATTAAGCATGTTTGATTTCATGTCAAACAAACATGAGTATCCAAAGACATGAAATAAAATGATCTGTACTCACACTTATGGGTGAGGATGCAGTTGAAAGCCCCAAGGAGATGTTTGGTAAAGAGGGAGAAGTGTAGAGGCTTAGCATTGACACGGAGCCCTCTGGTCGGAATAATCTCGTCTGTGAAGGCCATCGCTACATCAAAAAGCAAAGGAAATAAGAAAGAGAAAGATTTAGGAGAAGGCAACAGATTTAGAAATCCTACTATGGCCCATCCTACTAAGGCAACAAGGGCAGTGGCACACACATGAATGCACTATGGGAAGGAAAGGAAAGGTTTGAGTTTTTGTAGTGGTTGTAAAGGAGCAGCAAGCGTTTTCCTGGAGCTTCACAGAATGCCACCAGAGAGGTTGACACACTATTATAATACCTCTAAATCAGCCCCCCCCCCCCCCCCCCCCATCGGCCGGCTGCCTGTTCCCACTCCGTGGTCCCCACCCCCCGAGGCCACTCTCTCAGAGAACAGCGCCACTGGGGCATACATCCTGTACCCAGCTGAGCAGCGGAGCAGCATGTGGTTTTGGAACAGCCATGTTTATCCTTGCGACCCCTAGCAGCACTCAGTGACCTGTGTGTGGATATCCGGCCCATATTTGACTCAGGGGAACCGTTCCCTTTGAAAAAGGATACCTAATGTAACGGTGCACAAACATGCCATTGCTTTTGCAACAGGCATGAGGTCCACATGCAGCCCCAGCAGCCACCAAGGACTTTCTAGCTCGGGGGCCGATACAACAGCAATCATGTGTGTTTGTGTAGTTAGCTTGTGGGTGTCTTTGGCTACCAGTGCCTGGGATATCAATCAAACTCCTCAGTTTGTACGTTTCCCCAAGCCCCGAACTTCAACGCCATGTCAGGGCGTCTCCCCCTGCTCTGTGTCGCTGATCATCCCCGGGAGTGTAAACAGCGACGGTTAAGGAAAACACAGCTGCTCTGTAAAGATTGTTCAGAGATGCGTCATATCTGCCGCCCTCTATAATGACTCGCTTTGTGAGCTCGGCCCAAGGGGAGCTCTGGTCAGTAACTCAGCCATGAACCTATTGGGAAACGCCTGCGAAGCACTCAAAAGAGGCGGGCGGCCAAGACTATGACAGGACTACAATGACAAGCCAACGGTAACCTTACAGCCAAACTAAAGAAAAGTAAAAAAAAAACATGAAGCTGATTGTTCAGCACATCTGGAAGAAAAGTGTTGAGTAGAGAAAATAAAATGTGCAGCATTCATTTCTACTTTTGTTTTTGCACTACATAATGTGTCATCTTTGCACAAGCAAACTCGGGCCTAATCAGACATGTGTGTCAAGCTGTGCCTATTTAATGTCAGTGTGGGGAGTCATTTCAATGCAGTGCAATAGACTGAGGACAACCGGCTGCTTTTATAGCTGGAAACAGGAATTTGTACTCATAAAAATATAGTTTTTAATATTCAAAGGATTTTCTTGCAGTGCAGCAGTAGGACGTTTGCTTCATTTTTTTAGCCAATGAACAGTGCAAGTGATTTAATAACATACCTCAGTTTTTGTGGTAGTAGGCAGAGAGGAGGGTCCATTTTCAGCCCCCAAGGCACTGGAGGCCCCTATGGGAGAGCTCGGGCCGGAGCCGGGGGCACTGTTTGTGGGCGTGGAGTCTGCGAAACATCAAGGAGTTAGACGCGGAGTTACTCACACTCTACACATCACACACACCAAAAACATGCACGTGTACACAACAGTTCCATGTGTGCATTCATGGCTGCATGATTGCAATGGACTTTTTACATAAAAAGGCTATTCGCATAATGTGCTACTGAAGTGCAAAATTATTATGCAGCTATGGAACAAAAACACTTCACAATCACAGGCATGCATTGTTGTGAGAAAACCCTTTAGACCGCAGATAATAATATGTAGACAATTATTGGATATGTGGAACAGGGAAAGATCAAATTCAACAAAATTGCCAGCAATATAACATACCCATTAGCTCCAAAGCCCTCTTCTTGTAAGGTGTCATGATGTGTCCGTCTCTTCGCTTGAGCATCGGGCTGCTCCTCCTCTCTGCTACCTTCTGCTTAAGTCTGGATCGTACCTTCAGGTTTGGCTCAGAAGCTAAAAAACAGAGAGCAGACATTTTTTTAGGTCAATTCACAATATTTGGACAACAAAGAAGCCTCATCAGATGGAGATGAATTATACGGTTGTCAGGATGTGCTTTGACCATTTTTATAGAGTTAAACGGTTCTGCTTTTATATAGCCTGAGTTAAATCAAAAGAAAACAGTCACGTCGTAAAATAGCAGAAGACTAAAAGAGACGTAAGGAGACTATAAATCAGTTGGAGAAAGAAGCAATGTTCTCACGCTTTGACATCAAACTATTTCAGTTTCAGTGAAATTTAGAGCATGTTTCAGATGTATCAAATGAGTCAGGATTGGGCCCATTTCCACCTCATCTGGACTAAATTAGGCTGAGCAACACAGGCTCTAAGTGGAATAGTCCGCTACCTGCCGCCCTGGTGACCACAGTCTGATACAGTAGCAACAGTTAAAATAACACAAAAACAGGGCAGATGTTTCAGGCCTCTCTACACCCCCCCCTACTAATGCAAAACAGAGATACCCAAATGCACAGTGCGTCACACACACCTTGGCCTTATTGATGTAGGCTTGGTCCATCGCTGTATGCAATATAATTCAAAATGGAAGTATTGCTTCTAAACAAGTAGTATTAATTAGGACTGGTGGACATTCAGTAAAAATTGGCATTTTGTTTCACTTGAAATGAATGAATCCTGTCTGGGTTTTTTTCAACCTCAGTCCAACACGCATTGTTACACACAACAGATGATCTCCAAAGTACCAAAACAAAGCCTAGTGTGATGACAATTCAACAGGTTGATGAAAGCGGTGAGATTGGCTCAATAATAATAATACAAAATAATCATTTGACTGAGGCCAAGACCCACCTCACACACTCAAACAAACTAGCAGAACACATTAAAGCTGCTCGGTTGACTGAAAGCCAGAACACAACGCTGTATTAAAGTTATGTAAACCTGTTACACAATAGCCAACCTGTTTCAATTATTTAGCTCAGATCAATAATTAAATATGCCTACTGCAATGTGTACAACGATCCATAGGGAAGTGGGGCCGTGACGCGGGAGGAGGAGAGGGAGCGGCGATGGGGGGCAAAGCTCGGAGAGTGGGCTGGATGCTGCTATTTTGGGCCTTTGTCAAAAGCGGCGAAAACCTTCTTCCCTAATACGTGGCACAGACCTCTAATCCTGTGGGTGTGAGGTAGAATGAACGAGAGCGAGGGAGGAAGAAAAGAAGCAGGAGAGATAAAACGGAGAGAAATAGCTTGCTGGGAGTCGTATGAATCTACTTCACGCCCCGCTGCCTTGCTTTCTATTTTTACACACTACTGCCACCAAGCTACGCATCCCAATTGGTCGCCACGGGAACGCCAGGCAGCACCTCAGGAACAAACACTTTTCCCCCTGGTCTCCATGGGGGAAAAGAAGAACGTCTCTGATGTACGATGCAACAGGCGGTAATGATGGCGGCTACAGAGCACCTACACCGAACACCTGGGTCACTTCTGCTACAGCTTCTCGGTTAACAAAAACATGCACTAATGGCGCCAATATACCGGAGTCGTAAATCAATCACCGTGTTACATCTGAAAGTGGTGCTGTGGGGCTGGTGGCTGTGCAAGTGAATGTGTTGTGCGAGTGCCTGTCTCCATTAGAGCCTGGATCCGGACAGATGGCCTGAAAGCTGAGGTGTGTGTTCTGTGCATAAAGAGCCTGCTATGTATTTTTCTGATTTAAAGTGGTCCTGAAATTGATGAATAGTAATGGTCACCGTTTGCTGTTCCTTTTTAACAACGTAATTGCTTGAACACAAAACTGAGTTCGTAACCCAAATAAATCTGAGATATTCAGTGGTTTAAGATTACCGACTTAAATCATGTTTGTATTCTTTAAAAGATCAGGTAATATTCTCATGAGGATCCGAACACACGTTTTACTTTGATATTCTTTGTGCTTTGCAGCTACATTTTAAGGGATTCTTTTTTTAAATCATTCCTGCACCTGCTGAATGCACATATTTGGTAACAGCGTCAGAGAGGGTGTCGCACTTCCTGCTGCTAAGCTGCAACTATTCCTGCCACAGACTATCGCATGGCCTCGGTCGGCTCTATTCTGGGCCCTGGAAGCGAAATAAAGAGGATATATACCAAGTAAACAAGTTAACTATGTGACATTCTTTGAACTGCTTTTTGAATGGATGAAGTAAAGCCAAAGGCAGTGCAGCTAAAGTGTGTTTTTTAAAGCATGACTTACGGGACACAAAAAACAAAATCTCAAAGCATAGATTGTCTTACTGAGAGGGAACAGCTATCATAATGTACATAACTGAATGTTCAAATATAGTGTGCTTGAAATGGATTGAGGTTAAATTACATTTTAAAAGATACTTATTCACCAAGCGTTCTGCAATATATATTACGTGCACATCATAAACCCTGTTGTGAACTTCAACCAGAAAACGAGGGTCGCTCGGCCTTTGTCGCCGAATAAAGCCACGGGGGAGTCCGACGCGGAGCATTCGAGTCATCTCCACTTTGTTTTGAGAGAGCTATCTTTACTTAAACAAAACAGTCCTGTCGAGGTTCATCCTGCCGGTGCCCCGCTCAACTCTGCAACACCTGCCAATCAGCTATCAGTGACAGCTCGTGGCTCAGGGAACAACGCTACCTTTGTGTGTCCCTCTCGGGTGCCGTGCTCTCGGAGGACCTTAATAAAGACAGACAGGAAGTGGGGGAGGAAGGCCTAAGCAGGAAGTGACCACATATAGATTCAGGAATCTGAAGAGCAAGAAATAGTTTTATCAGCGCGGGAGAGGCAGGCACAGAAATGGGAGAGGTGGTTTAGCCGCGAATTAAAAGGATGGAAATGTCCAGACTAAAATGTTATTTGTTTGAGCCTGCCGCTCTGTATTTACAGTAACTTTGCTATCTTTTAATACTCTTAAAGTCTTAAGTTGGTTACCCCTTTCCTTCTAAAGACGTCCCAGAAATGTCTCTTGGCATTTTGTGTGTAGATGGAGTGATTGAAAGCCTTCATTTACCTTTTGAATATTTTTCTCGTGCCATGCAGTAACTTTATTTCACCTATTTTACAAGATATATTTCCTTTGCCTGATCTCTAAATTGTACAGACATACAACATGACGAGCCTACAGTTAAACACCTCAACAAGTATGATTGTTTTCCAATGTAATAAACAGTGACACAGACAGGAAAAGGACATAAAGTAACCTCATTGCACGTATTTAGCTTAGCGAGCTCGTGCTTGCTCAAACCAAGTGGCAGGAATCATTCTTATTTATACAAGCATTCCCAAATTTTAAAACCAACAAACCTGAGCTGCTTTTTGGTGGGAACCTGCGTCTTTTCAAAATAGCTTTTAAAGCCTATAACTCAGGAGAGATTAATCCACTTTAATTCTCCCATTACCCACTAAACTGCTAAAAGAGGCTTTGGAATTTGGTTTATTATTGTAACATAGGCACAAATGTAGCAAGTTAACTTCAGTACAAATAACACTAATTCAAATTTAAACTTGTGAAGTGAAAAACAACAAAACAATTTCACTCTGTCGTTACATGAGTGTTTTTAGAGTAATCGGGGCAATAGGAATAAGGAAGGTTTAGGTTACTTTTCTGGCATGCGTCCCGTCTTATGAAGGTTTTTGTGTTGAGCCCTTGAGGGATGCAGAGGAGGGTCTGGGGTTATAATGGGCCTAACTGATGTTATTAACAGGTCATCAGGACCTCAGGAAATACTCGGTGCACCGACCTCTTGATTGACAAAGGTCACAAAGACACACGCTGTATTTAAAACGCAGCGCAGTAAATGGAAAATTACTAATGGAGGGCAGCGTCTTTATGTTCACATCTCTTTAATTAAGTCTTTGTATTAAGTCACTGTATGCATGAGCATTTTTGCATTTGAATGTCTGCGTTGTGTGTGTGTGTGTGTGTGTGTGTGTGTGTGTGTGTGTGTGTGTGTGTGTGTGTGTGTGTGTGTGTGTGTGTGTGTGTGTGTGTGAGGGAGAGATTGCGTAAATAGCGAACCTGTCTTTCTCAAGGGGAAGTCGTCCTTGCTCTCTATGGGCGATGGCAGAGTGTACCGGCAGGTGGGGGATGTGCCCCCCAGGGGCGGAGAGCTTTGGTCCAGAGATGTGTGGTGAGAGGACCTAACCACACAAAAATACATCAATTTCATGGTGACGTAGAGGACATTTGCATATTTATATCGCACTCTACGAGGCTGAAAGAGAACTGAAACTACTCACGTGTACCAGAGTTTTTGCTGGTGGATGAAAGAATGATTGAGTCCGTTGCTTGCAGGGTCCTTTGCAGATTTGCTCAACAGAAACTCTTGGAGTTTCTGCTTCACCTCGGTACTTGCAACCGCCCCTGTGAGGTCAAAAGACGGGACCATCAGGAGTGGGGTCACCGTAGGGCTATGACTCTTGATATATTACTGCCTAATAGGAATCAAGCGGTAACCATATTGTAACTGTTTCTCTCACGTCCTTTTTCTTATATCGCAAATAAATAACTGCAATTCAAACCGCCTTGCAGTACATTCATTCCTTTTTTTTCCTCTTTTATTTATAGTTCCCGTGGCAGCCGCAATTTATGTATGAACATCTCCCCCTAGTGGACCGAGAGCACTGTATTAGTTTCAACTGCTGTGATCCTGCAGAGAGATGTTCTTTCCCATTTCAGGGTTACAGTTGCAGGTCACAGTTTCGAATTACCTGACCAGACAAAGTCATAAATATCTCTATTATTAGCCAGAAGGTAAAAACAGAAATGAAATACTATATCTCAAGCTATTTTCATCGTGCTATTGAAAGACTAAATGTCACTGACCAACCGCATGACATCAGATGCATGAACTGCTTGAGCGCCAGTTTATCATCTTCATGTTTGTATTGTTGGATATTAATATAAATTGCTTCTCCACTGAATATCTAAAAATTGTGGCAAATATAATCTAATCTATAAGCATTACTACATACAACAAGACCCAATATGGAAAACGTTTTTTAATTGTCTATTTTGTAGGGAGGATACTCAAAGCTTCAGTTGTGTTGTTTTGATCACAGCACTTCAACAGAAGTTTCATCAAATATAATTGTGTGGATGTTTCAAATATATTCATGTGGATTTCAGAATTAGTAACTATTGCTGTTAGAAGATATAAACTAATAATCTAAGGAGGCTTTATCTCAATAAAATGAAAGGTTATGGCTATTTTAACGCTTACGAAGGCTATATTGATCCTCAACACAGTCGGCTGTAGATACAATAAAACATTCACATCCAGCTGTTACATGTATGCTTTTCCTAGACCCCACTCTGTGCTAATACATTAAAATAATAGTATAAGGGTTAAGGTTAGAATTTGTGGGCCTTGTGTTCACTTTGCATTGGGGCTCTCAAAACACCTCATTCCAGCCCTGAGTTTAAGGTGATGATGGCGGTGTGGAGCTCGTACCCTCTCGGGAGCGCTCCTTTCCCCTGAGGATCAGGCTGGAAACATGCTGCTCCCGCCGATTCCTCTCCTGCTCCTTCTCCTGCTGGCTCTGCTGATGCTGCTGCTGCTGCTGCTGCTGCTGCTGCTGCTGCTGCTCAAGACGACGCTCCTTCTCTGCAAGTTCCTGCTGCTGTTTCATGGCCTGGAGTTCATGCTGCAGCTGAGAAATATGCAGGCGTCACCTCAGCATGAAGACATTTCATAAATACAGAGGATTACGTGAGTTTCTGTAGCTCCCGTTTTCCGGTGATGGACCATTATGTCGCGACAAAAGCCACAATGTTCTGTAATGCATTGCTCAACACTGTGCCCTGCTGTGCTTGAGTTGTCTCTTCTTTTGTGCACACTGTGATGTGTTGTCCCGGGCCTTAATGTGTTCCACTGATCCGCACTATGCCCTGCTGTGTTGTGCTCTACTGTTTTGTACACTGTGCTGGGCCCTGCTGCGCTGTGTCCTCCATGCAAACATTCAATGCAACGCTGACCTTGAGGTGCTCTTGGAGCTGAGCCTGGTGCTGACGGGTCAACTTCTCGTGCTGCTTCTGGAACTCGCTGATTAGTAGCTGCTTCTGGATCTGCTGCTGCTTCTGAATGAGGAGCAGCTCCTGCTGCAGCTGCCTCTCCCACATTCCCGGGTCAGAGCCTGACCCCAGCATCCTCGGATCGGTACGCAGGTCCAACGGAGACAGGGACTCCACAGCCAACGGCGCGTCTGGCTTAACGTCCACTGTGGCGGAGCGGAGCGAAGAGCAGGCAGGATAAAAGAGAAAAAGAGATCGGTCAGTCCCGTAATTGCACAGTTAGCTGAATGAATTTAGATTATGTGAGCATGGATACTGCGGGAGAACAAAACATGTGGTGTAGAGTTGGGTTTGGAAGGGAAATTGAGATTCTGAAGAAGAAACTTAGAAAGCAAAAGAATGAGCAGGGAGGAAAAATAAGGGTCAGAAATGTTTCTCTCATGATCCTCACAAACCTGCAATTATAATAGTTTCTATAAACGAACATGCGATCACATCCTTCACCAGAGTCTCCCGGGAGCAGCTGTGCAGCAGACTCAATAGACATTTGACACGAAATGGTGAAGTGGTCATAAAATATTAATTAAATAAATCCTATGGGAAGGGAGACCTTCTCGCAGTCTCAACCAAATGAATCATGCAGCCGTCCCTTGTTAACATAAATTAGTCGAGACAAAGAAGCTTGAGCCTGAAACCCGCGTACATTTGAGGATTCGTGTTGCAGTGATCTCTCCATCTCTGTTCGTGAGTGCAGATGCTGCAACGGGTGCATCTGCAAGAACTGCCTCCGTCTTTGACAACGACCTCCATTATAAGTAATTGCCAGATACAAAGTGGGAGGTTTTCCCTTTGGTCTCCAAGATCTACATATAGTTTATCCCACAGAGACAATCGATTGCCCGTTAAGAACGTAGGAGACGGGGCTGCAATCGTATTTTTCTTGATCTTTTTTATGCTATTTTTAAATCCCCTGAATCTTCTAAAACAGAAGTATTTCTTTGATTCATTGCTGATATCATTTATTGCCTGTATTTGATCAGGGATTAAATAAAAAGTTATGCTTAGTTATGCTGATCATGATGTGACATTCATGGAAGGGTATGCAGTGTCCGGACTGTATAATGTCTTCTATTTTCAGTCCAGAGAAATATTCAAACCTGCCTAAAATTCCAGTGGCCGGGGGAGATTTATTGAGTGCATTCATTGCTTTAATCTTCTCAAGGGTCACAATTGGGGGAACAAATACGAGCAGTGTTACTACACAACTTGTTCTTTGGAAGCATGACAGGAAAAATACCAAGTTACAATTTGTACGCTCACATAAATACCCTTTCTGACAGTCTTGTCATGCATTTATCCTAATAAACTATAATAATAATGAAAGTAGTTAAATCTGCCAGAGAAGCAGCCGCAGTTACAGCAGCCATTCATTAAGAAGAAGTGCCCTACTGGTGCTGTGAGGCTCACTGGCGCCCGTTTGTTTTTTCATGTAGTCTGTTTCTCATTGCCACCATTCCTTGTGTATGCGGCGGCGATGATTATAAATAGAAACATAAAAGCAAGTGGCGCAATCCTGGTCTGTGACAACCCCCACACCCTTGTATCCACCAACCCTAACTTGCCGCTGCCATGGCAACGCTGGCGACGTAATTATGTCTCCCCATCCTGCAGATATCGAGTCTCGCTGCATGTCATCTCTCTCCTAACAGTGGCAACGTGACATGTTGACGATCGCCTTCTCGGCTCTTATATAAGAAAGGAGTCCCCAGTAGAGAGAGCCAGATCGAAAGCATCGCAAAACCCTCCAACCACACACACACACACGCACACTGCAGAGATTCAGTGGCTAAGTGATAACTTGTCTTTAAACATGTTTGAAGAGAGAAGACAGCTAGAGGGGACTCCCGTAGTAAAATTGTTTTTCATCTCCGTTCTAAAAACAGCTTCCGTGAAACGACAGGGGAGGGCAACGGTTTGGCGAGCGCAGAGAAGCGGCACCTGTGGAACAAACCCTTCTCTCCTGACAGGGAATATTAATGTTAGCTTGTAAGTACAAAGGACTCTTGTGTAGCAGGCACTGTTGCAGGGGGCATGATGGGAACCTGTGAACCACTGAAGGGGTCAGAGAGTCAGACAGGCCCTGGTGCTACTTTTGCCTAATGGACCTAAATATAGCAACAAAAGACACCTGCTGCCTTTTAGAATTCACCACTGAGATATCTAATTAATCTGATATTTCATTCTGTTCCCTCCCTGCGACTGGCATTAAGGATCTCCACTTTGATCAGCACATCAAGCTGAGCCGCAATCACAAAATCTCAGACAGTGGTTTAAAAGGGAATGGGGAAGGAGGGGTGTGAAAAGCCTCCTTTCATCTTGAGGAACACCACAACAGCGTCATTTACCGGTTTTTCTACCTGTTACCGGCAGAGAGGACGGTGCCTGGAATGACAAGGTTGAGGAAACAGAATAAGGTCCTGAAGGGAGTCAGGCATTGTTCAAGCTCCACTGAAGCTCCTATCTGATGAATCATTTACAACTTACATCCTTGTGATTCACTGACATGGTTTTTCTCTCTGATTGAAAGATAAAAAGGTCAGAATGTGCACCTCTGCTCAACCGCAGAATACATTATACCTCTGCATCAAACTCCACAAAAATGAAGTCGCATACAACGTGCATTACAAATGCACTCTGAAACCACCTGCAACAAATTTGCTGTTTCTATATTACCAAAATACTCCTTTGGCAGAGGAGAATACGGAACCACTAGTATGGGGGCTAAATATAAATGCTTTTCTGAGCGGATCTTAATATAGACAATGTGCGAAAGAGTGTCACAGTTGCAAGGCCGCCTGCTCAATTTAACACGGGCAAAAATAAAAGAGCAGTACTGCATTTATGTAACTTTCAGGTCCCTTTTTGAGAGGATCACTCGCAAAGAACAGCTTGTCACCTCATATTCATCTGGTCCTGTAGCACCATTTTTAGCCCCTGAGTCTTCATATGAAGGGTAAGAGTGAGGTGCTTCCTGATTGGTGGGAGTCGCACGGACGTGTCTCTAGGGACTGGTAAACAAGAGATTTATGAATGACAGGTCCCACATTTGTTTATAGCACAAGGCAGCAACAAGCACCCTGCCCCATGCCCAAATTCCTCCCTGCGGAGCGCCTGCCGAGGGGGGATAGGGTGACTCATAGCCTGTGACCACACTCCCACTGCAGTGTCGCACCGCAAGTGTCCCCAAAGTGTTTATTTCTATAACCGATCTGCCTCTCATTAGCCTTGGTGGTGGTTGGAGTGACAATCACAGCCTTAATTTGAGATGTTGGATGTCTTTTTTTGCCCCCGGCCACATTAAGAGGCTTCCCACCCAGGAGAGAGACACACACGGCTACTGACATTACTATAACGTGTGAGGAGTAAGATATACATGGACACACGTTGTAGAATATTATCAGAAAGAGCCGTGTGCAGGATCAGGTTGGACTTTTTAGAGCGCCGAGGCATTTTAATGTTTCATCTTTTTTCCTGGCTCCCCAATAAATACCTGATAAATAGTTTGATAAATGAGTTCCTAACATTGTAATTGACTAATTGTACAGCCTCACAAGTTAGTTTGCACCTAGAAATAATATTGGGTGTCACTGAATAGGGTTAACATTATTAAAGGGTTGATGTAGTACAACAAACACATTGTGTTGGTGTATTGATTATAAACATGTTGCGTACCTACAGGGAAAGCTAAACGTCATTCAGATCCTATTTTTTAAAAGACATTTACCTTTGCAATAAGTATAATGGTTGAGAATGTCATAACTAAAAGCATTCCTTTATTGTTCATTAGTCTCAGTCTTAAATCTTCGCACCAAATAAAAAGTAAAAAAAGAATGTGTGTATTTTACACTTTTTTACAGATTTTCCTTACAAATGCTTTTTGAATTTAAGAAGATTGTGTGCATTCTGTGTGCACTTGAGATTATTGCTGATCTAAATTGCCCCGTGTGACACTAAAAATAGAACAGAGATACAGAAGATGTTTGAGGGCAAAAATAAGCTGATGCATGGGACTGCAATGTGGCGCTGGATCTCTCATTAAGTGCCTTGTTATTTTGAGCAGCTGGCATGTCTAAAGCAACAACAAAAAAAAAAAACAGGTCCTTATTTTTAAGACTCAGGCTCGTCCTTGCAGCTGAGCCAGAGCGGCGGCTTGCAGGCTACCTGCTAAAGAGAGACACGGGCTGAGCTGAACCGCCGCCGGCATCTCGCTCAGGGGAGCCGCGGCCCGGTCGTCGCACAAAACACAACAACTAAATGACGTATGTTGAGCCTCTATCCCAGCAAGAGCCAAGGAAAGAAACACATTCGAGATAATATCATTATTCAAGCCTCTGTGGACAACTTTGGCATTAGATCCTATAGCCGCAATACAATTATTGATAAATCCATCACAGAGAGTCAATGGCCGTAATGCTTTGAGCAACAGCAAACATTCAAACCATCGAACCAGGGGAGAAGCATCACCTTTTCATCGCTGATAAAAGACAAGCAATAAACTGTGCTCTTCTTTATACGACGGCGTATAAGGGAAAACACCATGCAAGTTAATCATTTGTATAACTTTAAAGCATTACCAAATTGGGCCCTTTAGTGGGGATCACTTCTAAAAACACATGGTGAGGCCCCCAGAATGGATACAGGATAATGACGACAGGACTTAAAAAGAGCAGCCATATTATATTACCTGATAGGCCTCATGTTGAAAGGAAAGTAATTATAAAAAATATACACTTTATGTGAAAACCCTTATTGTCAGAACAAAAATGCTGCTGAGACTGAGCCAAATAAAAACGGGATTATGCCCTTTAGTTGCACTCGAAACGTAACAAGGAAGAAGG